>NC_056681.1:85555306-85900306 GCF_018350215.1 Panthera leo | reverse complement strand
TAATGGAATCTTCAGAGATGCACTGTTGAACCATAACTCTTTGGATTGTCTCAGGATGTGAATGAGTTAAGACATGACAAATGTTTTTTCCTACTGGTAATGAGATACTCCTTCCTTAAGTAGATCCAAAAGTGATCAGGAAGGAGCCCATGGCAAAGAGAGCAAGGCCTGGGCTACTTAAGGAATCCCCAGGATACTTGTCCCTATTCATAATCCATCACAGCTCACCAGGGTACAGAAGGGCTTGGGGGTACAGCTGTAACTAGTAACAAGGTATGCATTCACCTCATGAGTTTGCCTCTGAGCATTGACTCCTTAGGGAACTGCTTGGCAGGTAGTCAGACCTAGGTTAGTTTTCTGGCATAGGTTTTCAGGCTCGATTAAATGTGTGTCCAAGGTAGATGTCTAAGAAGCAGGCTCATCCTGGAACCTCAAATATGAAAGCATTTGCCCTTACTGTGGCCAAAGTAACAGTGGGGAAGTCCTATGTCGTTCATTGTGAGAGGGCCTCTACACCTGCTAGGATAGGACTGATCCCCGAAGCTAGAGACGTCTCCTTTCAAAATAGGTAGAGCTCAAGACATGGATGGTGCTACTACCCAGGTTTGTTTTCTTTTCAATCATATTTGTCATCAAGGTTTGAGGACTGATCTACTGTGAAGTCTTAATCATGGTCATAAATTTAGGCACTTAAAGTGTGAGTTTAAGCCAAAGAACATAGCAAAGTCAGTCAGTAAACACATAAAATGACTAAAAGCCCCTAAAGCACAGAAGAATTATCTTGAGTTGAAATGGAGGAAAAATCCAATGTCATTGTTACAAATCTAAGAGCTAACAAGGAAGAAATAAAACCCATTCCCAGAATACTGTCCTCTACAAATCAGATTTGCCCAGAGGCAGGCGGAAATCAAGTGGTAGAAAAGAAAAGTTTATGATTTGGTGTCTCAAAACAGAAACTATAAACTTGAAGTATGGAGGGAGTTCATCACAAATTTAGTAATAAGATCAGCTTAAAATGCTGTTCTTAATCACGTGGTCAATTCCAAGACTGTGGGAAAGAGGGGGAAAAAAAGAGGAAGAAAAACATCCAAATCTGGCAAACTCTATGCATATATAGTAGCGTTTTTGGAATACTTTTTCCACATTTTGATAGTTTCCCCTAAACCAGGTTCTCCTAACATAAAATGCAAGCAGCAATAGCTATATTTTTTAGTCTTCATCACTGCGATAGTTCAGTTATATACTGATGGTCCTACTATGTATCTTTAGTTGGGTTACTTCCTTCCTCTCTGAGAAAGTTTTCTCAAACTCTCAAAGTTTTCAATATTCCCTCCTTCACTCTTAATTGATAGTCATTCATATTTAATTGGAAAATTAGAATCCGAAAGACACTTATATATGTGATTCTTACACACAGGGACGATGCTTAGGCTGAAGCCATGAGTGTATAAGTGGAAGCTTGCATATTACCCTGGGCTAGTGAAGACAATGATAAGAAATGAGAGTCAAGGATAGAGCCCAGGGGAATATACTAGCAGTCTTACAGAGCTCCACAGAGAGGAAACAAGAAGGGAAATAAGACATTTCTAGAAGGGAATAGTCATGAGTCTCAGTTGGGGTAGAGAGTATGAGAATATAAAAACTGAAAACTATTCATTAGATTTAACAGCCAGGAGGGGCACCTGGTGGCTCAGTTGGTTAAGCATCCAACTTGGGATTTCAGGTCATGATCTCACAGTTCGTGGGATCGAGCCCCACATCAGGCTCTGCGTTGACAGCACAGAGCATGCTTGGGATTCTCTCTCTCCCTCTGTCTCTTCCTGTCCCCCACTTGTGCTTTCTCTTTCTCAAAAATAAATAAACTTTAAAAAAAATATTTAACAACGAGGAGTTCTTTGGTGACCTTCATGAAAAGAGCTAGGTAGAAATGATGCCAGGAAAAAAGAAGCATTCAGAGAGAGAGAGAGAGAGAGAGAGAGAACTCTTACTAATTAAAGCACAATTGTAAAATCGAAGAAAAAAATCAACAGAAAAAATGGAAAATAGTCTTGAAGACAGAGCAAAACAAACAAACAAATACAATAGAAAAATAAAAACAAATAAAACCCCCAAAACTGTAAACCAAAAAACAATGAACAAACAAACAAAAAGCAACGAGATGAAGATGACAAGAGAACATAAGCTAAGTAAGTAACAGACAAGGGCAGGAGTTCCAGCATCTGAATAACAGAATTATAAAATGCGAGAAAAGAAGAAATCATCACAAAGAAAATTTCTTGGATGAAGGACATGAGTTTGGAGTTTGGAAAGGACCCTCTGAGTCTCTGGAACGAGGGCTAAAAATAGATCTACTTCAAGCTCATTATTAAATTTAAGGAAATTTAGGACAGATACAAGGTTTCATAGGACTCCCAAGGGAAAAATGAGGTCACACACAGAGGAACAGGAATCAGAACAGCCTTGGACTCCTCAACAGTAACATCTGAATCCATTAGTTAATCGAGCCTTTGAACTTCTGAAGAAAATGATTTACAGCCCAGAATTCTACACGCAGCCAACTATCAATAAAATATCAGTATAGAATAAGACATGTTCAAACACAGAAGATATCAAGAAATTTTCCTGCCACATATTTATATACTTTCTCAAGATGGTACTGGAGGAGCTCCAACAACGTAAAGGAGTAAACCAAAGAGGGAAGATGTAATACCAAGGAAACACAGAGCCCAACTGTGACGGATAATTCTATCTGTCAACTTGGCCAAGCTATGGTGCCCAGTTGTTTGGTCAAACATCAATCTAGATGTTGCTGTGAAGGTATTTTTTAGTTGTAATTAACATTTAAACCAATAGACTTTGAATAAAGCAGATTACATTTCATATTGTGGATAGGTCTTATCCAATCATTTAAAGATCTTGAGAGACAAGATTGAAGTTCCCTGAAAAAGAAGAAATTCTGCCTCCACACTACCCTGGGGCTCCAGCCTGCTGGCCTACTCTGCGTATTTCAGATTTTCTAGCCCCCACAATTGCATGAGACAATTCCTTAAAAGAAATCTCACCAAAATAGATTCTCTCTCTATATATATTTTGTTGGTTTTATTTCTCTGGAGAACACTGACTAATGTACCAACTCAAGACAAAGGCAAAGATCGCTTCTCGGCCTTTTGGCTAAGATCAAGTGAAGACAAAGGCAAAGAATTCTTAGAATGACAGCAAAGGGACATCCCAGGATGCTGATGGTGCCAATCCATATAGGAGAACAAAGATCTAAAAGTATACTGCCACAGAGGAAAAAGAAACCCATAGTTACCTTGATGTGATTGACACAGGTGAGCTAAATCTTACCTCTAAAATAGAAAGTCAGTGGAGAATGTTTGAGATTTATGAATCAAAATAGGTCAGTGTGTACATATCATTTGGAAACATGGCAATGTGTAAATGCCAGAATTAGCTAAATTGTGGAAAGGGGATGGGGCCTGGGAGCCATGGAGTTCATGGGACAAAAAACAGCAACACTGTTATAGTACTTTTAGACAGTTTGGTTTTTAAACTATGTGCTTTTATTATTTTGAGTAAAAACTTAAAATATTTTTTAAAATGGGATATTTCAGATTTTGCTAAAGATTCTGCTAAGTTTGCTTCATTCTATATAGTTATTAGCACAATGGAATGCCATGTTGTCTTTAAAAGTAACAATCATATGGATCAGATATCAATACACAGAGATATTTATAAAATATGGCTTAAAAAATGGAAAAGTTGAAACATGGAGCACAGAGTAATTTATAAACATTAAAGCAATAAAAACCATATCTATACACATACACACATATATATCATATGTATATGTTAAAGGAAACATACAACCTTAAAAAGCAACATAAAAACAATCTATCTATATATATATCATAGGTATACATAGTATATATGACTCTATACATGATTTTTAGTGTTGCCTTTAATATTTATAAGTTACTGTTTTTATGTATGTAAATATATGTAAATAAATAAGTAAACACACACAAAACCACACCCAATTATAATTAAAATATAAAGTAATTCCTAACATTAGGAGAATGATTTCAAAAGTTAAAACGTTTTGGATCATGGGGCACCTGGGTGGCTCAGTTGGTTGAGCATCCAATTCTTGATTTTGGCTCAGGTCATGATCCCAGGGTAGTGGGATGGAACCCTATGTTTGGCTTCTCACTGATCGTGGAGACTGCTTGAGATTCTCTCTCCCTCTCTCAAATAAAAAAAAATAATATGATAAAAATAAATAAAAAGTTTTGGATCATTAACAAAATGGCATATTACTCAGCTATTAAAAATAAAACACATGAAGACTAAAACATGAGGAAGTGTTCATGGTGCATTATTACATGAAACATTTAGAATATATGTAGGTTATGATGGCAAGTAGGAAAAATATTCATGTAGATAAGAGCACAAAAGTAAGTTTTACAAATCAAATAGTTTGGGAAACAAAAAGAGTAAAGTGAAGGAGAGACCGTGGATGTAGTTAGTCACAGATTAACTGTGTAGCTGTAAAGGGGTAACGGCTGGGGTAACGGAGGTGGAGGGGGAAAGAAACACTCCTGCAAGGTTGAAGGAGATTTTGTGTTTGCTCATTTACGTGATTTTTTGTTAAGTTGGGAGATTGCTTTAGTTGCTATTCAGGACTGGAGAAGGAAGGAAGGGAATGTATAAGCTGAGGGTTAGAGGGAGAGAGAGAGGGAGAGGGAGGGAGAGAGAGGGAAGGGGAGGAAAGAAGGGAAAAAGAGGGAGGGAGAGGGTAGGAGGGAGAAAAATGAAGGGAAGGAGAGAGGGAGGCAGGAGAGTGAGGAAGAGAGGAAGAGAGGGAAGGAGGGAAAGGGAGGGTGGGGGAGAGAGGGAGAGGAAGAGAGAGGAAAAGAGGGAAGGGAGGAGAGAGAGGAAAAGAGGAAGAGAGGAAAGGAGAGAGAAAGAGGGAGAGAGAGGGAGGGGGAGGGAAAGAGGAAGGGAGAGGGAGAGAGGAAGGGAGAGAGGTAGAAGAAGGAGGAGAAAAAAGAGTACCAGGGAGAGAGATGGGGAGAGAGGCAGTGCTGGCATGAAGAGGAAGGTGACCTTCAGAGCACAGAAGGAGAGGTTAGCATGGGCCAAGGAAATGAACTGGTATATGTCAGGAATTCTACTAGGAGGTCACTGATGTTGTATTTCATGTCACACTCATAACAACTATGACTTCGACATTACGATCCTCATTTCATGAGTGAAAACCTGAGGCTCAGAGAGGTCAAATAACTTTCTCTAAACATCTATGCAGCCCATAGGCAATAGAGCTGGGATGCAGGCCTGTGCTTTTTCATCTATGCTCTTTCCACTGTGTGACCCTTTGAGACGGTGTGCAGGATGCAGACAAATCTGTAAGAGGGAAGATGAGGAACAGAAGACGTTTTGAAAGATTAAGTTTAAACCTGATAATCTTTTTTTGTGCAATTTTCATCCACTACTTGAGTTCCTGGGAACTTGCTTTCTGGATTCCATTTATAGCACAGTGCTTTGGCATAACAGAGTGTTTACTTTAACATTTCTTTATTCTACTGCCAGGACATTGGTTTTGTCTCGTCATTGTACAGTCTACCTAAATGTTTTCAATCATTTAAATGACTGTATTGCGTTTAGGTAAGTGGATGAAGAAGCTTCTTCTTTTGGCTTATCTCAGGGCCAAACATCCTTGAATTCAAACATGGGGTTGCTGCTTTCTTTACTGCAAAATCATCTCTGCAGAGCAGATCTACAGAGCAAGCAAACAGGGAAGAACCCCTTGAAGGTAAGTGTTCTAATTGCATCAGGTTCCAAGAATGTCAATGGGTTCCTGTGGACACCCCCGCCCCTGCCCCCAGTCTGACGGGTGAGGCCTCATGGAGTCTGAGAGGCAGCCAGATCCACCAGGGCCTTGTTGGTGCTGTCACACACTCCGTGGAGCCCAGTATGGCTGCGCATAAGTCAGCCTGTGTTTCTCAGAGCTCATATCAAACAGGAAAGGTCAATGTAGAATTCTGGAGAATCAGCTTCTCAGAGTGCCTCTTGAATATGGCAGTAAGTATGTTTGGGGTCAAAGGCAAAGACTGTCTATGAGTCAAAAGCCTTAAGGGTCAGTTCAGTCCATCTGAGGCTGAGTCTTCCTGTAGGAGGAGTGACGGGGAAATGTACATGCTTACAGAACTCTCAACAGCCGTCCCCTTTCAGCTCCTGGGAGGACTGAACCTGTGTGTGTCCACTTGTCCCTGAGTTCTGCCAAACAAATCGTGTTTACTTCGCACGTTGTGGACACTGTCGCTATCTTTGAAGTAAAATGGCTGGGGAAGGAGCTGAGCTAGTGCTAAAACGTTGGCAGTCCTGTAAAAAGGAGGCAGGACCAGAACGAGGAGTGAACTGTGGTGCGTCAGAGATGAAAGGGAAGATTATCAAGTGTCAGGTTCTCTGTCCACCATGGTCTTACCTGACTTCAGTGGCCAGTGGAGATATTAGCATTGGCCAGCATTCTGGTCACCTACTGCTACAAAATGTAATGACTTTAATGGAAATTGATTATCATTGCTCACAGCAATGTGGGTTGACTTGGGCTCAGCTGGGCACCTCTAATTTGGGGTCTCCTATGTGGTCACAGCAAGGTATCAGCTGGGCTGCAGCCATTGAAAGGATCAACTGGGCTGGATGTCCAAATGGCCCCTTCATAAGACTAGCAAATGATGACGGCTGCCAGCTGGGAGCTCAGGTATACATGTGTCCTCCACAGGTGGCATGGGCTTCTTGGTGACTGGGTTCTCTGAGAAAGTGGCTCAAGAGTGAGCATTCCAAGGGACTCAGGCAAAGGTGGGAAGTCTTCTTATATGTGACCTTCAGAATTCTCAGAGCATTACTTCTGATTCTCTCTGTTGGTTAAGGGAAGTCATTAAGGTCACCTTAGATCTGAAAAGTGAGAATTAAGCTCTACTTTTTGAGGCAAGGAAAAACATGCCCAAATAGTGACGTCAGGAACTGATGGAGGCCAGATTTCAGGCATCTACTGCAGCCTGAATAAACTTCAGTCAGAGAGTAACAGCGTATGTATGGAATGGAATGAAACAAATGGCCATTAAATGCTCAGGATGCGACAACATCTTTGCATACATTATTACATTTGACATTTTCAACAGCCCTAAAAAATAGTGTGGCAGATTGATTTTTTTCAGCTCCAATTCTTCACTGGGCCCTGGATCCAAGCTCTTTGCAATGTAACCTTTCAGTGCTTCTCACATGAGAAATGCACAAGGGGATTATCTCCCTGTACAAAAGCACAGGGCTTGTACGTCCCTGTACTTCCTTGACTTTTGGCTTGGGCATATGACTTACTTTGGCCCATGGAAAGATAGGAGATGTCATGCAAACAGGGGTTTGAAATATGCTTGCATTGTTTCTGAGAGTATGGTTGGCTATGCTCTCTGGTGCTTTTGTCCTTACCATGAGAATTCCTCCCAGGGAGGTGGTGCCTCTTCCAGCTGGAGCAGACAGGTGGAACAGACTGGAGAGCCAGCTGGACTCATAACTCGAAGCAGAGATGTTCAGCCCAGCCCAGCCCAGGTCAGCCAATTCCCAGCTAGCTGACCATAGATGGGTGAAAACAAATGCTTATTATTGAATGCTACTCAGATTCTGTGGTTGTTTGTCATTGTTGAGTAATAGAGTAGGCATTATTAGCTCCTTTTTTTCCCCCTGAGGCCCCGATCAGTTTTTAAATCCAGCTAGGCTTAATCTAGCAGCCCATACTGTCTGCTACACTGATACTCCGGGAAATGGGCTAAGGTAGTGTGACCAAGCTCCTACCCAGCCCTGGTGGGCATGTAGCAGGAAGCTGGAGGAGATCTGAGTGGGAAGGCTCCTCTCTGTATTGCTTCCCTAGGAAGTTCTTAAAGATTGCTGAGCACTTTTATCTTGGGGTGTGTGTGGTTTTGGGGGGATGCTGCACTGAGTTTTGTTGTTTCCTGAGGAATTTCCACTGAAGAGATGAACAGCTGAGGAGGGAGGGCCCGTCTACAGAGCTCAAGCATGAAAGACAGCATTGTTGATTTGACTGCCTTGTGTGGTTAACTAAAAGACTCAGAACGTCCTGGGAAGGCATTGGTCTCATAAAGAATAACTCTGTGTGTGTGTGATTGGGAATTTATAGCTCTAACATTGATACTGTACACAATGAGAATAAACAGAGGAGCTGGCTTTCATCTAAGACGTGGCTTTTAACATGTATGCAGATTAAAGTTCTCTTTTCCACATCTCATGCTCGCTCTCTCAGTGAATGATGTTATGTGATGAAGTGTGTGAGAGAAATCCCTTTACCTGGTTCTGAATGGATCCTTTAACCTCATGGGGGCTCAGTTTCCACTCAAGCATCATGATGCTTGCCTTAACTACCCAACACCATGAAGGGCAAACGACACCGTGGATGGAGAAATAAAACCTTCATCAAACTGCCAGTGGGTGAATGAATCTGTATATTTCTGGAAAAAACGTATTAATGGATATCAAGAACCCAGAAGGATGATTTTTAATTATCGTATTTTACATTAAAACATTTTTTAAAATGCATTTGGGGCTTACCTCTATTGTTATCTGGCCTCAGTCTGTTCAGGCCAATGCTAATATGGTCACTGTCCACTGAAGCCAGGTAAGACCTGTAGACAGAGACATCAGCAGCTCCAACAATTGTCCCTCCCATCTCTCAGCTCCAGAGTCACCACACGTTGTCCTAGGTTCTGGGCCCGTTGGCCATTTGCCATCCTCAAAGCCCCTTGGCAAGGCCTTGGTGGGATCTGACATTGGCTCAGGTTCCTCTTCAGCTCTTGGTCCAAGGTGGCATTTAAAGCCTATATATTGGCTCCTGTCTCTTCCAGATTCCCTTTGAACTGACCAAATAATCCAAAAAATTGAGTTTCAGAGACAGAGGAGTTACTTCTAAACCTTATCTATCTATCTCTATGGACATTGGGAAAGCCAATCAATCTCCTCCAGACCACTGGGGTCCTTGGAAGGGATTAGGAACCCAGACCCCCTCAGTCTAATCATAGCATTGAGAGTCCCCTCAAGAAAATGATAACATTTACATTAGAGGATTTGATACTTGAATGTCTCCTTAGCTGTGACATTAATCCGAGAAATGCTTGCAGGAACCCCATGAAGGCTCTCCTTCCCAAGTCCTCCTCCAAACTCTAGTGTTGGTTTTAGCAGTAGAAAAGACGGAAGGATGTTGTTACCTGTAGTATGATAAAGGATCAGACTGAGAGAAGTACCCACCAATTCATGATTCCAGCAAAGAAAAGAAAACATTGCCTAAACAGTGCACTTATGGGACATAAGGAAATATCCAAATCCAGGAGGCTGGAAGTGAAGGTGTAATGAGGAGCATATTTAGATGTAGTCAAATCTCTAATATAAAAATGATTCAGGAATGGGTCCATGCTGGCCCAAGAACATCTGACTACAGTAACAAACCTAGTTTCCATTTCACTCAGATGGCTTGCAAGACATTTCAACCACAGAGTTGTAATGAAAACTGCCATTCCAGGCAGGGAAGAGCCCAGTGCCCAAGCTAACTTCAGCACTACCACCAAAGCCTAGGAAAGAAAACATTTGGTGGAGTGTGGACATTTCTAGAACCAAGGCTGCCTCTGGCCAGATCTCTATCCCAATGCAAAAGCTGCCATTTTCAGAATGGTGGAGGATGGAGCTGAGAGCAGGTGCTTTGGGGCAAAGCATGGTTCTGCCAGCTATTTCAGAGTTCTCAAGAGTAAAAGACATACAGAGTGCGATGGAGTTTCACACTCAGGTCAACCAGGTAAAGTATGATAAGAAAACAAGTATGTCGATTGCTTCAATGATCCCCTAACTAGAGAATCCTATTAATTAGAAGACCCAGGTAACTTCAAGCAGTAAGACATAAAAAGAAAACCTTGTGCCCAACTGAAATATCCCAACCATGCTAAGGCTGTGTTTTGGAGCTCCCTCCTTACTACTCACAGGTAACACATATGAAGAAAGTTAAGGGGAAAAAAAAAAGAAGAAAAGAAAATTGTAGGGGAATTTTATTTGTCAAAATTAAATTGGGGGAAACTCATACTAAAGTCATTTGGAGGGATGCTCTGCGAACTCTGTTCAGTTCATTTTTTTCTTTTTTTAAAATTTTCATTAAAAACATTTTTTTTAATGTTTGTTTTTGAGAGAGAGAGACAGAGCACAAGAAAGGGACGGGCAGAGAGAGAGGGAGACACAGAATCTGAAGCAGGCTCCAGGCTCTGAGCTTGTCAGCACAGAGCCCAATGCAGGGCTGAAACTCACAAACTGAGAGATCATGACCTGAGCCAAAGTCAGACACTTAACCAACTGAGTCACCCAGGCGCCCCCATTCAGTTGTTCTTAATAGCACATGCCGAGAAGACTTGTCCAATGTGATTGTTTATGGTTTTCTGAGTCTGGATACTTACTTGTTTTAAACATAAAGATACTTTGTAATCACTTAGTTGGCACTGTAACTTGCAGGAAGGGGTGTAAATTGAAGGAAGACAGTACTTTCTTAGTTTAGAATTCTATCAGGAAATGTTTGCCACTTGAGGATAATCATGTCACCAATGCTCATATTATTCCCACTATTGGTTGCAGATATTTATATGAGTCTGCATTTCATGGTGATTCCATGTCCAGGTGAAAACACCTAAATATTAAAGTTTTTCGTATTTTCTTTTTGGGTATTTGATCTGTCAAAAATGATAGGTATGATAAGGTCTCCCCTCTTTTTGTAGTTTTGCTGACTTCTATTAGCATTTCCAACAGGGTTTTTTGTTTGTTTTATATACTTTGAATCTACATAATTTGGTGTATAATAAATGTTACGATTCGTAGGTCTTCAATGTGAATTGCATATTTTAGCATCATAAATGACTTCCTGTTATTTTATTTACTGATTTTGCCCTAAATTGTACTTTTTTGACAATAATATTAACCCCCTAACTTTATTATTTAAAATGTACTTTTATATTGTTGCCATTTTTTTTCATGTATCAGTATTTCTTTTAGTTTCTTCTTGTCTAATACCTGGATTTTTTTTTTACGTTTTTATTTATTTTTGAGACAGAGAGAGACAGAGCATGAATGGGGGAGGGTCAGAGAGAGAGGGAGACACAGAATCTGAAACAGGCTCCAGGCTCTGAGCTGTCAGCCCAGAGCCTGACGCGGGGCTCGGACTCACAGACCGCGAGATTGTGACCTGAGCTGAAGTCGGATGCTTAACCTACTGAGCCACCCAGGCGCCCCACTACCTGGATTTTTAAACAAAATCTGAGTCTTTATCTTTTAATAAAATAGTCTAATATTATCACTTAAAAATTTTTATTTCCAAATACTTTTAGATTTTTAGAGGAGTGTGATGATAGTACAGAGAGTTCCTATATACCCTTCACTTAGCTTCCTCTGATATAAATGAACATCTTTCAGAGATCATGATGATCTTTCAGAGCATCTTTCTGAACATCTTTCAGAGAACATGATGATCAGAAGCATGAAATTGATGTTTAGGCAATATTAAAAAGATGACATTAAATAATTTAAGAAACTAACATTGCCATAATATTATTAATTAACCAACAGAGTTTATTTAGCTTTCACCAGTTTTTCCATTAATGTCCCTTTTCTGTCCCCGGATCCAATCCAGGATCCCACATTGCGTTGACTCATCTATCTCCTTGGTCTCCTGCAATCTGTCACAGTTTCTCCTACTCCTTGGAGTAGAGTGAATTGGGTCTTCCAAAAAGATATGGCCACTCTCTAACGCTTGATGCCTGTGAATATGATCTTATTTGGAAAAAGAGTCTTTACAGATGTAATTAAGTTAAGGATCTTAGGATAAGATCATTTGGGATTTAGGGTGGACCTGAAGTCCAATGACTGCTGTCCTGATAGGAGAAAGGAAAGGAACATTTGAGACATAGAAACAGAAGGAAGAAAGCCACCTGAAGACAGAGGCTGGGATTGGAGTGATGCAGACACAAGCCAAGCAATACCAGGAGCACCAGATGCTGGAAGAAGCCAGGAGGGATTCTTCCTACGGCCTTTGGAAGGAGGTGACCCTGCTGACACTTTGATTTCAGACTTTGGGCTTCCAAAATTATAAAAGATTGAATACGTGCTATTTTAAGCCACATTTGTTGTGGCAGCTCTGAAAAACGAATACAAAGACCTTGACAACTTTGAAGAGTGCGACCAGATGCTTTGCAAAACGTCCATTAGTTTGGGTTTGTCTGATGTTTTCTTATGATTGTCCTGGGGTTATGGATTTGGGGGAGGAATACCAGACTGGTGAAAGACACATCATATCAGAGGGTGCATGATATCAACATGACTGGTGATGTCGACCACGATCACTTAGTTAATTAAGGTGGTGTCTGTAAAGTTACTCTTTTTCTTTTTCCATGCTCTGTTTATTAGAAGCAAGTCACTGAGTCAAACCATGTTCAAGGGATCCACCTTCTATAACTCTGCATTCTACTCTGAATCTTGGAGCTGACACACATTCTTTTTCAAGGGGGTGCCTGAGCCTGGGTGGCTCAGTCAGTTGAGCGTCTGACTCTTGATTTTGGCTCAGGTTATGATCTCAGTGTTATGGGTTTGAGCCCCATGTCAGGCTCCCTGCTGAGTGTGGAGCCTGCTTAAGATTCTCTCTCTCCCTCTCCCTCTGCCCCTGTACCCTACTTGCACATGTGCCTGCACATGTACTTTCTGTCTCTAAAATAAAATAAAAAACAAAGAAAAAAAGAAACATTCCTGGAATGTTTTCAAAAGTTGTTAATAGCCTAGGCTTAAAAAAAAAACTCTTTTAATTCCAGTTAGTAGAAATTTCACAGGGTACATTCATTTACCACAATGAAATAAAACTATAAATTAATAATTAAAGAACAAATAACATATAAAAAACTGAGAATTCAAGATACTGTCTTTTTGTCAATGAGGAAATAAAAATGCAATTATTGGTTATTTAAATAAATAACTATAATGTCAAGAATATATATCAAACATTAAGGAAGGAGGTCAAATTACAGATAGGAAGAAATTAATAATGGTAAATTTTTGTATTCTTTAACCAAGAAAAGAAAGGCAAAAATAAATTCAGTAGCCAACTCAACAATTTAGGAAAGCAACAAAATAAACTTAAGGGGAGTAAGAATTACCAAATAATATTTTGAAAAGCACAATTTGATAAATTATAAAACTGAAGCGAAGAACTAATAAAGAAACCCTAGAGCTAATTCTTTGGTTTGGAGCAGAGCCCAATGTTTAGATGACACATACTTGGTTGTAGAAGTCATCTGGATGAACTATATTGCAGCTTCAGCAGGAATCTACACCAGGAGCCAAACCTTGGCAGAGCTGGAGGTTCAGCCTTAGCCTCACATTGGACAGTTACAAGTTTCAGAAGAATCAGCTTTGAGCACTGACTCCATTGTGGGTGGCAAGTGAGAGCAGACAAAGACACCTCTTTTGAGTATCCAGATTTTCACATCAAACCAGACCTCCTGTTTGGGCACAGTGGTGGTTGTAATTCAGTAAGTTCTAGTAGCCATAGAAAAGTCTTCTAGGCTCAGTGGGGCATGTCTGGGGCTCTGGTTCCATGCAGAAGTAAGAGTAACCAATAAAACTCTTTAATGTGAGTACACCCCCAGCACAGTCAAGACACAGAAGGGGAAAGACCCCATAGAGATAAAAAGATTGGAATTTTGCTAATGTTGGAAGAGGGGTTTAAGTATGGTACTTTGAGATATGATCAGGGAGCCATTATTTGCCCCATAACAGGCCAGTCAAATTACGTAAGAACAATTCATTAGAAGCTGTGACCCATTTCTGATTAAGTTACATGTTTTATCTTGCTTTGTGAAATAGACTTTTTAACGATGCTGAAATCATAAAAACATTTTCCTATTTGACCAAGGTTTTATTCTCCTATATCACTTAAGATAGTTCATTCCAAATATAAACTTTTTAGAGTTATCTTATTAATTTCTTTTTTTCCAAGTTAAGGCAATCTAACAATTATTACATAAATGAGACAAAACAATGCATCTTTGACAAACTGATTGTTAGCATGCTGTTTAATGGTGAAAAAAATGGAGGTATAAGTTGAGTATATCTGCTATTAGTTTTGTATTTTATATTTCTCCTAATGTTCTAGCCAATACAATTGGCAGGGGAGGGGGAAGAGATGGAATATAAATGATGTAATAAAGAAAGCAACATGGTTAAATTTGTACATTTTATTATCTCTATAAGAATGACTTCACTTTGGATATAAGTTCTGAGTTCCAGAGTCTCTGGGTCATTTTTCACTTCTGACCAGCTGGCTACAGATTTAGCAGTTCCCACTGCCCCTACAGATTCAATAATTCACTAGAACAACTGAACTCAGCAAAGCATTATTACTATAACAGTTTTATTATAACAATGGGATGCAAAGCAGAAATAGCCAAAGGGAGATGCATAAGGCAAGTTTTGGGAAGCTTTCTTTGTCCTTTCTCAGTAGAGTTAATACCTTTGCTTTTCTCAATAGTCAAAATTGTCACCCTCGTGACATTGACGTGGACTATTGCCAACCAGAGGAGATTACCTGAGTTTTGGTGTCCCTGGTTTTTATTGGGGTTTCATTATATAGGGATGATTAATTAAATCACTGGTCATGTGACTCAGTCTCTAGCCTCCTGGCTGTTAACATGTGACTTATAGACCCAACTGTCTAATCACATAGTTAATCTTTCTGGCATAACTTGCTCTGGTCCTGAGTCACATCATTAAGATAAATTATCAGGTGTGGCCTGAGAGGACCACTACCAATAACAAAGATGCTCAATCACTTAAAAAACACCTCCCAGGAAACTGGGACAGGGGCCAGCCAAATTCTTTATTATACACCTGCCTGTCTAGTACAAAACAGCAACCTTCCCCCATCTCAACTTTCTATTGATGGTTCTTCTTCCCTCATATTATTCTGTTCCCTTCTTAAGAGTTTTCATCATTATTCGTATTGTGTACTTATGTATTTATCGTTTCTCTTCACCACTGGATGTAAACTTTGTGAAGTCAGGCACTTTAATTGCTTTCTCCCCATAGTTTATCTCTATGCCTAGAAAAGTCTATCACATAGGAGGTGCTCAATAATACTTGTTAGATAGATAGATAGATAGATAGATAGATAAATGGCATAGAGTTGAAATGGGGTGTGCTATTGATAATGCTCTTAGTTAAGGGGGCCGAGCCATGATTTTTATTGTCTGATTTGAATCTTGTGGACCAAAGCAACACCAGGAAAGAGGATGATGAAAGCCTAATTTGAACATCTGGGTAGCAGTGATTTAACTGTAAGGTTTGGCATACGTTCGCTCTAATTTGGTTGTACTTCCTGATATTCTTGATTGGTTATTTTGGATATCTGGTGAGTGTAAAAATAAGTTAATGGATGTATGTGTCTCTTGATATGAAAGTTCCTTGGAAAATTTGACTTTAGGTTAAAATTTATTCGTTGATGTTCTAGAAGGATCAGTCGCCGGAGGTTTGGTTTAAACTGTTCAGTTACATCAGAAGTGCAGTTGGGAGGAGGTCCAGAAAGATATTCTAATAATGGGCAAGGGCTTGTAACAGGATATTGTCTGCTCCTCTCTGGTGCCTCTTGGGGTTATGAAGTCACTAAAACTTCTGAAGACCCTGCAAGCCAGCCCTGCATGCTCCCTACATCTCTTCCTGACCCCAGTGGGCCGAGGCGTATAGGGCGAGCCAAAGTTCGGTATGAGTCACTTGGGTTATCCACAAGGCAGACAAAACTGCAAATGGGAACCTGTGTGACAAGCTTCCAAGCAGCGATTTCGAGCCTTGCAGAGGGCAGGCTTGGCACTAGCACAGCACAGGGACGGTGGCCTCTCTCCGCGGACCTCTTGGCATCCTGGTGCTGAGTGAACACATTTTCGCTTACTTGACTCTTCCAGGGACGTGACTCAAAGGCTGCGTGTTCGGAACCACAAGCCTCAGAGCTGAGCAAGAGGCGAGAGGTCTCTGCTTTATGTTGGAAAGAAAGGGCAGTTCTTTTCCCAAAGGTGTACCCCTTGTTTGTCTTCGTAACATTATCTTACTTCTTGTGCTTTTAACTTTTAAAACTTGTCCTTAAGTCTTGAGTTAGTGCATAAGACTATTTAGGAATGTAGGCCGAGTATAAAGAATAATGACACAGCACATACCCACGAACACCCCTCCCCTCGATCTAATTTGAGGGAGAGGGACGGCATTACCGTTACCTTGGAAGCCTTCCATTTGCCCCTCCATGGACACTTCCATTCCCCTCAGGGGTGCACAATTATAGCGAGCTCTGTGTTATCATTCCCTTGCTTTGAGTCATAGTTTTACCGCATATTAAGGTATTTCTAAAATAGAATATATGTGTTGTTTAGTTTCGCATGTTTTTGAACTTTATGTAAATAGGATTTGCTTGGCAGGCTCAACATTGTTTTCCAGAGAGTCATGCATGTTGTTGTGTATGGCTGTGATTAATTTGGTTTTCTTTTTGTGATGTTTAGTATTCTGCTAAGTAAACATATCACAATTTATTTATCTATGCTTCTATTGGCAAAGATTCAGATTGTTTCTAGTTTTTTTGCTGTTCCAAACACTGCTGCTATGAGCATTCTTGTACATGTTTCTGGATGCCCATAGGCAAGAATTTCTTTGGGGTCTATACCTAAAAGTGGTAGTGTTGGATCGCAGGAAATTCATATCTTCAGGTTATTGGACAATGCTGAATTGTTATGCCAATTCATGCCTGCCCTGGCCATGTACTGTTACTCTGTACCCCGCTCCAACACCCGATACTAGACTTTTTCAACTGCCAATAGGTTGCATATAACATGATCTATCGCTATGATTTAAATATGCATTCTTCTTATTAATAATGAAGTTAATATCTCTTCCTGTCTAGATTCGCCATCCAGGGTTCCTCTTCTAGAAACATACCTGTATCTACTTTTCTACTTCTTATTCATCTTTTTCTTGTTGATATGTAGGAATTCTTTATGAAATTTTTTAAATGAACTTTTATCCACTTTATGTGTTGCATCTATCTCTACTAGTTTGTGGCTTATCTTTCTGCTGTATTTTTGGTGTCTATGGATAAAAGGACACTCTTATCTTTAATGTAGAGAAATTTATTAATATTTTGCTTTATGGCTAGAGCTTTTTCTGTAAAGTTTAGCAAATCCTTCCCTCTGTCAATAGTCCTGAAGTTATTGTTCTATATTATCTTCTAAGGCTTTTTATTTTGCCTTCTTTATTTAGGTTTTTAACATACATGAAATTGTTTTTTAAATATATGGTATAAGGCAGGGTGTGTGGTGGTATTTTCCCATTTCTTTGTATTCCATATGGCTACCTAATTATTTTAACATCACTTATGGAAGAAGCCCATCTTTCCCCCACAGACTTGGAAGGCAGTCTATATCCTATTTCAGTCACCTATAGATGTGTGGATCTATCTGCGGGCTTTCTATTTTATTCCACTGATATATTTGTATATCCCAGTACTCACATTGCATTGTCTGAACTACTATGTCTTTATGATAATTATGGTAGGTCAAGTTCACCCATTTTGTTGTTCTACGGCAGTAATTTGGCTATTCTTGACCCTTTCAAGAAGGGTCTGAGATTTTACCCTACTTGAAAGCCGTAAAGTTGCCTGCTGCAGTTTCGTGGTTGACGACAGAAGACATGAGTCCCCTGGCTAAGACACAAAGGACTTTGTTAGCCACAGCACAGCAAGTAGTTTGCACCGGAGCATGTCTGTGTCAGGGTTCCTTGTCCATGAGCTTCACAGGGCAGTGCATGTCCATGAGCTTCCCAGAGGGAAGCTTGCACACACGGTGGGGTATATTACATAGTAGGGTGTAAGCTTATAGAACTCAAATATTTTATAATAGGCAGTAAACATGCCTACTTTTTGCTCTCCAAAGAGACACTATCACTATTTTCCAAGACTGCTTGTCATACAAACATCCTTGCAAAAAAAAGTTGAGAACAAAGAGGAGTCAGTGCTTCTACTCATAAGATGTATAGAACCATCAAGGAGGCATGGAGAATTGTCTTCCAACTGGCCCCTTGATCTTGAATGCATATTATAAATTTAGCTTGTTATGTCCACACATACACATGCACACACTTGCCCTGCTGGGAATTCGTTTTGAATCGCTTTGAATCTATAGATTGAGGGAGAGCTCACATTCTTTTAGTAACACGTCCTCTAATTCATAGCCATGGTTTCTCTGCATTTACTTAGTCTACATTAATGTCTCTCAATAAAGTTTCCAGAGCAGTATAGCACATATTTTGCTTAATATATTACTTGGTAAGATCATATCCTATCTTGGCTCAAATTCCTGCAGTGTCTTCCTCTTTTACCCAGGATAATACCTGAAGTTCTAACACTGGCCTACAGGACTCCTCACAATCTGGTCCCCGATTGCCTCTTTGCTCTCATCTCCTTCTGCTCTCTGTTTCACTTATTTTCCTCAGCCACACTGACTTCCATGCTGTACTTTTATTTTATTTATTTATTTATTTATTTATTTATTTATTTATTTATTTTTAATTTTTTTATTTTTGAAAGAGACAGAGTGTGAGCAGAGGAGCGGCAGAGAGAAAGGGAGACACAGAATCCGAAGCAGGCTCCAGGCTCTGAGCTGTTAGCACAGAGCCTGACATGGGACTCAAACTCATGAACTGGGAGATCATGAAGTGAGCCAAAGTCAGATGCTTAACTGATTGAACCACCCAGGTGCCCTCCACGCTGTACTTTTAATTTGTCCAGATACACTTCCGTCTTAGCATGTAGCACTATTTCCTTTGCCCATAATGCTTTTTTTTCCCAGAAATATTGGCATGGCTAACTGCTTAATCTCTTTCAGTCTTTGTTCAAATGTCACCTTTCAATGACGCCTATCCTACATACCTGTTAATAATTGCAAACTGCCTCTTCCCTCCTGTCACTCTTGATTTCCCTTACCCTGCTCTGCATTTTCCCCTTAGTATTTGTCATTTTCTATTTGGTAGGATAGTATTACATGCCTATAGTAGGACAGTATACTATCCTACCAAATTTCCCACCGTTCATTTATGTATTTGTTCATTTATATTTTAATTGTATTGATTGTTTATCTCTGCCTCCTTTAACTAAAATATTAGCTACACGAGGCAAGGATCTTTGCATTTCTATTTGCTGATGGATTTCAAGTGTGTGCAATAGTGCTATGCATGTAGAAACTGCTTAAGAAACATTACTTAAATTAAGTAATTTTTTTCCAAATTTTGTCGTATATTTTCCTGGTATATAAACACTATTTCAAAATAAAGTTTCTGGGGGTGCCTGGTGGCTCATTAGGTTGGTCATCTGACTCTTGATTTTGGCTCAGGTCATGACCTCACAATTTGTGGTATTGAGTTCCATGTCAGACTCCCTGCTGATAGCACAGAACCTGCTTGGGATTCTCTCTCTCCCTCTTTTTCTTCCCTCCCCTCTTGTGTATGTGCGTGTGTGCTCTCTCTCTCTCAAAATAAATTAGTAAGCATTTAAAAAAGAAACCCAAACAAAATAAAGTTTCTATATGTTTGTTGATATATAGAAATGCAGCTCATATTTGATAGCCAATTTTATATGCAGGGACCTTTCTAAATGCTCTGATTCCCATAAATAATCTACAGATTTGTTTGTATTTTTACACAGAAAACTATGTCATTTGGGCATAAGGATAGTTTTTTTTTTTCTTTCCCTCCTTCCTTTCGAATCTTTATATTTAATTATTTTTTCTTTACTAACTTTCAGTACAATGTTTCTAGAAGTTTTGATGACGGGCATTTGTCTTATTTCTTGTCTTAAGAGGAATGTTTTCATTGTTTTACATGATACAGTAGTTTTTATTTTCAGATAATCTTAGATTAGTTTCTTTTAATTCTAAGTCTTGTGAGAATACTTGTTTATTATGATGAATATTTAACTTTATTATGTTTATTTATTACTATTTTTGCTACTATTGAGGTATAAGATTGTTGTCTGTTGATTTTTCAATGTGGCAAATTACGTTATTAATTTCCTAGTATCAGACCATTTGCATTACTAGGAAAAATCCAACATAGTCGTGCTGTATTCAACCTTTTCAACACTTTGCTCAGTTCATTTGCTATCCGTTTGTTAAGGCATTTTGCATCTGTAATCTGTATTCATAACAGAGATTGCCTTGTATTTTTCTTTTCCCATACAATCCTTGTCAGGTTTTGGAATTGAGTTACTCATATTCTCCTGAAATGCATTGGAGAGTACTCCGCTCTTCCCTCCTCCCCAACCTATACATTTGAATAGTTATGTAAGATTAGAATAATCTGTATTTTCGATGTTTGTTAAATCTCAGTATAAAAACCACCTCGGTCTGGAATTTTCTTGTGTAAAGTTTTTAAACTTCTGAACCATTTCCGTTACTGGTTGTAGAATTATTCAGGCTCTATATTTCTTCTTGGGTGATCTTTGGTAGGTTATTTCTTAGGAAATTTGGGAGCACCTGGGTGGCTCAGTCAGTTGGGAGCCTGACTTCGGCTCGGGTCATGATCTTGTGGTTTGTGAGTTCGAGCCCCACGTCGGGCTCTGTGCTGACAGCTCAGAGCCTGGAGCCCGCTTCAGATTCTGTTTCTGTCTCTCTGCCCCTCCCTTGCTCGCTCTCTGTCTCTCTTCCAAATATAAACAGTAAAACAAAAAGAAATTAAAAAAAAAAAGAAATTCAACTTAAGCTTTCAAATTCATTGATATAAAGGTGTTCACAATATCATTTTATGAACATCTTTAAATCTATGGCATCTGTGGCTCAGCATCCTTTTTTTCTTTTTAGCATTGCTTGCGAATTATCTCCTTTTTTTTAGTGTTTCTTTTTTTTAATTAATTAATTTAAAAAATTGGAGTGTACTTGACACACAATGTTACATTAGTTTCAGACGCGTAACTCAGCAGCTTGACAAGTTTGTACATTATGCTTTGTTCACCGCAAGTGCAGCTACCCTCTGTCCTGTTATGTTGCTGTTACAGTATCATTGACTGTCTTCCTGACGCGGTGCCTTTTATTCCTGTGACTTATTCATCCTGGAACTGGAAGCCTGGGCCACCCCCTCCCCTTCTGTGTTGTCCAGTTCCCTACCCCGACCCCTCTGGCAGCCTTCGGTTTGTTCTCTGTAGTTCTAGATCTAATTCTGCTTTTTGTTTGTTTATCCATTTGTTTTTGGTTTTGTTTTTTAAGCTTTTTTTTTTTTTTAACTTTTTTCAAATGTTTATTTATTTATTTATTTACTTACTTACTTATTTATAAGAGAGAGAAAGAGAGGGAGGGGCAGAGAGAGACAGTGAGAGAATCCTAAGTGCTGTCAGCACAGAGCCGGATGCAGGGCCCGATCTCACGAGCCCTGAGATCTTGACCTGAGCCGAAATCAAGAGTTGGACACTTAACTAAGTCACCGAGGAGCTCCTGTTTTTGTTTTTGTTTAGATTCCACTTATTTATTTTTATTTATAGTCAATTCTATCTAAAGTTTGTCAATTTTATGCCTTTCCAAAGAACCAAGTTTTGACTTTGTTTGTTGAGTCTTACTATTGCACATTTTTTTCCTATTTTATTAACTTCTGATATTGTCAATAATACTTCTTTCTTCCTAACTTATTTTGGATATTTTATGCTTTTCCTCATTTTTAAAGTTGAATTTTTGACTCAATTTTTAGCTTTTCTTCTTTGATGAATAGAACATTTCAGACAATAATATTTCTTTTATCCTTTGCTGTAGCCACTACTCAGGTTTTGCTACGTACTGCTTTCCTTATTGCACAGTTTCAAATGCATTCCACTTTCATCATGAATTCTTCTTTGGTTCATTTGTTATTTAAAAATATGCTGCCTAATTTCAAAACAAATGCAGCTATCTTGTTTTATTTGGAAGGGAATATTTGTTCTCTTAATGAAATTGAAGTTAGAAAAATGTGTGTTTCATAATGCCAATCATTTGAAATTTTTTGAGATCTGACTTCTGTCTTAGCATATGATCAGTATTTGCAAATGTCCCATAAGTACTTTAGAATAATATGTATTCTGAAGTGTTATACATATGTTCACTAAAATAAGCTTGTTGGGGCGCCTGGGTGGCTCAGTCGGTTAAGCGTCCAACTTCAGCTTAGGTTATGATCTCACAGTTCGTGAGTTCGAGCCCCGCGTCGGGCTCTGTGCTGACAGCTCAGGGCCTGGAGCCTGCTTCACATTCTGTGTCTCCCTCTCTCTCTGCCCCTTCCCTGCTCATGCTCTGTCTCTCTCTGTCTCAAAAATAAATAAACATTAAAAAAAATTTTTTTAAATAAAAAAAATAAAATAAGCTGGTTAATTTTGTTGAATGTTTTTATATCCTTATCTGCTTTATCTGTAAGTCACTGAAAAATATGTGTTAAAATCTTTAACTAGAACAGTAAGGTTATTAAATTCTCCTGTAATTTGTATAACTTTTCTGTAATATATTCTGAGAGGTGTATATGATCTAGAATTGTTGTATCTTCCTAGTGAATTTAATTTCCTATCCTGAAATAGTGACTAGACAATTCTAGGAAACATGGGATTCATCAGCTCCCAAAAGTCAGTTACATGGCACTGTATCCAGTTTGTGACTCGCAGGTTTCTTTGTCTCTCGATCACAGGGATAGGGCAGTATCTAAGCCTTGATCTTTGATGGGTGTCCTCATTTCATGGCTTCAGGGTACTTTGAAATTTCTACTGCTCTGGTAGTACACATCATGTGAACATCAATAAAATGGCCTCAAAATAAAGAAAATTATTGTAATTGCTTTCCAATAAGGCCTGGTAAATGTTGCATTTTTACAAATGACGAGAATCAGTGTCCTCATTTTTTTGTTGTTGTTGTTATGGCTATTTAGGGGTATCCCATCTGAAAACATTAGAATGGATTAGTTATCCTCTTGTGGCATCAGGATTTAAAAAGTACGCGTAGGAGTTTTTGGGTTTTGTTTGTTTGTTTGTTTTTTACTGAATGGTAGTTTCATACCGTCACATACAATATTTGGAGACTATTTTTCTCTGAGATCTTTTTCCTTCACTGGAGACTGCATTGCTGTATCTGTACTGGCCAGTGAGTGGAGGCTGTGGGCCCTTGAACTTAACAGGGTCAAGGAAAATTGGAATTGAGAGTCAAAAGAATAAGACATTACCTCTTGAGCTGGAAAGGTAGAAATATGGGAGATGAGGCTAACATTTTGGCTCAGCCATCTTCTGGCATGAGTAAGGAAAGAGCCATCTGCGAGATGGAAAGAGGAGAGAAGCAGAATTTAAATGTTTATTTATTTATTTATTTATTTATTTATTTATTTTGAGAGAGTGAGAGAGAGAGAGAGAGAGAGCAGGGGAGGGGCTGAGAGAGAAAGAATCCCAAGCAGGCTCTGTGCTGTAGAGCAGAGCCTGTCTTGGGTTCTTGATCTCATGAACTGTGAGATCATGACCTGAGCTAAAATCAAGAGTCAAATGCTTAACAGACTGAGCCACCCAGACACCCCTAAAGAATATTAAAAAAAAAAAAAATGTTTATTGAAGAGAGAGAAGCAGAATTTAAAGAGGAGCAGAGAAGAACTAATACGTGGCTTCCAGGAGAGAGGAGACTTGGGTCTTGATCTCAATATGGTTCCTGGTTCCAGTGTCTTTGATTTTCTTGCCCTAAGATTATTTTAGATACTCCAATATCCTTGCAGTAAACCTCCCTTTCTGGCGTAAGCTTGTGTGAGTGGATTTCTGCCCTTGCTGATCTGAAATGTTACTGTGCACATCAACTGTGGAACAGTTTTTAGAGCAGTCAGATTGCCTTGGATTCATTCCCAGAACCGTGGTTAGTCGTATCCAAAGCATCTGAAGGGGTTCTTTATAAGGGACAGGCCCTGAATATAGGCTAACAGTTGGGTCTAATACACTTGGACGGCCTACCCACCACCACATGGCACTTTTGATCCTATGCATTCCAAACAGAAATCATAAGGAATTTAGTGCTGAGTAGATTTATTGAAACTTAAAGAAGCCAAACATAACTGGAAGAATACATTTCAGAATGACATGATAAAAACCTTTAGAACCCAATGTGGTTTTTTTTGCATAAAATATTCTGATCATTAAATTCAAAGTGACTTTTTTTTTCTTTTTACACCTCCAATTCTCCACATAAGGAAATTCTCAGAATCCAGAGTATATCAGCATGGAGGCATGCTTTTGAGTAAAAGAACAGGCTTGCCCCTGATTTAAAAAAAAAAAAAAAGAAAAGAAACTGATATCAATGTCTTTTCAAGGACTTTGGGGGGGGGGCGGGGAGGTGTTACAGTTTCCAAACTAGCTATGCACAGATTTCAAGATCTATCTATCTATCCATCTATCTATCATCTATCTATTTAGATTAAATCAATCACTTCAGAGATCTGGAAAGTTGCCATTAGGTTAAGTAGGTGGATACTTTGTTTTTGTGCAAGTTATTCTTTGAAGGCCCAGAAATTAAGTGAATGAGCTATAACAAGTCAATAGATTCTATTAGCATTCTTTTCTCACGGAGAAATTCATGCAACACTTTAAATATATTTTGTGGTAACTCCAGATCCACTCTTGAAAGGTCGTATTTCCAAATGGTGAAGACCACAGAATCCCACGCCAAAATGCGTGGGACTGACCCAGACAAAGGATTTGTGACCTATCCCTGTGCCTCAGTTTCCTCATCCAGAAAGTGGGAATAACAATACCTATCACATAAGACTGCTGGCAGGAGTTAATAATTTCACACACTTAAAGCACAGAGCAAGTGCTAAGTAACCGGTGTCTTCTGTAGACATGCCCGAGAATAGTCTGACCATATCAGCAGCAATAACTCACAATGCACCATAGAAAGCCTACTTACCTTCAATCTCATCAGCTGTGTATGTTGGAATCCCTCTGCACATGCCAGCGATGGGTTTTCCTAACTTTTCCAGATCACTGACTCTCTCAGGGTTGATTGAGTATATCAGACTCGTGGGAGGTTGTCCCCCTGGTCCTTTACCCTGAAGCTGAGTGTGGAAAGGAAAAGAGGGAATGAATGCCCAGCTCAGTAGTTTGTTGATGAGGGACGGGTACAAGGCCAATACGGGGTATTGCTTGGCTACTGTTTTCTCATAATCAAAATGACTGTTGGAGTTGAAGAGCCAACTCCAACCCCGTGTATCTCAGAATTTCTGTGTCCCAAAAGATTTAGCTGGTGTGAAACCTCAGTTTCTCATAAAAGCAGAAATCTGAGGCTAAATTTATTCTGAAGCTTGGACCTCATTTGGTCATTTGGCATTTTTTGGATTGAGCTATATAATAATCAGATTCTGAGAATGGAGTTTATCTTCTCTACTGTGTCGGTGAAAGGTACCTATCTGTCAGTTACAGAAATATGAACTCAAGCAAACATTTTAAAGAGCAATGCATCTTCTGTCCCCACCCAACTAGGGTTGCCAGGTAAAACAAAGGACACTCAGTTATATTTAAACTTTAGATAAACAAATCATTTTTTCAGTGTAAGTATGTCCTAAATATTGCATAGGATATACTTATGCTAAAAAAAACCAAAAACAAAAACTTATCCATTGTTTATCTGGAACTCAAACTTAACTGGGTATCCTCTATTTTTATTTCTAAATCTAATAACCCCAACCCAACTTTTGTGTAACTTTGTGTAACTCCAAGTGGAGAAGTGCAGGCAGCTCCCGTTGGCTTGAGCAGAGCTTTGCTCCTTGAACAGTAAAGGCAGGTGTGAGCCACAGCACTGAGTGTGGTGGCAGCTGCCTCTCCTCAGGAAAGTACTAGTTCCTCTTCCCTTTTTGTGCTGCACGTTACAACGTACTGTGGTCAAGAGGAAATGACTGTGACCTCATTATTTACTGGCAACCAAAAGACCTCCCTTGAACAAAATCAAAAAGACTTTTATTTATACCTTCTTTTCCTTGACCATTGCATCAAGAGTATGAAGAGAGGGCATGACATCCTTGTTCATTCTGTGCACAATGCATACCTTCTTTTTAAAGAGTCTGATCGCGGCAAAGTTCTGTTAAAGAAAAAGGTAGGAGGAAGTAGGTTCTCCAAGGAGGTTTTTTTTTTTTTTTTTTTTTTTTTTTTTTTTTTTATCAGACATCAGTTTTACCAGCAGAGGGAAATAGAACTCAAGGATGAACCTAGATAAGAACATCAGATCTGGCCCTGTTTTGCAATCATGTCTATAGCTATCGTTTGTAAGAACCTAGTGTCTAACTCGTTGCTCTCTCTTCAAGTTCTAACATGGAGTCATTCTACATATGTCCGTTTTGCTGAAATAAACTTCAAATTGCTATCACATTTGAGTCTCATTTGATCTTCACAACATTTCTAGGAGACAGGTAAGACAGGGATTAGTTTTCTAATTGACCACATGGATAAAACTGAAACAATAAAGAATGGGCTTATTAAAAGTACAAAATTTGTTACATACAAAGCTGGTGATTGCAGAGGTGGGTCTCCTAACCAGAGTCAAGTGTTGTTTTTGTTTGGTTTTTGTTTTGTGTTTCTCTTACCAGTTAATATTGTCACCTACATTTCCTTTGTTTGTTTTTTTCTTTCGAGTTACAGGTGAAATGTCCATCTCTGGCTTTTTGGAAGGAAATTGAAGATAGACTGAAATAGGGAGCAGTAATATTGTGCAGGTTTTTCCTCATTACTGAGGGTATCTCGAGAGAAGGCAGAAGGTTGTTCGTATTTGTCTAACAGCCCCACAATTCTGTGGGCATAGTGGATCCTAATTCATTGCTTTGAATTTTAACTGATTGTGGTAAACATTAATAGTGTTATATCTAGTAGTGAAACTGGGTGACCAAAGTAGGCACTTTGACTTACAACTCTATGCTTATGTGCAGTTAGAAATTATTTTATTTTAAATTCTTTTATGGTTAGCAGACATTTTTGTTGTCGTTGTTATAAAAAAAGAAACATCATATTTGTAAAGAACGGAAATTGCATGTTGGCTACCTACAGTATTGTAATCCCAGAGGGCGTTCCAGGAGTCCCATCCATTGTTATTGTCAATATTGGCCACATTATGTTCATTGTTGACACTCACTGACTGCTGCCCACTTGTACCACTGTTGCTGGCACTGCCAATGTTGATATCCTGAAATTTACAAGAAATTGACGGTGATTTAAGACCACATTTCTTTGCAAATGCATTTTAATAATACGCTTTAAAAAGTGTAATACTTACAGTGAAAGCAAGGGCTGGGGTCAGGAAGACTCCAAGAAGTCCGGCAAAGACAATCTAAAAATCATAAATAACATTGGTCTACTATCGCATGGCAAAACAACGTCCTCTTCTTTCTCTACCCAAGCTTATAAAAAATACCGATTTTACCACTCTCTCAAGTGATCTGTCTTTCTTCTTTGACCTTGTATTTTTTTTCAACCATAGAAAGTTTTAATGATAATGTAAGATTATAGCTTAATTACTGTAGTAATCATGTTATTGTGGTATATAGTTTTAGAATTGTTAATGTAGGAGCACCTGGGTGGCTCAGTCAGTTAAGCATCTGACTCTTGGTTTCAGCTCAGCTCATGATTTCACGGTTTGTGGGTTCAAGCCGCATGTCGGGCTCTGTGCTGACAGTGCGGAGCCTGCTTGGGATCCTTTCCGTCTCTCTCTGCCCCTCCCCTGCTCACACCCACTCTCTCTCTTTCCAAATAAATAAACATTTTTTTAAAAAAAGAAAAATAATAATTGTCAATGTAGGTCTTATAAAAAACTGATGTAGTATCAGTACATTGAAAAGTACATTTGAAAATGAATAGCATATACAACATGAAGATGGATATACGTTCTGAGAATTAAGTCTGAAAACGATTTAATTTTCCTCTTTGATCTGGGATACTTTCCTCCCTTCATCGACCTCCTAATAAAAAAAGACTCTTTTTATCTAAAACAATTTTTTTAAAGCAATGGATTGGTAAGCAGGCTAGCTGCTGCTATTGAGAGACCGAGGATGGAGAGGTCCGGCTGTCAAGTGTGGTTAGCAGAAAGGCAGTCAGTAACTGTCCCGGGATACCTAGGTTAGTCATTTGTCATCGGGTACATGACATTAGTTGTCAGAACACGGAGCTTTATGCAGGTGCCTAATTCTGAGTACCTGTTCTCATTTCCTTTACCTGGGACAAAATGGTTTGAGATCTGCCCTGGTGATTTAAGGTAATTCTTTTATTTGCTTAATTTTTCTCCTGATAGCTTAAGAAAGAGGTAAAAATTAGTCTCCTAAACAGTGAGAGATGGGGGAAATTTTAGAGATCCTCTAGTACATAACAATCCATTCACATATGAGGAAACTGAGCTTCAGATGTTCAGTAACGTGGCCAAGGTTGTATCGGCTAAGATTGTACCCCTTGTTCACGGCAGAACCAGGAGAGAAACCAGATCTGACCCGGGTTGGGAACTTTTTTTTTTTCTTAATTTTTTGACCTTGCTGTTATTAGAACTAATTTCTAGATAATTATGTTACATTTGCAACTCCACTACGAAGCAGACACTGCTGTAACATAGTGTTTAGTATGTTGAAACATGAAAATATTCATCGGGTTTCTAGCCCCTCTGCATCTTGTTATAAGTGACACACAGCACCACCAGTTCCTTTGGTGGAATTTCACGGTGTACCTACTCCACTCTTAGTTTTTTATCTGGAGCCATAGGTGAGAGACTGTACTAGCTTCACGCTTCAGGTATTTTTCATGGGTAAATGACTATGGACAGGGTTCAAGCAAATCTTTCTCACTTGGACCTCTGTTTCACAGCAGAGAATGTGACAATAAGTCACCCATCTAATTTGATAATGAGCTTTTATCTTGCCTGAACATGTTCAGGAGTTTGGTCAAAAGAGGTATTCAGCAATGTGGGGAAAGATTAGATATTTTCTAGGACTTAGGGACTGCTTGCTTTATGACCAGACCTGAACAAGGAGAACTGAAAGGTAATTTTATTAAGATAGCATGGTATACGATGCTCACAGAGCTGTCTGCTCCCAGTATAACTATGGCTGCCCTCAGAGATGTTTTTACTTGCCACAATTCAATGAAAAGAAAGGAGATTTTTTTTCTTTTCAAAATAAATTTTCCATTATGGTGAGATTATCATAAGAAGCAGACCCACTTAGCTCAGAACATTAACAGTCTCTAGCCATCAGATAATGAATTCAAAAGGAAAAATCTACTCACTGTGAGCTTCATCTTGGCTTCACCAAAACAATGGAGTGGAGAAGAAGGCAGGTATGAACTCAGATGAGAGCCCTTCTCATATTTGTACTTAACCAGCTTTACTCAAACTAGGTGTGACTAGGTGGGGTCAAAGATTTATCTTTCTCCAGCTTCCATATCTGTGCCATGATCCAGCATACCAGGAAGCCTTTGGGAATATCTCCTTGGTCAGCAAGGCATTTTGACATGGAGCTGAGCTGACTCATCATTGGTTGAAGTTGAAGATATCACCGCAAACTCAATATGATTAATGATAGCCTCTGGGTCAACTGAAGCTGTGGGTGTGGACATTTTATGTATTGGGATCACTCAGATTCAGGAGAAGAATAATCCCTAAAATCAAACAAGACTGCAGATGAGACATTGTGGGCACGCTGGGCCTTGCAGATAGCTCCTATAAGGATGTGGGAATGGTTTCCTCTTTGTACCTTTACCTTTATGCGAACCCATCTGATGGTTTTGCTTAAGCAAACTATGTTCTACTAGCTACTCCCAGCAAACTTACACCCTTTTCTGCAATCTTGAGCTCTCTCAGTGGTTCCATGTACCACACATAGTACACAGAGAGTACCGTACTTCCAGCCAGGAAACCTGGGGGCTGTCTTCAGCAATTTCTTCTGACCACCACATCCAGTCAGGTGCTAAACCATGTCATTTGGTCCCAGATTTGCCTCTCAACTCTGGTCTTGCCTACAGCTTCCTTCACCAGAACTTCTATAATAGTTGTGTGATGAATCACTCTGGTCACCAGTCTCTCATACTCCAGCACATTCGTCTCCATTTTCCCTAAAGTTATCTCTCTAAAGTACATATATAAATAAACATGACTCTACGAAGCTTAGAAATGTTCACTGGCAGCCTGCGAGATGGACATGATACTCATTGGAACGGCATAGAATGTCCCTAATAATGTTTCCAAAGCCCCTCCCCCAGCTGTATCGCTCCATGCTATACTCCTATATTCCAGCTACACCAGAGTTCCCACTATTGCTGGAATATTCAGGATGTTTCATGCCTCTATGCTTTTGCACATGCTGTTCTCCCACCTTGGAGAGCTACCCCCTTGGCTTTCTTTAGTCAGTAAACTTCCTTTCACTCATCAAAGCCCAGCTTAAATACCACTGCTCCCAACACACCTTCCCCATATCTCAGGGGGACCTTCCTTTTTTTCCTGGAGCTATGAAAGCAATCTCTGTTCTTTTATTCACTTATAGAAAACTTGCTTTTCAGAAATTATGTTAAAATGATTAAAAAATGTTTTCATCAGAAGCATAGAGTAGAAACTGTCACTTGGGCTAGCAAGGAAATGCTCAAAACAGTCTCGGGGTTGAATTAAAGTTTTTATTTTTTTCTACCTTCTCTGATACACTGAACCTAGTAAAGCAACTTGCTAAAGAGGAAAACTGTATTTCAGTCATCACTGATTAATAAGTTTCCTCTTTGAAAGCCTTCTTGAGTTCATGATTGTCCTCTTCTGTGTGGACTGGAACCTTAGGATGGGGTTACATAGTTAAAAATCTTGATTCACTAGCAACACCTGTTTGAAAAGGTAAGTGGATTAGTATTGCTGTGGTTAGATTTTGTTTTTTAATGTGTCCACTAATTTCTTTCAAACTTATTCTTTAGCTGTAAAAGATCAGTAAGCATATGTGAAGACATATGTGAAGAGATTTTCATCTGCCTCAGGAACTGCCACATCACTGCAAAGTCAAAGAGGGGACAGCATGGTGGCTTCAAGCCCAGCTCACTTTGGTATATGGGTACACTCTAGTACAATTTTTGCATGGCATACCTTACCAAAGATTCAAGGTTGACATTTTTTTCCAGTAGGTCTGTGAAATGCTGATGTGGAGGATACGCCATGAAATAGACAGACAGTAACATAGATAGATAGGTAGATGATAGATAGATAGGTAGTGTTCAAAGTCCAATAATGCCCCTCCTAAGAGATTGACAATTTACATTGATACATCAAATGTGCTGTGAAATCTTTAGGGGAGAAATCTATGTCATGTTGTTTCATTCAGATTCCCCTAAACTTAATGGACCATAGAACCTGGTTGTTTTTCTTTTTTATTGATTTATTTTTCCTAACACCTGTTAGTATCCCTGGGGGGTAACTTCGTTAGGGAAACAACAAGTTGTGCTGCCTCTGAGGATGTATCCTGGATGTGAAAATCCATTTGGGGAGCTACTGGTTGGAACTAAGGGCCAGGAGACCTAGAGTCTGTTCTGCTTCCTTTCTAGGAGTCTCCTTTACCCTCGAGGCCTTAGTTTCCCTATGGGTAAAAGAGAAGAAGTTCCTCCTATATACAATATTATTTCAATGGCTCCAGAAACCAGAACTTCTTCCTCTATACTTGGTGTGGTATTTATGAATGTGGCAGAGTTGGGCGGTGGATGGAGGGTTAGGGGATCAACCCCAACCGCAAGACCCTTGTCTCGTCTAAGGCCAAAAGTCTTAAGGAAGTGTGAGCAAGTCTCTTGCTCCCTCCCACCTATGTTTGTATGTTTCTTGTCCTTCCATGGGAGAAAGACAGAACATGTGAATTTTTTTTGTCACCTCCATAGAACCTAGAATATACTGGCACATGCATGGTGCTCCCAATAACAATTAAAAAAAAAACAGAATTGCTTAAAGGGGGTGCTCAGGCTAGAAGAATTAAAAGAGCATTATGTTTACTTATTCTGATTTTTGGAGTCAGCTGAAGAGGTGCTGTCCTACATTGGTTGTGGTTACCTACCCAGGGAGTCCCAGAAGATGGTGTGGCCCAGTGCCCCAGGATTAGTGTGGGGCAAACCAGCCCATGGGTAAATAGGGCCTGCCCTGCCCACAGAGCTGGCTGCTGAGCCACATCACGGAGCAAGCCTCTATCATCATTTTATCTCAGGGCTCACACACCCAAGGTCTCATTTTACCCCACACCCTATCGTGTCAAGCTGGGTGGGAACTCCCTACATGTGGAACAAACAGTGAATGCAGTCTGCATGTGATATGCTCATCCCATAGATCTGGAGAGACTTTCAGAACTTCCCCCCAGAAATCAACCTTTTATTTTCCTTCTTTTTCTCTGAGTAGAAGGGAATGTTTACTTACAGGGCCCTTTCCATCATTAAGTCTCCTCATTCAAGATTCCTCTCCTGTGTAGACGTGTTAATGGGCGGACCTTGCAGTGATTAGCATCCATGACGTCCTTAGTAATCTTGCTTTTCCCTTTAACCCTTCCTCCATTTTCTAAAATTTAGGGTTCAGTTAGTTTTTGGCCTAGTTGACCTCCTCTATAATGTGTTGGCTTGAGTGTGGAAGCCCCTTCCTGCATAGATTCTTCTTCAGTTTCTTTGCCTTTATTGTTGTTTTCTGAGCACCCTTCACACCCGTTTGACATTCCTGTGACAGTCCCAAGTCAGGTGGTGACTGTGAGGTCTGAACACACTTGGCCCCCCTGGGGGAGTAGAAAACTCCTGCCTGCTCCCAAGGCCTCGCTGTACTGGCCTGCAGCTCAGACCCTCCTTATGGTTCCGTGGCTGCAGCTTCTAGGGCTGTGGCCAGTGCTCTATGGTGTCAAATATTCCATACGCACTTGTGGCCACAGGAACGTCATGTCTAAAAAAATAGCAATAAGGACGTGTAAAATAGCATATTACTAATCATTGCTAGAAAGCTTCTAATTCCAGAAAAGCCATGCTTATTACATAGTTGTTTTTGTATAGGAAAGAAATTCTTTTCAAATTACAGCAAAGTGGAGGAAGCTCTCCCCTGTGGCATCTTGGAGCCCTTCTTTTTTTGTTGTTTCCAAGAGACCACTGCTTTCCAAAATATATGTAACTCTGCCTTTCTGTCGTTGCTTGCGTGTCTGTCCAGTTGCATTTGCCAGAGCTTTGGGATCCTCTTCGAGGCAGCCCATGATATATTATGCCTCAGATCGGTCATTAACCTTGAGCGTTAGAGTATTTTGAACATGGTTTGGAAAATTCTCGCCAAAAGGTCTCCTGAGTGATGACATCACCTGTATAAAATATATGAAAATAGGGATAATGATAAAATTGATAAATAACTTCATTTTTCATCATCAGGAAGGGTAATCGAACCTGGTTAAGTACTTCTATCCTAAAAAGGAGTCGGAGAAAATATGACCGTATGAGGAACAGAATCACAAAGTGATAAGTAACATGTTTGCTTTTATAATTCTTTCATAGATAATTCAGAAATAAGAACAAGTATTCCCTGTTCAGTGTTCACCCTGAAGTAATTCAGAGAGAGTGGTGTAAAAACACTCACGCGGAAGGTGTGTTCCTTCAACCACAGCAGTGGGAAGGGAAGTGTGGGAAGAGCCCAACTCAACACGGGAAGATGCAAACCTGATCCCAAATGGGGAGGACCACCGTGCAGCAGCTGTGAGGGCCACGCCTGGGGCCCAGGTCTTGTGAGGACCCAGCACCCCCGCAATGAACTGCCTCCATGGCTTTCCTGGCAGAAGAAGGCCAAAGCAAAGGACTTGCCTTAGGGCCACTGAGCAGCAAAGCATGATTTTGTGAATCATTGTTTCGTGCAGGGTGACTTACCTGAAATGGTTTTCCTTTCTACATCCCAGGTCGAAAATATACACACGTGTATGTTTTCACTTCTGGAGGAACACATGCTCAGATGAACATATTGGATATTCAGAGGTATCTCAGGGAATTCTGAGCTCCCATGTTTATTCAATTATGTACTCTTCCTATCCACACCCCAGCCTCCAATTCCTGGAAATGCTTAACGAAACGTATCCACTGGGGCTTATTCTGGAGTGTACTTTTTCTTCTGAGATCCCACAGGGTTTAAATAAAGAGCCAACTCCCCTCATCCAGGCCAGGAAAAAATTTTTTCATTTGCTGCTCAGCAGTGGGTCACCAAGCCTATAATCCTTTTATTCATTTCCTCATACTGAAAAATAATTAATTAAATACAATTCGCCATGCTCCAGCTAATGCAGTGCCACAGAAGATTCAAAGTTGCCAAACAACCAGTGCTCATGCCCCAAGATCCTACAATCCATATGAGAGACAGGGCTGGCTTCCTGGACATGTGACCAGTGCAGTCACATGGCACTCACACTCAGAGCCCTATACGTTGAGTTTAATGCTTTGCAGTCACCATCTGGAAATTTTTCTTTTTGTTTTGTTTTGTTTTGTTTTGTTTTTGGTTTGTGTTTTATAACTAAATCCAATGGGACAACGGAGGAGGCACCAGAAAGTGGTTCCACTTTCTGTCTCTTCCACTGCTGATTCCCACCTTTCTCCATCAGGAAATGTCTTTTTTTCCTCAAATTTCAATATCTGCCTGTTGGTTTGCTACTTCTTTTTGGTTTGTATGGAAAATCTCCCCGATACTAAAAAAATGAACCAAAGCCAAACATAAAAACCTCCCCTTAACTCTGCCTTCTTCATATAGGAAGCTTATTTCTCCACTTCCCTTTACATCTCTTAAAAGAATCATGTAGATTTTCTGATTCCATTTCCTCACCTCCCAGGCACAGCTGGTGATGTTGGGACTCAGAGCGAGCAGGGCGGGGAGCCTGACCCTGAAACCTTGGATGTGTTGCAATTTGTTCAGTACTCATGTGACTAGACCTCTTTCTCCTTTTCGCTCTGATCATCTCTTCTTTTTTGAAATTCTCTTCTCTCTTAACATCTGTGACACGCCTTTCTCCTATTTGCTCTCCACTTGCTCCTTCCACCACCCGAACAATTGCTTGCTTCTCTTCTTCCATCTGTCCCTTTAATGTTGGTGTTGGACCTACCCTTGATCCTCCTCCCTCTTATTTTCCCTGGAAGCTCCTCCATTCTGAACACATCAGCCACCTCTATGTGATTGAAGAACAGATCAGACCCTACCAAGCTTCAGATATGAGTTTACAAATGTGCATATTAGATGACTCCAAACCAAAACATTTTCATTAGTTCCCCAACATGCTGTGTTTCTATAACTTATATTTACTTTCATAGCATTTTTAACTACTAGCGCATCAAGACAAGCACCTCAGCTGTCCTCAACTCTGCTTCCTCACCACCTCTCTCCCTTACACAATTGGTCCCCAGAGCCTGTAAATGCTACCTTTTCAGTGTTTCTTTTTAAAAATAATCAAAACCTTCCCCCCCGATCATAAAAGTAACTCATAGGAAATTGTGGAGAATATGGAAAATTATCAAAGCAAATAATAGACATATCATTTTGCAATGGAGAAATAATCTTCATTAACGTCGTACCATATTTTCTTTTAACTTTTTTTGAGCCTCTTTTGATCCATGTGTTATGTAGACGTATATCATTTTGGCTTCAAATATTTGGGGATTTTCCAGTTACCTTTCTGTTATTGATCACTAATTTAATTCCACTGTGGTCTGAGAATATGCCTTGTATGATTCTACTCTTTAAAATTGGTAAGGTGTGTTTTATGGCCCAGAATATGGTCTTTCTTGGTGAATGTTTCCTAAGAGCTTGAGAAGAATGTGTATACTGATGTTATGGAATGCAGTACTCTACAAATCAATTAGATGCAATTGATTGATGGTGCTGTTCAGTTCATCTATTTCCTTATTGATTTTCTGCCTGTTTGATCTATCAATACTGAAAAAGAGGTAGTAAAGTCTAGAAGAGTGGGTTTCTTTATTTCTCATTGCATTTCTCTTAAGTTTTTAACCTCTTGTATTTTGATACTCTTTTGTTAGGTACATGTGTATCAAAGATCATATCTTCCTGAAGAATTCACCCTTTTTATCCCTGATCATGTTTTTTTGTTGCTGTTGTTATTGTTCTGACGTCAGCTTTGTCTAAAATTAATATAAAAAAAGCACCTCTGCTTTTTAAAAAAATTAACATTAGATGGTATATCTTTCTTCACCTCTTTACTTTTAACCTATCTGTGTCTTTATATTAAAAGGGCTTTTTCTTTTGTATATAGCATATAGTTTGGTCTTCTTTTTATTTTTATTTGTTAAATTTTAAATTCCAGTATAGTTAACATACACGGTTACAATAGTTTCAGGTGTACAATTTAGTGACTCCACAATTCCATACATCACCCAGTGCTTATCACAACAAGTGCCCTCCTTAATCTCCATCACCTATTTCATCCATGCCGCCCCCTTCCCCCACCACTCCTCGGGCAACCATCAGTTTGTTCTCTATAGTTAAAAGTCTGTTTCTTGGCTTGTCTCTCTCTTTCTCTTTTTTCCCCTTCGTTCATTTGTTTTGTTTCTTAAATTCCGCATATGAGTGAAATCATATGGTATTTGTCTTTCTCTGACTGACTTATTTTGCTTAGTATGATACTCTCTAGGTCCATCCATGGAAATCCATCCTTGCAAATGGCAAGATTTCATTCCTTTTTAAGGCTGAATAATATTCTATTATATATTATTTTATATATACATAATAGATATCATATGTATATATACATACACACACACACACACATATATATATGTATATATATATAATATATATATATATATATACATATATATATGTATCAGTTGTTCTTTATCCATTCATCAATCAATGGACACTTTGGCTGCTTTCATATCTTGGTTATTGTGAATAATGCTGCTATAAACATAGGTGTGCAGTTATCCCTTTGACTTAGTGTTTTAGTATTCTTTGGGTAAATATCCAATAGTGTGACTTTTTGAGGAAATTCCATGCTGTCTTCCACAGTGGCTGCACCAGTTTGCATTCAGTTGGGCCCTATTTTTTGATCCATTCAAACAGTCTTTGTTTTCTACTTGGTGTATTTAGATCATTCACATTTAAGGGATTATAGGTATAGCTGGACTATTATCTACCATTTTTAACTGCTAGACAATCAAGATAGGTGTGTTTTGCACTTGTTGCCCTTGGTTTTTGTTTCTTCTTTTTCACCTTCTGTTTTTAAAAACAGTTTTATTTAATAGCCTTTTTTTTAAAACAGAAGTTTTAGGTTAACAGCAAAATTGAGCAGAAGGTACAGAGATTTCCTGTATACCCCCTGCTCCCACACATCCACAGCCTCTCCCATTATCAACATCAACATGAGTGGTGCATTTGTTACAACTGATGAACCTACACCAACAACTCATTATCACCCAAAGTCCAGACTTCAGTTAGTGAGTTCAAGCCCTGCATCAGGTTCGCTGCTGTCAGCACAGAGCCTGCTTTGAATCCCCTGTCCCTTTCTCTGTCTGCCCCTCCCCTGCTTGCACTCTCTCAAAAATAAACATAAAAAAAAAAGAAAATGTCCCACAGTTCTTGGATATGCTCCACCATCTTTTCTTTTAGTTCTTTTCTTCTCTTCATGTTTCATTGTTTGTTGAAAGCAGGACATAAGGTATCAGGATTTGAGGTAAATAAGCCTTTTGCATGAGGCTTTATGTCAATGTAGCTGGAGTTGGGCTCTGTTAACTGTTTGCTGTTGCTAAGATTTGCTCCTCAGGGGCTTTAAATTTCTTTAGTCCCATAGTTTTTGTCCCCACCCCCCCTCACCTTTGTGTTTCTCTAAAATCTTCTTCTTAAATAGAGTCTGTGCCTTGCAGTGTTTTAAAGCTGTAATTCACTGTTGTGAAACTTGAACCCTGTTAACGAAGTAGTAAGAAGTTGCAAAAGAGAAGCATTCTATAATTTGAATCTCAGTCTTTTAGTGGGCCTGAGTCTTTGGGCCGTGACCTTCACAAGTGTTTCTTAGCCTTTTTTTTTTTTTTTAAGTTTACTTATTTATTTATTGACAGAGAGAGAGAGAGAGGATCAGAGAGAGAGAGGGAGAGAGAGAATCCCAGGCTGGCAGCACAGAGCCCGATGTGGGGCTCAAACTCAGAAACTGTGAAATCATGACCTGAGCCTAAGTCAAGAGTCGGACACTTAACCGACTGAGCCACCCAGGCACCCCAGGTTTTTCTTTTCTTATTTTCCTTAGATGAGATGAAACAAGAAAGCGAGAGGGCACTGGAGTTGGGTATTTGCCCTTTTCTATCTAGATGAGATAAGGCTCTGGAGAAATTTTTTTCACTGGAGATCAGGTCTTGCTGTAGAGAATGTTCTTGGCATATTTCAAAATGGTTACTTTTCCTCTCTCCCTGACAGAGAACCGAGGTGGTTTTCTTGTCTTTTCACCATGAGAACCTGGTATGGTTCCCGGAGTGAAAACCCACAAATGGTTTTGGTGTTCAGGAATTTGTCACTCTCACCCTGGTCCACACTCAGACTTCAAAAGCTTGTGAAAATTACCACTTAGATGTTCCCATCAGTTTGGCTCTGGTGGCTTCAGCTTCAGGTACTCTTATCTCAGCTGTGATTCTTTGTGTTCACCTGTCTCTTCCGATTTTGCCATGGCAGTGTGCCCAGTGACTTCAATTCTCTGATGGGTTCAAGGAAAGTTGGTTGATCTTCATTTGGCTTATTTCTTGCAAGGAGAGGAGTGGTCACATCTAAGCACTATTATATGTTGGAATGAAAACCTGAAGTTGCATGTTTTTTTAAATCTGATTTTTAGTATGTGCACGCATATGTTGAGTGTGTGGGTTTTATAGAATTAAAACCAGTGGTAACTTATTAAATTATTGAATTTCAGTTTCTTAATAATTAGTGGTATTGAATGTTTTTTATTTATAAAAAATATTTATTTATAATAAATAGTGACCAATAAATTGACAACATTTACTGTGAACCCACCATGTCAGCTGCTATTCCAAGTCTTTAGATGCATGACCTCCTTTAATCTTTACAGCAACCTTGTAAGGAGCCATTTTATTGCTTTTTACCTACAGATCAGGGTATTGAGGTACACAGAGACCAAATAACTTGCCAAAGATCACACAGGGAGTACCTAAAAAATTGAAATTCAGGCAGAATGTCAGAAGCCTCAACTCTTAACCATCTCCTCTTACTTTGCTCCCTCAAAGCAGGTCATTGCTCATTAAAAAAAAAATTACCTGTGTTCATTTTTTTCTCCTGTGGATTTAGAAAACATTTAGTAAGTTGAGAATAGTACCATTTGTTTCTGTTATATGTTGAATATTTCAGTTTTCAATTTGTTTTTATTTTTTATTTTTATTTTTTTTAAACATTTATTTATTTTTCAGACAGAGAGAGACAGAGCATGAACGGGGGAGGGTCAGAGAGGGAGGGAGACACAGAATCTGAAACAGGCTCCAGGCTCTGAGCTGTCAGCACAGAGCCCCACGCAGGGCTCGAACTCACGGACCGCGAGATCGTGACCTGAGCTGAAGTCGGCCGCTTAACCGACTGAGCCACCCAGGCGCCCCTCAGTTTGTTTTTAAATGTTGCTTATATTTTTATACTTAATGAATAGTATTTTCCTAATCAGGTTTATTGAAATAGAATTTATAAACAGTAAAGTTTATCCTTACGACTCTATGGTTCTGTGTTCTAGCAAATGCACACAGTGATGAACCACCAGGAAAACAAGTGCAGAACATGAGCCACCCCCAAAGCTTCCCTGTGCCCTTTAGAGCCAATCTTACCCCTCATCCTTAGCCCCTGTCAACCACTCATCTGTTTCCTGCCCTTTTACTCTTACCTTTCCAAATTGTCATATAAATGGGATTAAACAGTAGGGAGCCTTTTTTGTTATTGCTATTTTCACTCAGTATAATGCATTTAAGATTCAACTATGTCATGTATCATTGGGTTGGTCCTTTATTATTGTTTCATTATACAAACATATCACAGTTTAACTCTCCAATCACCTGTTGAAAGGCATTTGGGTTGTTTCCTAAACTCGGTGATTACAAATCAAGCTATTACAAATATTCACCCAGAGGTTCCAATGTGCACGTATAGTTTTGCTTCCCTTGGTTAAACACCTAGAGTGAGTTTTCTGGGTCTTATGATAATTACATCAACTTTATGAGCAATTGCCAAAGGGTTTTTCAAAGTGGTCATAATATCTTGAATTTTATTCGCTCCAAATCTTTGACAACACTTGGAATGTTCACTCTTGTTTGCTTGTTTGTGGTTTTTAGCCATTCAAAATAGGTGTATGGTGGTTTTAATTTGCATTTCCCTGATTACCAATGAGGTTAAGCATCTTTTTATATACCTATTTGCCATCTGTATACCTTCTTGGTAAACCACCATATAAATCTTTTGCCTATTTTATTTTTAAGTTTATTTATTTATTTTGAAAGAGAGAGAGAACCTGTGGGGGAGGGGCAGAGAGAGAAGGGGACAGGGGATCCGAAGCGGGCTCTGTGCTGACAGCAGTGAACCTGATGCAGGGTGGAACTCACTATGAGATCATGATCTGAGCTAAAGTCAGATGCTCAACTGACTGAGCCACCCAGGCATGCTTGCATGTGTGAGCAGGGGAGGGGCTGAGAGAGAAGGAGGGAGAGAATCCCAAGCAGGCTCCACGCTCAGTGTGAAGCCCCACATGGGGCTTGATCTCACAACCGTGAAATCATCACGACTTGAGCCGAAATCAAGAGTCGGACACTTAACCAACTGAGCCACCCAGGTACCCTTTGTGGCAAAGTTTTTTTTTTAAGTTTATTTATTTATTTTTTTGAAAATAAACCACATAAGTGGGGGAGGGGCAGAGAGAAGGAGAGACAGAATCCCAAGCAGACTCCGTGACATCAGCGCAGAGCCCAATACAAGGTTGCATCTCAGGAGCTGTGAGATCATGACCTGAGCCAAGATCAAGAGTAACTGACTGAGCCACCCAGGCACCCTGGAAAGTTTTTAACTACAAATTCAATTTCTTTGATTGATATAGGCTCACTCAAGGTATTTATTTCTTCTTGAGTAAATTTTGATAGTTTGTGGTTTTTAAGAATTTTGTCTATTTCATTTAGATTGTTGACTTCATGTGATTGTTGATTTTGGACATAAAGTTGTTTGGAATATTCTCTTATTATTCTTTTAATGGGTATAAAATCAGCACTGATGTATTGATGCTCCCTTTTTATTGCTGGTATTAATAATTCATGCCTTTTTTCTCTTGAACAGTCTGGCTAGAGATTTATCGATTGATCACTTAAACCATTGGCATTTTTCATTGATTTTTTTCCTGATTTTTCTATAATCAATTTCATTTATTTCTGTCCTTATCTTTATTATTTCTTGTTTTGTGCTTGCTTTAGGTTTAATTTGATATTTGTTTTCATGTTTCTTAAGGTGAATACTTTGATCATTTATTTTAGGCCTTTTTTTTTCCGATATGAGTATTCAGTGCTAAGATTTTCTCTGTATCCACAAATTCTCATATGTTGCATATTCACTTCCTTAACTTCAAAATATTTTCTAATTTCCTTGTGACTACCTCTTTAACCCATGATTTATTTGGAAGTGGTTTTTTAAAAAGTGTTCAGATAATTAGGGATTTTCCAGATATCTTAGTTCCATTTATATTTAATTTAGTAAAGCTTCTTGAATTTGCAATTATTTAATAATTTACAAGTTTGAACATGTTTTACTTATGAAAATAGTTTAATAATATTGGGTAAATTTTATTGCAAGCTCACTCTGCGCCAGTGACTACTATAAGTATGTTGTGTATATGAGCTCATCCACGTTCCCAAGGATGCTCTGAAGAGGCACTTTGTTCTCCTTCTGTCCTCACGAAGATTTTGCAGCACATGGTGAGAAATTAGAGAACTCGAAATTCAAATCTGGGCAGAGTGTTTTCCGAGCTTCACTCTGTATCATCTCCTATTAATGCCCCTTCCTGTAATCAGGTTATTTGCCCATTAAAAAACATTGCATGCATTCACTATTTTCTTTTGAATTTGTAAAAGCCATTTATAACTTGAAACTATTACTTTTTGGAGATTTTTAATAAACATTTGGCTGTTTATTTAATAATAAAAATAAGAAAGGTTATTCAATCCTAAAAAAATAAACAAAGAAAATATTACTCTTTGTCTCTCGTATGTGTTAAAAGTATTTTTCCTGAGTTTTAAGTGTGCCTTTAATTTTCTTTAATGTTTATTTACTTTTGAGAGAGAGAGAGACACAGAGCAGAAGTGGGGGAGGGGCAGAGAGAGAGGGAGACACAGAATCCGAAGCAGGCTCCAGGCTCTGAGCTGTCAGCACAAAGCCTGAAGTGGGGCTTGAACTCATGAACTGTGAGATCATGAGCTGAGCCGAAGTCGGATGCTTAACTGACTAAGCCACCCAGGTGTCCCAAATGTGCCTTTAATTTTTTTTAAATAACTAATGATCATTTATTATTAGTGAGGCTTATACATTTTTTTCTTGTGATATATTCCAATACTTTTAGGCTTAGGAAATCTTTCGCATTGTGAAAATCAGATCAAAGTTCACCTGTATTTTCCTCTAGTTTGTTCCTTTTTCCTTTTGTTTTTGACTTCTTTTATTATATGTACAATGCTTATATGTATTTAAAAAATTAACTTGGAATTAATTTTTTTCTTATGGTAGGATCTACATTAGCTTGCCTAAATAACTACACCCTCATCCCAGGGCCATTTAGAATTGAAACTCTTTTCCCCCCTAACAGCAGGTTTTCAGCCCTTTCTTAGATACGGCAAAAATGACCTGGTAATGAATTCATTGGCTGCACCATGATAAAGAATGGCCAGAGTCATAATAAAGAAAAGATTATAAAAAACAAGGTAAGAGTTAAAGTGGATTTCAACTTACATAAAGGTAACTAACCCAGTAAATAGGTGGAAATAAATGGATTTACTATTTGGTTTGAACAACAAAATAGTAAGAAAAAGACATTAACTAAGGATGTGTTTAAGATACTTTCAGATATAAATGAAGGCATTAAATTTGTAAAAAAGAACAATAAATTATGAGAATAAAATTGGCAGAAATAGAACAGCATATTACTGTGGAAAAGAACAAACTAGGAACATTGCAACCATGCTGATATCGTGTTTCACATCAGCAACAGTGGATGCCAGAAAGCAATGGAGTAACATCTTTAAAGTGCTAGAAGGAAAATACCTGTCAACCTATAACTACAATTCTAAAGTGAGAAGAAAATAAAGACATTTTCTACTGATTCAAAAGGGCACATGAACCCCAACGTTTATAGCAGCACTATCAACAATAGCCAAATTATGGAAACAGCTCAAATGTCCATTGACTGATGAATGGATAAAGAAATGGTATATATATATATATATATATATATATACACACACACACAGTGGAATATACAGTGGAATATTACTCTGCCATCAAAAAGAATGAAATCTTGCCATTTGCAATGACATGGATGAAGCTAGAATGCATTATGCTAAGTAAAATAAGTCAGTCAGAGAAAGACAAATACCATATGATTTTACTCATGTGTAGAATTTAAGAAACAAAACGGATGAACATAGGAGAAGGGAAGGAAAAATAAAACAAGATTAAAAAAGAGAGAGAGGCAAACCATAGGAAACTCGTAACCATAGATAGCAAACTGAGGGTTGCTGGAGGGGAGATGGGTGGGGAAATGGGCTAGATGGATGATGGGCATTAAGGAGGGTACTTGTGATGAGCACTGGGTGTTGTATGTAAGTAATGAATCACTAGATTCTACTCCTGAAACCAACAATATGCTAACTTGAATTTAAATAAAATCTTGTTGGGGGTGGGGCGCCTGGGTGGCTTAGTCGGTTAAGCGTCCAACTTCTGCTCAGGTCATGATCTTGTGGTTTATGATTTCAAGTGCCACATTGGGCTCCACACAGATAGTGCAGAGCCTACTTGGAATTCTCTCTCTCTCCCTCTGTCTCTGCCCCTCCCCTGCCTGTGCTCTCTCTTTCAAAATAAACAAACTTTAAAAAAAATTTTTTTTAATAAATACAATATTGGATGATAAAAACATAAAGGTATTTTTAAACTTAAAAAGACAAAAAAAATTAGTATCTATTGGATCTCAATAAAAGAACTATAAAAGATATACTTAAGCCAAGAGGAAACAAACCTTGGGGGATATAAAAAATGAGAATTAGCACAAAAATTTGATTAATTTAATTATCTATTGATGGGAAACAAGTATTTTTGTGCTATTTTTTAAAGGTGAAAGTAAGGGGCGCCTGGGTGGCTCTGTCGGTTAAGCATCTGACTTCGGCTCAGGTCATGATTTCGCAGTTGGTCGCAGTTGGTGAGTTCAAACCCTGCATCTGGCTCTGTGCTGACAGCTGGGAGCCTGGAGCCTGCTTCAGACTCCATGTCTCCCTCTCTCTGCCCCTCCTCCACTCACACTCTGTCTCTCTTTCAAAAATAAACATTAAAAAAAATAAAAATAAATTAATAAAGGTGAAGGTAAAATGCTGCACAAATATACCAATATGGGGATGGAAAAATGCTCAGTAATTAGTCAAATGTTACTGAGTTCTTGTCTTTGTTGAGAAGACGAAAATGCAGGATACCTTTTGGATTGTAAGGAATGTGATAAATTAAGTATGCATGCTAGAATATCAAAGTTAGAACTAAATAATAAAAAAGTTGAAAACTTCCAGAAATAAAAGGGGAAAAAAGAATGTGAAGTCTTTATCAATACAAAGAAGGCAGACAAAGATAGGAAGAAATGCAAGTGTGTAATACCTCTGTCTGCCTCAGGTGTGGGAGCTGGCTTGATTTTGGGGGGCTTGGGAACCAGATATGGGAGAAAATTTGCAATTGTACTACAACACTATAATCCTTCTTGCTGCCAGTATCTCAAAAAGATTTAATAAAGCAGCACGTTTTACATGCACACCAGCTAACCAGCCAGGGGGGGGAACTCCAGTAAAGTCGGTAACCCCCAAAATGCCCAATGTCTGCTTTTGAAAAACCTCTTATTTTAAGCAGCTAGTTAGGAAGTGATTCCAGCTGTAGAACAGGAACATCATTTACGTTATTTCTCTGCTGACCATAGTGATTCTCAATATTTAACAGTTTTGTCATTTACAGGTACTGTTTGTTTTTGTATTTCCCCGCCTTCTGAATTAATGATTCTACCGTAACACTAGCCAAATTTTGTTTTTATCGTGGCATTATAAAAATTACACAAATCCAACTTTATTCTATTTTTTTTGAATCTGAGGAATTTTCAGTGCATTTCAGGATAACTAGAGATATTTAACACAGTTTTTATGGAGTTTTGGGCAATGCTACATGTAAAAATTTGGCTAATCCTGGTAATTGGGCAGAGTGCTATCTGAATCTTGTTTCTCATGAATCTCTGGAAATTGGGACCAACTTCAAAAGGGAGAAGAAATAAGGTCATAGGGACCCCCTCCCCCAGCCAGTGTTCAACTCTTGTCTTATGTCCAGTCTTTGGGCAGAAGAATTCAAAATGCAGGACAGACCCGAAAAGACATTGAAGATTCTTAAGGGAGGACTTTAACATTAGGGGCAGATAGTAGGACTGTGTCCTTGTATGTCTATAAGATGTTGGTGTAGAACAAGCATCCTGTAATATTTTTAAAGGGTGGAAATTGAAATCTTAACTGCAACATAATGCAGATAAGCAAGGAATATTTACTGAGTGACCAAGTGGTAAATTTTTACTACTGACTAATGAACTTTATTGATATCAGGTTATGTGACTGGGTCTCAATCCTGATAAAGGTGTTTGCTGGGGTGTGTCAGATATATGGACATGGCCTTTTCCAAATTAATTGTTCTGGAAAGAGATTTCCACACCTTAAAGCTAATATAAAGTGTGGAAGTTGCACCGGTAGCCTCACTTGCTTGGGCACCTTCTTCCCATCAGGCAAAATGAAAATCCTCGTGAGTATTTGTTTATGCTTCTTTATACTCTTGTGGTGGCTCTTGCATAGAATGTTCAAATCCAATGTGCCTTTGATTTCAGAAGACTTAGATGAACACTGTGCATGCTTCTAAGCTTCTATGATTGAATTAAATAGTGTCTTTGGCAGTGATAGTGTTGAATATTAAGTCAGATATTTACTTGTCCATCGTCTATTTTCTGAGATGTTTATTTAAAAATGCAAGGAAAGAGTTTGGAAATACCTAGAGAATTTTAATTTGGAGAGTTTTAAATAATTATTAGCTTGGGAAGATTGTAGGCATTTTAGGACAGCAACATTTACTATTTAAAAAAGAAGTGGTAATTAAAAAAAAGATAATAGCTGTCATTTTTCTAAGTGCATACTAGGTCCTATGCTACACACTTCACATAAATACTTTGATCTATTCACTCCACAACTCTGTGAGCTGAGTAGTATTACCCCATTCCACAGATGAGGAGACTGAGGCACAGAGGAATGTGATTTTCCCATGCCAGTAAATGTGAGGTTTAGACTTGAAATGTACCCCTCGCAGACCCCACTGGCAGGAACATTCCTGCTATGACCACCTCTCCTCCTGCCAATCCCAGCCCTGGTCTCAGTCTCCCATGGTTCCACACTGCTGTGCTCCATGAACAGAGGACTGTGTTTTGATCCAGAATAGAACTCCTTTCCCCAGTCATTTATCCCCTATTTTCATTTAGTTGTTGAGGGAAAAAGCAAAATGATAAGTTCCTCCCCATCAAGTGTTCAAGATGGTTGACTTAAAAAGTTCCCTCTCCCCAGGCGTCTCTTGATTTTCTAAGAGGAGATCTATCACCGAAACAAAGCTGTAACCGTGGTGTATTAATCATGATGTTGGGTGGGTGGTTATTTGGGGGCAGGGGACACTTTTTGAGCTTTCTCTAATTATATCACTATGGTGGTCAGTCCTCCACCCATCTGTTGAAACCTCTGTAGACCCATTTTATAGTATCCAGAGGAGCATCAAAGGTTACTAGAGCTGGCCTGGAGTCAGAGAAGGTATGTGGCTATGCAGGTAGGCAGGTTGGATATCTCCACACAGGTTTTCGTCAGACACTTCACCCCCAGTCATCAGAAGAGAAATGTTATTGGTGATTGTTAGGGGAGTAGAAAAGTCCTACTGATGGTTCTTAAAAATATCTGCTTCCCTGCAGATTCCCTTCATAAACGGTTTGCAATGAAAGTGCCATACACTGTGATGTTCAGAAAAGAGAGCACAAAACTAGGATCAACATGTTGGATAACTCTTAACATAACTACAGCAAAATTTCAGAACTGCCTCAGTGTCAGCCTCAGCCGGTTAACCTAACATTTATTTGTCTGATGGCATCACTAAGAAGAATATAGAACTTTCCTTGATGTCAGCCTCAAAAATTAACCATGCCTCCAAGCACCCTATTGTCATGTTTTCCTTGGGAATCCATTGTATTTCTGTCACCCATGAATCCATTTTAAATCTATTTTCCCCTCTCCACCCCAAGGAATTAAGTAATTCTTTTTTTGACCAGAAAACACAACTTGACTCCTATAATCCAAATCTAGTGTGGCTCACACCAGGGTATTCCCATAGTAAAATAAATCCTTCCTCACTATTCACCTGCTCCAAGTTGTTCTTGACGTAAGAACATATGCTACCTAGAAGATTATAATGTTGGGAAGCGTTGGGAATTGGGTATTAAAGGTAGAATCTTATGTTTGACAAATAGCATAAACTCTATAAATGTCTGTCAAATGAGTGAATGCGTTTTCACATTTTGGAAATGTACTGTTGACCATTCATGACCACCCACTTGTGTCTCTAGGTGTGAGATACTTTGTGAGATACTTGTATTTGTCCTGTCCAGTGTCTCCTTATGTCTTTGCCCTCAGTGGAATGGATGCAACTGGTCTGTTTTTCAGGTGGTATGCCTGGTGCTGGCCATCTTTGGGACACAATCTCATGGATACGAGGTAAGTTGGTTCATTATGGACTTTATATCTTGGAGATATTGGGAGAAGAAAAGGAAGATACAAGATAATCTGAAGGACAGGAGAGAGCCCTGTTTGGGACGGAATCCTAGAAATACCCAATAGTGCAATCAATAAGGTTGGTTATTTCTAACTGGAATGCCTTCAAAAATGCAACCCATTGCTGTAAAATGTGGTCAATTTCATTTCTCCTGTGATGTCATTACTTCTCCCATATATAACATAGTAAACGATGAAGAAGAGCCTCATATTCTTATTTAAGCATGGGCTTTTGGTATAGGATGCCAGGGAAGAGGTTTCAGGCTTCGATCTCCCATTCACAGCAAGTGGATGACTTTATTTTACCTGGTGGGTTGCCTTTCCAATGCATATGATTTATGGAGAAACCATTATGTCTTTGTTGTTAATCTAGGTTTATAACATCATCAGCCCAAACAATAATGGCGGCAATCTTCAGGAGACAGTGACAGTTGACAATGAAAAAAATTTCGCCATCATTAACATCCATGCAGGATCATGCTCCTCTACCACGATTTTTGACTATAAACATGTAAGCAGCAAGGGAATTTTTGCATTCCCCAAGACTGGGTTTCTCAAGGATGATGGGGTAGCCATTTCCTATGCATCTGAATTCCAAGAACTATCCTGGCAATGCTTTCAGAATTTTCTGACTTCTCCTTTTCCCTTTAGATAACCAAGCAATTGATGGAAAAACAAACAAAACCATTTCTAAAAAAAAAGTGTGACGGGAAACATACACACTTGCTTGACCTTTTCAGGTGGAAATTGGAAGCATAATGATATTGTCTCACTACAGGCTCAGAAAGTGCCTAGAAGGGTGACCAAGCCCAAAGCAAGCCCTGGCACACTCAAAAATATTCATTGAATGAATAAATGAATGACTTAGGGCTTCTAATACAGACACTTATGCAGAAAAAGAATGATTATAGAATAAACCATCACAGAATAGCAGAAATCCAGAACAACTGTACACATTTAACTATGTAAGTAGGATATGCAATAAATCATACTTCTTCGGGAAGAAGGAAAGCATGTTAACCAACAACTCCAAACTATTTTCAAGTTTCAGTTGCTGGTATTAACAACAAGTTTCAAACGTGCTCAGAAAGGTTATTCGGTCCTTTATCTATTTATTTGTTTGTTTGTTTTCCATTTGGACCACCTGACTAGGGACCTGCAGGAGAGAGCTATGTGCTGTGGTTGTAGTCCCTCTGACCGACCATTTGAACACGCTTTCCTTCTCCTTTTCTTGTAGAAACCTCCTTACTTCCTCCCCCTCATCGGCGTTGGGAGTTCTAGGACACATTTGAAAGTATAGAATCTTTGGAAGATACAGTTTTAAAGGAAGCTGTACTGAAGTTGTTTTTAAAAACAGATTTCAAGGAAATCCCCAAAAGGTCTTTAAAAAAAAAAGAGTGGTAAAGACTTGGTTTAAGCCTTTTCAACTGTCATCAGGCTTTGCCTCAGTCTATTTTTGAATTTTAGGAACTGTCAGTTTGTGAGAATTGAAAAATAGGAACTAGAAGAATTTGTTTTTTTAATTACTTACAGCCTCACAGACTGTATAATTATTTGGAACTCCATAGAGAGAATTCCATTCAGGATGAAGCTTAGATGGCTTCTGGTTCCTTCTGGCTCCACGGGCCCCACGCACCATTGCTGTTTTCATCCTACCTTCCTCCAGCTCATATCTGTCTGGCCAGCTTGGGTCTGAGGTGGAGAAAGGATGGAGAGAAGACAGTGAAGGAGGGGAGAATAGATGAAGCATGTGTGTGTGTGTTAGCGGTAAGTTATGTCAAGGACAGCAGCGCTGTCCAGTAGAAATTTCTACGATGGTGGAAATGTCCTGTATCTACATTTTCCAGTAGAGAAGCTACTGGCTGCTTGTGGTTACTGAGCACGTGAGATATGTGACAGAGGAAATACGTTTTAAATTTTCTTTAACTTGAATTTAAATTTAAATAGCACATGTGGCTAGTAATTAACATATTGGAAAGCACAGTTCTAAAGAATACTGAATTTACTCCAAATTGAGGAAAAGGCAGAACAACATCAACAGAAAGAGACAGAGAGTTGCTTCTTCTTTTTTAAAAAAAAATATTTATTTATTTTTGAGAGAGAGAGAGCACAAGCAGGGGAGGGACGGGGGTAGGAGGGGGTCAGAGGATCCGAAGGGGGCTCTGCGCTGACAACAGGGAGCCCATTGTGGGGCCCGAACTCACAAAGTGTGAGATCATGACCTGAGCTGAAGTCAGACGCACACGGACTGAGCCACCCAGGCTTCCAGAGAGCTGATGCTTCTTAATTGTTAAACCCAAACTACAGGCCCTCGTTGCAAAGCATGACAAGTGGGGTGCACAATTTTAGAGATAGAAAGGGCAAGGGAAAAAAACAAAACTACCGTGTAAAAGAAGTCATGGCTGGAATGGATTGCAGATTGAAAAGCAGTCATTGGCACTCATTGTTCAAGCTCAAGGCTCAAATGCCATCCCCACCAGTTCAGAACCCAGGGAACCAGGAAGGCCAGTAACTGTGCTCTTGCTGTCTCAGGGCTACATCGCATCCAGGGTGCTCTCCCGAAGAGCCTGCTACATCCTGGACATGAAACATAAAGCCATCCCTGCTCTGGACCAACTAAAACGATACATCTATGAGAGGAAGGTAACTCTGCGGTACCCTTGCATATTTCCTGTTCTTGAGCAGGGGAAAACTGGTACCTGTACGGGAACAAAGAGAGTAAGGGGGAAGATCATGATATATATCTTACCATGGTTATGTACTTTCCACCTGTTTTTGGGAGCAGGAGTGCATCTCTTAGCTTGATTTCTTTTTTTTTTTTTTTTTAAAGGTTATTTATTTATTCTGAGAGAGAGAGAGCAAGGGAAGGACAGAGAATAAGGGGGAGAGAGAGAATCACAAGCAGGCTCCATGCTGTCAGCACTGATCCCGATGCTGGACTGGAGCTCACAAACCATGAGATCATGACCTGAGCTGAAATCAAGAGTTGGAAGTTTAATCCACTGAGCCCCCCAGGCACCCCTCTTAGCTTGACTTCTACCATACAGCCCCCGATACAAGAGCCTATAATAAATTCCAGTGTTTTTGTAGAAAGGACTGAACAGCAGGACTCTCAGAAATAGTGATTGGCAGAAAAATGAGTGAAGTTATAATATCCAACAACATGAAGGTGCAAAGAAACAATACAGGGTAGTGAGAATAAGCAAACCCTACACAAGGCTAGGAACCTGGTGTTTAATTCTCCCTCTCTAATTTCCCATCTGTGCTACCTTTGCCGTGGGATTTACCCTCTCTGGGTTTTATTGTCGCCAGCAGTAAAATAACATTGGTAATAATGAGGTCCCTCTGCAGACTAAGTGCTCAGAAAGTGATGGTATCTTGAGATTCCCGACCGACTTCTGCTTAATTAAACGAAAAAGAAAAAGTCAGTTTAGCATAAGGCACACATGTTGATGTCAGCTTACTTTATCCTATCCCCTCCTACCATACTACTGTAGGCTCTGACAAACATGTACTCGGACAAATACATCTGGGTCAAGTACAGCCCACTGCAGTCTCTGATCACTCATGTAGACTGGTTCCTGTTCGGCTCCCCCATCAAGCAGCTCTGCAGTCATGTCCCCCTGTATAAGGGAGACGTGGTGGAGAAGACACGTGAGTACCAATAAATTAATCCTTCATCACGTATTTTCTGAAAGCTCCAATATGCGAGGCGCTCTGCTAGGTGTTGTGTGACATGCAAATCAACGTGGAACATGACCCAATTCGGTTTACTTTGGGAATTTCATACCCCTGCCATGTGTGGAAATTGTGCTAAATGTTAGGGAGATGCAGAAACGAATACAACTCTGCCCCTAAGGAACACATAGTCTGGTGGAGAAGTTGATGGGTTAACATAGAGGACGAAATTTAAAAATGTCCTGGGTGCCAAGGAAAAACTATTGTATTCTCTAATATGAGGCATGGTGACCAGAGTCAATAAAACAGTACTGTATACTTGAAAGTTGCTGAGAGTAGATCTTAAGCATTCTTACCACACACACATACAAACAAGTTACTTACGTTAACTCTGTGAGGTGATGGATGTGTTATCTTGATCTTGGTGATCATTCTATAATATGCATGTATATCAAATCATCACCTTGTACACTTTAAATGCATGCAAATACATTTGTCAATTATTCTTCAAAAAAGTTTTAAAAAACATTTAGGAATCTAGGATAGTCTTAGAAAGCGCAAGCAGAGTGCACTGACCAACAGGTAGAAAGCCCTGATTCATCCAGGTAACGTGTATCACTACAGTCATTACTAGCATTTTATGCAAAGTTTCCAAACACAGGAGAGTGGCCAGAGGGAAAGAGAGGCCAGGCCACAGATGGAGAACGCGAAAAGGTAAACTCCCCAGAACAGTAGAAGGTAGAGAAAAAAGACAATAATTAGCATTTATGACATTTTTACCCTCCAGGAAAAAAAATTTAAGACATTTTTCTTTTGATAGGGGTCATTAGTACTCATAAGTAAAAGCACACAGGCAGGTCCCCAATGCAGAATGTCACAGCATCAATCAAAGAGAGCCAGAAAGCACTTCTAGGAATTGTCAGTCTTCTTTAAGTTAAGCTATTACTATCCTTTGCAATACAAGGATAGCTAAAAACTTGGGGATCATGAAAATACATGTACAGCCCCACCCCCGGTCAAAACATGAACAAAAAGACATTGGTTTGCTGCGCTCTAATAATATATTTCTTAGTGCTCTTTCTTTAAAAATGTCTCCCTTTTTCAGATGACATCCGTGCTGAAGCCTGCGCAAAGACCGGACTCCTGGGTATCCTTGGAATCTCCATCTGCGCGGGCACTGACGCTTAGGCACCGAGCCCACTGGCGTCATCTTTTCAAAGACACAGCCCCTTGGTTTCCACTCAGCAGCCAAATTAAGCTCTTTCCCAACACCCTAACTAATGTTGAGACTCAGTAGTAAAACATAAATCCTATATTTCCAGATATATGGGTGTTTGCTTTTTTTTGTAAACAGCAACGGGAAGCCAAACAATGTTGATGTCAACCTACAGAAGGAAAGAATTTGCCAGAACTTCAAGTGAAGCACAAAAGGTGCGAAAGCTCCCAGATAATAACGCTGAGTCATTGCAGGCTGGTCTGCTGGGTGCAAGTGTACGTCTTGTCTCTGCCCACCAGACCAGCCACCCATCTGTCCACCAAAATGAAGGGAGTTAAGGGTACACTTATACTGATGAGTACTGAGGAATGTATAGAATTGTTGAATCAATACATTGTACACGTGAAGCTGGTATAACACTGTATGTTAATTGTCCTTGAATAAAAAAATAAGAAAACAAAATATTCATTAAAAATAACAAAAAACAACCACTTGCACAGGCCGCAGGAGGCAGCGGCCTCCACCCTGGGAGGGGGGTGGGTTTGCCGTACTGTTATCAAACGGCTTGACCGCTCAGGTGAAGGAAACTATCCTCTATGACAAGGCACCCAGCTCGGAGGGCCATTCACATGCCTTTCAGAAAATGCCTTTTAGCTCATCAAAACGCTAGACTCAACCTTAATAAATACTATTATAATATATTTGGTCTTAGAGTGAGGGGAGAGGTCGTGGGGAACACCTATCACCCAGTGAAAGATGAACCTTACTGAAAATTTTGACAGGAGTGAGAAACTAACTGGGAATGCCAAGTCACGATATGGAAGGAGAGCAATTCCCAATCTTCCAAATAAATTGTGTCATGTGGGCACCTTCCCAGATCACATGGCTTGTTCTCCTGTGGACTGGCCACCTGGGCGCAGGTTCAGAACACAGAGGAATTACTTGAACGAGAATTCCTGTTGTCGACTGCTCCTATTCCTAACGCTGTGCATCTGCTTCATAGTAACCTTTAATAAATATATGTCAAGCACTTACCCGTGTGGTGCTCAGCACTGGGATAGGTATGAGGGCCAAACTACCATTGTCAAGGCAATTATTTTCTTGTTGGGGAAGTGAGACATTTACATGAAAGCATTTGCTAGCAACAGAAAAGAGTGTATAATAACATGCCAAATGAGTGGCACAGTGTACTAGCTGGGAGCTTGGTGTTAGCAAGTGATGGAACCCAAGTCAAATTAACTAAGGCAAGGAGGGTGGAATTTATTGTCTTGTCTTATCTTGCTGTAGTCAGATAGGGATATTCTGGTCTTGGGTGGCTAGACCTAGGTGCCTGAAGGTGGCCAGACTCTTCTCCCACTCTGGACTCTCCTCCTCTCTGCATGTCAACCTTGGTATCTTACATTAACTTTCTCTAGGACGATAGAAACACCACCACCGGGAGCCCCAACATCCCTACTTTCCTAGTGTCATCATCAGAAAGGAAGGGGTTTTTCTTCATTCTAAGTTCAATTAGTTTTAATTTTAAAAATCTTTGGAAAGGAGCCTGACTGAACCACCTGGGGCACATTCTTACTCCTGTGGCCAGGACTGGTGGGAGGTGGAGGATGGTGGGCAGAGGGAGTGTTATGATTGGCAACCTACTCTGGAATTTACTGCTTAGAACTATGTTATCCTCATTCATTTTTACAACATTAGTCCCATTTTTACAAAGTTAGTCCCATTGTTAAAGCAGAACTTTTAAGTTCTGCTTTCTCCTGACTCTGCTTTCATCAGGTCAGTCAACCCTGCTCAGTGCTGGTATTATGCTGCATACCTGTTAGGGGCAGCAGGTGGAGTGGGCCAGCACATGCCTAAAAGGAATGCATCCAAACAGAAGTTACAAGGAAGGTGGGGCTCCATTAAACCTTCTTCAAAAGGAGTGCTTTCTAGGGGCACCTGGGTGGCTCAGTCAGTTAAATGTCCAACTCTTGACTTCAGCTCAGATCACGATCTCATGGTTCATGAGTTCCAGCCCTGCATCGGGCTCTGTGCTGACAGTGTGGAGCCTTCTTGAGATTCTCTCTCTTCCTCTCTATCTGCCCCTCCCCTCCTATGTGAACTCTTTCTCCCTCACTCAAAAAATAAATACACTTGAAAACAAATTTTTTAAAAGGAGTTCCTTCTTAAGGGCTGGGGAGGGAAGATATCAACTATTTTCATTTCTGTGTGTCTTGAGATATTTTCTAATTTCCCTTTGACTTCTTTCTGATCTGGTTGTTATTCAAGAGTGTGCTGTTTAATTTCTATGTATTTTCCTGTTTTCCTTTTGTTAGTGATTTCTAGTTTCACTCCATTGTGGTTGAAAAAGATACTTGAAATGATTCTTTAATTGGTTAAGACTTGTTTGGTAGCCTAATATATGATCTCTTCTGGAGAATATTCTATGTGAGCTTGAGAAGAATCTTATTCTGTTGTTGTTGATGGAATGATCTGTACATGTCTCTTAGGTCCCTTTGGTCTATTCAACTCTGCTGTCATCTTATTGATTTTCTGTCTGGATGATCTTTCCATTATTGAAAGTGATATATCAAAGTGTCCTGCTATCATTGTATCGCTATCCATTTCTCTCTTCAGATCTACCCAGGTTTACATTTTATATTTAGGTACTCCAATGTTGAGTGCACTTATATTTATAATTATTATATCTTCTTGGTGAGTTGACCCTTTTATCATTATGTAATGGTCTTCTTTTCTCTTGTGACAGTTTTTGACTAAAAGTCTATTTTGTCTGATATAAGTATAGCCACCCCTACTCTATTTTAGGTACCATTTTTTATGGAATATCTTTTTCCATCCCTTCACCTTTAGCTTATGTGTGTGCTTAAATCTAAAGTGAGTGTCATGTAGATAGCATATAGTTGGATTTTTTGGTGTGTGTCCACTTATCTACCCTGTATTTTTTTTATTGGGCTATCAGCTCTGTTAAGTTACTGTTAAGTTACTCTGCTAAGTCACTATACACCCAAGGTCTGTGCACAGACCTTCTCCAGGCCATTGGGGAGGAGAAGCAAGTCTGGACCCAACACAACACACACCAAGGCTACTGGAAGAGTTGATCTGGCTACCAGAGTTGGCCTGAGAGAGCAGGCATGGTCATGGCTCGAGTGCCAACGGAGGATTTTAGGAATCCTGGTAAGGCTTGCAGGTGGAGATCTTATTTCCTATGACATGTTTCTCCTCACAGTAAATGATACGTCCTGTATACTCATTTGGTCTCCTTGAGGTAGAACTAAATGTAATTTGTTCATTCAGAGCTCCCAGGAGTAGAACATGTGAGCCCAAACAAATACTTTATTATGCAAAGTCATTGTTTAGACAACTGATTGAGTTTAAGCATTAGTTAACCCGAACGTAATAAATATAAACTGATGAACTCACAAAAATATGGAGGCTTCTAGCTTGTGATAATGATGAATTAACTCATAATAGGCTAACCCTACTGACATAACAATTACAAACCTGGATAAGACATTAAAAATATAGGTGTTTGGGGGCACAGGAGAGTGACGCAAAGCAGCAGAAACTAAAGAGGATAAGACCTTTGAAAGAAACGTTCACCATCTGTTGTTGTTGTTGTTGTTTTTTAAAGTTTATTTATTTATTTTGAGAGAGAAAGAGCACGTGAGCAGGGGAAGGGCAGAAAGAGAGGGAGAGAGAGGAAATCCCAAGCAGACTTCACACTGTCAGCACAGAGCCTGACAGGGCTCAAACTCGTGAACCATGAGATCATGACCTGAGCCCAAACCAAGAGTCAGATGCTTAACCAACTGAGCCACCCAGGCACTCTATCATCTATTGTTGATCAGAGTTTTCCAGTTTTACACAGCACAAAAATCCACTGAGTACTCATTCCCTCTTTTAGTCTCTATTCCTGCCCCCCTTTCCTGCTAACAGAACCTCCATTTGTTCAAATGGCAGCTGCATAACTGTTAGGGGTGCCGAGGCAGCGCGGGCCTGGGCTACATCTATCTTGTTTCCCTTAAGAAGATAAGGTAGGATAGGTGTCCTCAGTCTGTGGCTGGTCTGTGGGTGACCTTGTTCTGGTCAAGGAGATCTAAGTGGAAGTTTGCAGAAGGAGACTTCCAGGGAAGGTCTTTCTTTCCTGATAAAAACAGGTGGACTCAGCCAACATGCAGATCTGCCCTTTCTTCTCTCCCATCATCCTTCCTTTAACGTGGACAGGACGCTGATTGCACGAGATGCATCTGCTATTTCGGGACCCCAGGCAACAATCCTGGAGAGGAAAGGTTCAGGGAAGAGAGAGCCAGGGTGCCTTATTACATCATTCTAGAGCAGCTCCAGCTGGGACTATCTTTTCCCTGGATTCATATGACAGAACAAAGTCTCGATGCTTGAGTCACTGTGACTGCAGCTAAAAGCCTTTCTTACAGAAACACACGAAAGAGGTGGAGTTAGTCCACTCGGCACACATATCTCAGGATCTGGGCCCAACCCAGCACCAGTGCCCCCATTCTATTCACCCCACGACTCCTTTGGAAGTTCCAGGTTTACCACATGCTTGCCCTCACACTGCAGAAACCAGATGCTATGCACCTCTCGTGGAACATCCGAGAAACGGATTGTACTCGGGGGCTCTGCCTGCTTGCTGTTCCCTCTGTTGGTCCAGACACCGTCCCCGGCTACTCCCTCAGCTCCAAGACAGTGTGTGAGGCTGCAGCAAGGCTCTTGCAAAGGACTCAGGACACATACAGGAACTGAATCAAATACTTCTTGGAGTTCTGGGGTCTAGGTCTACCCTCACTGTAAGGTGGTAGCCCACTTCCTCAGTGTGCTTTTAACTGCAAGGGAGGACCCTCTGGCTGGAGCAGGGGTCCCTCCTGCTCATGCTGTCACATGTGACCTGTGAAGCGATCCCCTGAGAATCACCCCCTCATGCTTTTAATGATGCAGACCACCTCTCGGCCTTCCTCTGAAAAGTTCCCTTTGCCGCATGCGTAAGGGCATGGTCTTAGGTACACAGTACAATGGCCAACCATCCTGTTCTCTTATTAACGAACTTCGGCAGCCTCACTTTTCTCCCATTTGACCCGATTCAGTTGTTATAAGGGGGAGATCCTGGGGTAGTTGCTGGCCTGGAACAGTCTGAAGTTGGCCCCCACGCCAAGGATCCTGCCAGGGTGTGTTTGAATTTTGCCAGGAGATCTTCAGAATATTCTATTACTGGCCTTCTCCACTCCCTTGAGACCAGGGTGTGGGTGGGCATTGCCCGGGAGCAGCAGGAAGGAACTTTCTAGGGTGGTGGGAACATTCCACATCTTCACCTAGGTGACAGCTATACAAGGGTCTCTTCGTGTCCAAATTCACTGAGCTGCGTGCTTAAAATCTATGCACTTTATATCTCACCTCACCAAATATATATGTATACATATATATATGTATGTGAGTATATATACACATATGCATATATATTATTTTAGAGGAACGCAGAGAAAGCATGAGCAGGGGAGGGGCAGAGAGAGAGGGAGAATCTCAAGCAGGCTCAGCTTTGTCAGCACAGAGCCAAACATGGGGCCTAAACCCATGAACCATGAGATTATGGCCTGAGCTGAAACCAAGAGTTGGATGTTCAACTGACTGAGCCATCCAAGCCCCCCCATATATATGTATATATACATCTTTTTTTTTTTTTTTTTTTTTTAATTAAAGTGCAATTGAATACAGAGGCCTACCCAGTCTGCTGCAGTCTCAGGAGACACCACAAGGTGGTCACTGCTGTAGATGGGCCACAGCAGCGCTGCAAGGCTCATGCTCACGTCCGGAGTCAGGCCAGAGGGCTGAGTGCAGTGAGGGGATTGTGGGCCCAGGGCAGCAGCAGCTCTGCCCAAGGAGGATGGCTGGGGGACAGCCTGCACGGAAAGCACCACCAAACGTGGCGCAGGCCGATGAAAAGGCTCCATAGGAATAGCTGCTGGGAGAGCCGGGGGAAACGGTGGAGCTAGTCTCTCTGCCCCGAGCAGGCCGCCGCGGGACCAGGAGATGAGGCACGTTCCAGGCAGGATAAGGGGCTCCATACCAACCCCTTGGGAACCCGAGGCATGGAGCAGGCAGGGAAGCAGAGAATCAACATGCAACAGCTACTACCCCTGGCTGGTGAGGCGGCCCCCATACCCTCAGGCCCAAGGCTCCCTCCAGGCCAGCTGGTTCTTCCCTCAGCTGCAGAGAGGAAGGATGGTGGAAAGAGTTAGGAGCACCACTGCCCAGGGTGCAAGGGTAACAGAGGGATAAGACTGTTCCCCTGAAGGGAAGTCTGCAAGTGGAGTGTCACTCTCCAAACAAGGAGGCCAGGGCACTTGACCCCTGTCTTGGATCTCCGCTCTCTGAGAAGTGCCTTGTGGGCAAGGGTGGAAGTTTTGCAAGAATCTCAGCGACTTCTTGGAGGGAACATTTTGTGTGGTTCCAGCTGGGATTTAGTCCTGACAGAAGACTTCTGGTGATCCCTCCCCGTGCCTGTTTACAGGAGGCCAGCCACATCATGAGGTCTCATGCTCAGATTTGTCCCCAGTGGTCCCCCGTGGGATCATGCTAGGGGCCTCAGGGTGGTGAGTGGGGCTTGAAGTAGAAACCACAGAAGTGACAGAATAGAAAGCCTTTTTCACTACAGTTTCTCCAAGAAACTAGGCACGTGGTGCAGCAGGTGCAGCAGCGTGAACCATGCACACCAATGGTGTCAACACCCTCTCCCAATTTCTGCTCCTCTGACCCCTAGCGGCTCCCCAGTCAGGGGAAGGCATGGTGGTCCACACAGCAGGCAGGGAGGCAACTCAGCTGAGGGCACTGGGGGCTGCGGGTTCCCAGTCCCCTTCTCCCCGTTCTCAGAGATCAGTGACAACAAGCGCCCTAAGGGGGGCGGGGGGGAAAGGAAAGAAAATAGATTTTCCCACTTGGAAGATCAATGGGACAAGTCTTAGTCACTTCTTAGGCACTGCCGGGGAGGCTCTGAGATTAGTACAATGGACTTGGAAGAAGATAGGTTCCTTCCATCACAAGTGGAGGACACCGTCTGTTACTAATGACAGTGTGATCGTATTGAAGACAGAAGGCTGGTGGCCTTCATAAACATGGAATATGTTTGGGTCAGGGACGCTGGCTTGAGATTCCGATATGGTAAATTTCATTGAGTGGTAGACTGGATGGCCTCAAGGACCAACACTGACAGTGGTCATCAGCATGATGGGGGCTGTAGACTGAATGTTTGTCTGTAGAAAGAGAGTTCTCCTGACACCCAATCTGCTGGTGCCTTGATGTTGGACTTCCCCACCTTCAGATTTGTGAGGAATAAACGTTTGTCATTTGTAAGCCCCAATGCATGGAATTTTTGAATTTTACACCTCTCCACCCCAGTGCCAAATCCTAAAGGACTTAATCTTGGTGCATGCATGGACGATTCTTCATAAGATAAAAATTGAGCTTGTAACCCAAAGGACCAAAAGCCACCTTGACAAGCCTTGTCAGGTCTGGAGGACTGTGCTTGCTGTTTCTCAGGACAGAGCTGTGAGACCCCAGGCCCTGCTTTGAGATCCAGTTAGGGCCTGTCGTTGACCAAGCCTTGGCCTGTCACATGTGATGGTTTTGCCCTGTGTTTATGCACATATCCCCACCTTCCTTACCCTTGACAAGCTGTGTGTGACTGAATCCACAGGTTCAGAGCCTCTAGCCTGCTCCTCCAGACCCTGTGTAAGCCCAATTAGAGGTGTATCTCTGGCCTTGCCAGTTCATGACTGTAGGTGGCCACACCACATCACGACTCTGAGACCTGGTGCTCAGCTCTGTCACCTGCAAATTGATGCTGGGACCACCTAGACTCTTCTCTCCATGCACACATATCCCCACCCCACCCCTCCCAGCCCCACCCTACATAAAGTCCTCCAAACTCCAACACGACCTTCCATGGACATCTGTCTGTATCCCCAATACTCCTTCCTCACTTATTCTTGCTTCTGAGGTGAAAGGAGCCGGGGGTGTTCTGTGTGGTGGGTGGGGCTGTTTCTGTCCCTCCAGCTGTAGGAATGGGCAGTTAAAGAACCAGTGTTAAGAGATCAGGTCCCTTTTTCATTGGTAACAGAGAGAAATACCAGGGGGCTGCCACTAAGGGGGTTAGGCCAGTTCCAAAGAGGAGGTCTGAGAGGCCTCATTTCACTTGGATCTCTCTCAGGGGCTTTCATGGTTGCAGCTGGGCCACCACAGTGAATAGGCTTATGCAGAATCTTGGCACCAGAGACAGAGATGTGGTCCCAGACCTAATGGCTTAAGTCTGTGTTGTGCTCTGTCTTTCTGAATTCTTGAGGGACTCCTCAAGGGACATCCTGGAGAGAGGCCCTTAGAAAGGAGGCGTTCTCAGAGCAGCACCTCCTTCTTCACACTGCGTTGGCAGGCACTGCTGTGGACTGCATGCGTTTGAGAAGGCTGGTAAGTCCAGAGAGAGGAGTGCAGGTCGGGGGCTCTCATACACTGGATGGCCCAATGAGGCAAGAAACTTTATTGTTCTAACCTGGAGGGAGAAAGCATACCCAATATTCCCGATTACAAAGCTGGATCCGGGGTCGAAAGGAAAAGGTGGAGGACTGAAGAGAGCAGTTTCCAATCAGCAGAGGTGGGACTGGGGTCCTGAGCGCTGGTTCCAGGCCAGTCGCTCCATCCACGGAGGTCATCCTCTCCACAGCCCTCCTGGAGGTTCAGAGCCCAAGTACCTCACCACAGATGGAGAGTCCCATAAAGGACAGAAGTGGGATTACAAAACAGGAACCAGGGTCAGTTTCCAGTGCAGTACCTTTAAAGAGAAAGAGAAGCATGTTATAAAAAAGATCATTTAATTGCTTTAAGACCCCAAAGTAGAATGGATATGTTTTGAGTTGCACCTAAATCCGATGAGGTGATCAGAACAGCTCTACTATCAGGAGACTGTGGGCCTAACCTGGAAGAACTGCCCTTGTGTTGCAGTAAATGGCCTCACACCATTCTTTGTATTTGTATTTGTATTTGTATTTGTATTTGTGTTTGTGTTTGTGTTTCTGTTTCTATTTCTATTTCTATTTCTATTTCTATTTCTATTTCTATTTCTTTTACTGACATGTAATCACCCTCCTTGACCCCTTCCCCCACCTCAGCCCCGCCAGTTCTCCCTGTTCTCCTGCTGGACCCTTCTGTTATGAAGAAGCTTTGTTCATTAGGTTAATTTATACTAAGATGTAAGTGACTGGCAGCAGCCTAATGGAATACTGACTGTATCTGGAATGGCAGGCAGATTTTGAAGTCCTATCCCATAGCTTTCCAAGCCAGTCACCACTGATCTCCCACCGTCTTCCCAGCAGGGATGCTGGCCACTGAGATGTTCCTTTCCCAGTGAAATCTACTATTAGGGTCCTGCCTTCCAACCTCTGGGCAGCATGAGAAAGTGGAGGACCCCAAACCCCAAGGCAATGGGCCTCTAATGGTGGGATGGTGATGAAGCTTTGGGTCAGGGGAGGGTATCCACTAACTGTCAAATCCCACAAATGAGAGGGCTGTCCTTGACCTTCTGGGAAAGCTAAGATAACCCTGCCTCTTGTTCTCAATGAGCTCTGGTATCAGGAAGTTATCTCTGCCACCAGAAAGAAATTTATCCCAAGCCACATTATTTTTATACCAAGTAGCAAAGAAATGAAATAGACCAGAAAATGCTCATTAGAATTTGCCAGTGACCTAAAATTTGCATTTTTTTGGTCTCGCCCATGTCTTGGGTTTCTAGTCAAATTATTAACACACCTTCTTTCTGCTGTTGGATAAAATAGGTGGTGACCACTTGGCCCATGTCCTTGAAAGGCATTCCATACTGGGCTAAGTTCTTGACTTGGCTGAGCAGTGAATACAGTGTAGGTCAGGCCACAGGTGCATGGCTAATGCTTTAAAGCCTGGAATAGGTAGCATTCCAAAACGGTAAGACCGTATGTAGAAGTGGTACAGCAAGGAGGAAGAGAGAACACATTCCAGTGCATCCAGAGGATTGAATCTATAAAAGTTGGCAGGAACTCAAACTTGCCCTTGTTCTGTCTGTAGCAGCCATATCCTATATGGCCACAAGGTGGCGACCTTACTCTAGGAAAAAAAAAATCTGAGCGTGAGCCTGCATATCCTCGTGACTCCTATATATTCCTTTTACCCTTAATTTCTCAACTTTTCCAGCCTCCAATGCTTTTCTCATCTCTAATGACAACATAGAATGCTTTTAAATTGTTTTCGCATATATATTATGTTTTTACTTGCTATAAATCAGGTGAGTGGAATAGTTTCTCTCTTTAAAAATTCGATAATTATTTTTTTAGGTAAACTTAAATACTTCAAAACCACCTTTTTAGAAATGACAAAACAATTCTGCTATATATTTGCATATATATATATATATATATATATATATATATTTTAATATTTTTTTATGTGCCCTGAAGTGCATCTTTTTTTCTCAAGAATCAGTGACCCTCCTGCCATGGACATTAGTGTTGTCCAAATATGCTGGCCAGGTTACTTAAGCAAATGATGGCAGATTTCAATGACTTGCCAAGGACTTTCTGTTGATGGTTAATTTGTTTGACTACCCTTGTCATGTAAGAGACTGGGAGGAAGAGAGCTTCAGCAGTCCTGGGCTTACCTTCAACCAAAGATAATATGTGTGTATGTATTTATAAACTGAGATCTCCTTATGTGTCCAGCATCATCCTAGCAGGTCTGGAGGCAGAGTTGAAAGTACCAAACAAGGAGGGGGCCACAGTGAGCTGGTCTCCCTTACCTGGTGGTCCAGAGCCTTGTCAGCCAAAGTTGGGAAGGAAGCTTGGTCCATCTCGGCCAGGACACAGGCCATCTTGCTAAACAGCTTAGCCGCCCAGAGGTCCTTAAAGCAACATAGCAGATCCATGTGATTCACTCCGTCACAATATTAGTGGACTCCCACTCACCATTAGTGCTGGCACATAGCTGTTCTTTAGACTGTGACATAGGGCACCGGACAGAGTGTGGTCCTGTGCTCCCCAGGGAAGGGTGAGCCTCGGGACTGGTAATGCACACAGAGCCCTGCTGCCCCTGGGGCCCGTGGTCCTGTCCAGTGCTGCAGGACTGGTGAGCCTAGAAGATGGTGGTCGGGGGCAGGGGCACCGGTGGTCATCACCTGTCTGCCATGGAGCAGCCTTCAATGTCCTCAGCTGCCTCCATGAGCCTCAGTTTCCCATCTGTAAAGCAAGAATTTGGGACCCTCTCCCACGGGCCTGTTATGAGGAGGAGAGCATCCCTTCATACATCTTGGAATCCAGGATCTGCCTTTCCAGGACACTGACTGCCAAGGCCCCCCTCTGCTCCTGTTATTTCTTCCCTGTCTGCCTCAGTTTCCCTGGATGTTGCCTCTGCCCTTTCTTTTGTTCTCCCTGGACCCCAGATTCAAATATTTTCTCCAAAGCAGGCAACTTTGAGCCTCTATTTCTTGAGCAAATACAACCTTCTAGCAAACATTATCTTGCTACATCTTATATCTACCCTGAGCTACTTACCTCTCCCCACATCCACCCAACTTACAATTGCTTGATTGCTCCCACTTCTTCCTGAAATTCACTTCTGGTAAATTGGCAGCCAGGATCACCAGTGCACCCTATCTTGATAGGCAGCAGATAGCATCTTCTACAAAGTTTATTTTAATTTTATTTTTATTGAAAATTCTTTTTATTTTTTATTTTTTATTTTTTATTTTTTATTTTTTTTTGAGAGAGAGAGAGAGACAGAGACAGAATGCGAGTTGGGGCAGGGTGAATAAAGGTGAATAAGGTGAAGTCTTTGCCCCCAAAAAGCTTGCTGTCAACCGGGGAAATGAGGTGTTTAACTTCACATGAATTTCGAATCTATTCTGACTACAAGCAGTTTTGAAGGATATGTGAGGAAGTGTTGGCGGACTTAACCTCACATTAAGGAGACCAGTTAAAAAACCTGGGTGGAAGCCTGGAGCCAGGATTCTGGAAGTTCATGAAGCAACATTGCCAAATTCACAAATTTGTCCAGGGCTAGACCTTCCCAGGCTGAATGAATGGGCACGTGCTTGTGGCACCCCACCTCAGTTCTCCCCCACCTCTTGGCACGTTCAACTCACCTGGGCTGGACTTGGCTCTCTCTGTGCTGGAAGACAGCTCGGTTGACAATACTCCTGCTTGGCTGGAGTTGGTCTAGAGTCGGGGCAGTCAGTGGGAGAAAGAATTGGCTTTTTTGCACCAACTCCAAATTCCAAAACCCTGAGCCTGGGCTTTAGATCACACTTCATTTCATCCTTGCCACTAACACAGTTTTGCACAAAAGTGACCCCTGCCTATTCTGGTGCTGCCATATTTCTGTTCATTCCTTTAGTTTAAACGGATTGGGAATTGTAAGGTGTGCTTACCCTGAACTTGAATTTGGCACTTGACTTGCTTATGCTGATTACTACCAGGCCTCCATTTGTCCCTTCCTCCCCGGCTGGAGTCTATGGGTCCTATACAGCTTGCCCATATATTTTATGACATAATCTGGTTCTGCTTGCCGAGTTTCATTTTCTTGCCTTTCAAAATGGTTCATTTCATTTTAACAAATGCATTTGAATACCTACAATGTGCTAGGCGCTATGACCATATTGAGGACACAGAAATGAACAAGCCAGACATGGTCTGTGATTTCACAGAGTTGACACTCTAGAAGGGGCCATAGGATTGGACACATTCATCCATTTACCCCCTTGGCTATTTATCCAAAGGATATTTATTCTTACTGGGGGGTAGGCAACATTCTAGGTGTTAGGAATACAGCGGTGAGCTAAATAGGATGGTCTTTAATGACAAGAAACTCGGTTATGGAAGAGATAGGAACTTAGTGCATAAGCATGTCCACTGTCTGACTCTCCCTGTGTCTTCACGTCCTCCCTTACTCAGCTTAAATTCTCCAGCCAGGTATTCTAATCACTACCTTAAATACACCCTCAATTCCCTTGCTCTACTCTTGTTGCAGTGAACCTCTTGATTAAACCACATCTTTGCCTACTCCACTGAGTAGGACACAGAGCTGGAGGAGGATACACTAAGTGTTCTAGTTTTAAAAGCTTGCTCACTGACCTCTAGTGTGCCCTTAAAACTGGCAAGCAATTGTATTGTATTCCTTAGGCCCAGCCATGCCTTCTCTCTGCTAGCAACTACCGCATGCCCTTGTCTCTCTCCTTAAACGTCCAATATCTCTCCCTCATCCTCACTCTCGGATGATGATCTTGTGTGGTTGGTAGTACTTAACTCCATTTGTGGTCTTCCAAGATCTTTCCTGGATTGCAGTAGGCAGGAAGTTTCAAAACTACGTCTCCCAGACCTTCTCTAGCTGCTTTGCTGTTAGCCTCCGCCAAGAGGAGGCATTGACCCTAGGTTGCAAGGCAGGAGGAGGGGAGAGGTCATCCCAGTTTGGGCTCCTGCAATAGCAGCTGCTCACAGGTGCAGGCCCCAGGCAATCAGCATTGCTGGAGCCGATGGAGAGGGTGGCTTCTGCTCAGCCTTGGCAGTGACTTCACCAGCAAACCAACAGTCCCCTTACAGGGACCACTTCTTCAGCTCTTCCAGTTTTTTGCATTAAACTTCTCTCTGCTTGAGAATGTTTCCTGTTTTCCATATTGGACACTGGCTAACAAACCTTGCTCCTTATTCATTAAGAATATGGAAGCGATCTGAAAAGAATTTCCATATGCTCCCACCGCCGGGTCCGCTCATCCACCACCTTGTGTGTGTGTGTGTGGCCGGGACACTCGAGCTTCTTTCCTAGTCCTAAGGACTGACTCTGCACGTTCCCACGTAAGGCCCACCTCCGCTTCTGATTTAGGTCTCCTTTCTTCCCTCCCATTTACGCATGTCTCTATCTCATCAATTTCTCTTCCGGCGTCATCCATATTTGCTTCTGTTCTGTATTCTTCCCATAAGCAGAAACACACGCTGCTGTGTCTCCCACATTCGAACGAAATAAATGACAGAAATAAAACAGAAAAGAAATTCCTCTCCTGACAGCATTTTCTCCTCCAAATACTGCTCCTTTTCTCTCTTTCCATTTAGAGCAAAATTCCTTGAAAAAAAGATCCATACTATCTCTTCCCTACTCCCCTTGAGCCCACTCCCATCAGGCTTAACCCCAAACACTCCACTGAAACTGCCTTGAACAAGTCTAATAACTGTGGGTTAATTCTTAGCTCTTCTCTTATTGGACAAAGCAGCAGCATTTGACTCCATGGAGCCCCCTCCCTTCCCTCAGGGGGTCTCCAGGACAACATTTTTCCCACCACAGTGGCCATTCCTTCTCCCTTTCATTTCTCCAACCTCAAAATGTGGATGCATCCTGGACCTTAGTCTTTGGACATTTCTTTTTTCTGTCTACATTTAGCTCATTTAATGACTCCATCTACTGTGTTATGGCCTTGAATATAATCTATATTTTGACAACTCCATCTTTCTCTTGACCTGTAGCCTCATTTATCTAATTCTCTCCCTGATATCGAATTATCTAAAGATCAACATGCTCCAGTTGTTCTCAACCAGTCTACAGCCCACAGCCCTTCCCACTCATCTCAGTAAATGGAAGCACCATCTGCTCACCAAAGTCAATGCCATTGGAGTCTTCTGGACTCTTCTTTCTTTCCCACCCATATCCAATCTATCAGGAAACCTTTTCACATCTACCTTCACAATACAGGGTTAGACAAATTCAACTCTCTTATTACTACTCTTGTTTAATTCACCCCCATCTGTCACCAGAATAGTTTGAAAGCCTCCTATCAGGTGTCTGCCAGAGTGCCCCTATTAAATCCTAAGGCAGATCATGTTCCTCCCCTCACCGAAACCTAGCTATATCTTCCTGTCTCCCTCAGTGTAAAAACCACACGAGTTATAGGGACCTACCAGGCCCTACAGGGTCAGACCTCCATTATCTCTCCGACTGTACCTCCTGCTTCTCCTCTCACCACTCTGCTCCAGTCACTCTGGCTTCTTTGTTGTTCATTGCTCAGGGCTTTGCATGTTCTGTTCCATCTGCTTGGAATATTTCCCCCAGGGATCATTGCTTTGCCCCCCTCATCTTTTAGGCTCAAGATGTAACCTCAGTCAGCCTCCCCTGGGCACCCTGTTTAAAACTGCAGACTCCACTCCTCACACCCTCTGTCCCTTTCTCTGCTTTACTTTTCTCTGTCATACTGATCACACCCTAACATACCATGTCATCTTACCTATGTAATTAGACCCGGTTCTTCTACTCGGATGTAAGTAAGGTCCATGAAGTGAGGGACTTTCTGCATATTTGCTACTTTATCCCCAGCCCTGAACACAGTGCATAGCACCTAGGAGACCTTCAATAAATGACTGTGAATGATTAGCATAAGTGCCCTCAGGCAAAAGAAAAGAGTGTCTGGAGAGAGAATCACAATGAGGACCCAATTTAGATGCAGGGATTGTGGTAGGGAGGGATCTGGCCCCTCTGAGAAGTGGCATTAGGTCTAAGACCTGCTGAAGCATGAGCATGGCTGGTTAGGAGTGTGGGTTAGTGTGGGGAGAGGGGGGAAGCAGCCTGATTAACCATTTTGGTTTGCAAGAGACTGAGAGGTTTCCTCAGTGGTAAAAGGAAAGTGCCAGGCAAACCAGGGCGTCCTGGTCACTCTGGAGGAGAGGGAAGATTGTCCCAGCAGAGGCAGGGACAAGTGGAAATGCCTGCCGGGGAGGCCCCAGGGGCCAGGCCGGTCAGCCATTGGAGGCTGGGCCAGGGGTGGTTTCTGTTATCTGTGCAATGGGAAGCCACCAGAGGATCTTTAAAAAATCCTTTTCAGCTCTCCTGGGAGAATGAGCTGGAAGGCTGGTAAGAGTGCTGTGTGGAGGCTTGTTATCTCCTGGTAGCAAGGGTTATGAAAGGGTCTGTGTTTTATGAACTTCAGGTCAGAGTCATTCCAGGCCCTGGTAGGGGGTGGGGAGGTGGCAGGTGTATGTTATTACTACCTTGTCCTTGGGTTGGACAGAGTGGGCAGATTGGGACCTACCTAATTTCGGTTAATATAGACACTTACTGTGAATTGCTAAGTGGGTGAGATCGGAGTGGTTTCTTGATAAAGAGAGAGACTGTCAAGGGGGATTTCTGAGCCATTTTCTACATCAAATCAGTAGAGGTGTTAATCCTCAATCTAGATAACAGAATAATTCAATTGCAGACTTTGGCTTTAAACCGCACTGCAGATTAACCAACTGTCAAGGACCTCAGCCGCCGGCAGACAGGCCTGGATGATGAATGCCAGACTCATGCAGCAAGACCGTGGATGTTCCAGGCCCGACTCCCCATCATGGGCCCAGGGGCAGGGCCCTGAACTCCCGGATGGGCCTGGGCACCTACTGTCCTGCTGCCATCATTTTACCGTAGGGGGCAGGGAGAAACCCATTATGCTTTGGACTGTAGGGACAGATATCCTGGTGTGGACTCTCTCAGGCATAAGCTGTGATCTAGGAAAAGAGACTGGTAGACAGAAAAGCAACATCCACACAATTTTGTCCTTTTAAAAATAAATTTTTAAGCAGGATGACAACATTACTAAGCTTCTTGAAAATAAAATGGACACAGGGCGCCTGGGTGGCTTAATCAGTTAAGCGTCTGACTTTGGCCTAGGTCATGATCTCACCCTTCTGAGCTCGAGCCCTGCCTCAGGCTCTTTGCTGACAGCTCAGAACCTGGAACCTGTTTCAGGTTCTGTGTCTCCCTCTCTCTCTGCCCCTCCCCTGCTCGTGCTCTGTCTCTCTCTCTCTCTCTCAAAAATAAATAAACATTAACAATACTTTTTTAAATAAAAGAAAAGAAAATGGACCCTAACACTCTCATAAAGTTTGATTATTCTCGTGTAATCCCTCCTGGTATTTTCTTATGGGCATTCAACTATTAACATCATTTCTATTTTAAAAAAAAACCCAACTTTTGTAAAAAAAAAAAATGTGTGTCCTGAATTTTTATAGTTATATATTTCAATTAATCATTCAAAGCAGTTAACAAAGAAGGGGGAAATACACAAATCCAGGACAAAGAGGACTTTTTTCCCCTAATTACATGCATGATACTAAAAAGAACATCTTTGTGTGAAAACGTTTTTATTTCTTTGTATAACTTCCATAAGATAAACTCCCAGAAGTAGATCGAAATCTATTATTTGAAACACATTATGATTTAAATTTTTTTTTTTTTTTTTTTTAGCAACAGCGTGAGTGGGGAAGGGTCAGAGGAAGAGGGAGAGAGGGAATCTTAAGCAAGCTCCATGCACCATGAGATCATGACCTGAATGTAAATCAAGAGTCGGATGCCCAACTAGCTGAGCCACCCAGGCACCCCAAAACACATTATGATTCTTGATGCACATTGCCAAATTGTTTCCCAAAGTATCGTGTTGATTTGCATTTCCACCTATGTTTGTGTATACAAATCTCATAGTAATAAATATTATCATTTTTTTTTAGTTTTATGGGTTAATAAGTGTGACAACAAAAACTTTGTTTTGCTTTTATTTCCTTGATGATTGATGAGATGATTGAATATTTTTCCATATGATTTTTTTCCTATTTCTTTTTTTCCTGGTTGCTTGCTCTCTCTGATTCCTGAAATGAGCTTCAGCTTGCTCTCCTGTAAAATGGGGATACTGGCAACATTACCTTGTAGGTTTTTGTGAAGGTTGACAAACAAGCAGGGTTAGGTGATGGTTACAAGCTTAGTTTGGATGTCATTGAGCCTGGTGTTGGATGCTGGCTCTACATTTGGAAGCTGATGGGGGGAGGCAAGGTCACACTGCCAAGAGAGAGGGGAAATGGAGCCATGGATGTATCCATCCATGTAGATGGAAAAATACCATCTGTCACAGTAATCATTTTTATCTTTAACTAAGTCTCTAATTGCACAAACAACGCAGCCTGTTAAAACATGTAAGTTAAGCCTAAAGTCTCTTTTGACCAGCACCTCAGTTCCAATCTCCTTTCCGAAGGTGACTGCCGTAGTTTGCTTGGTGGACGTTGTTTGTATGTGCATACATACATGGAAAATCTGTAGTGTGTTTCTACGTTTCACATAAATAGTATCGTGCTGTATGTATTTCATTTCAATGTGTTTTTCACTCAGTATGTCTAGACATTGTATTATGTCACACACTGAGATCTATTTTATCCTTTGCATCTGAGCATCATATAGATAGAACATAATTTACTGAATAATTCCCTGAGTCACCAGCAGAGAATGAGAATGCCAGTTTCCAGCTTCCCTCTGACAGTTACAGACAATATTTTCAGTTTTTGCCAGTCACATTGGTAAAAATGACACAATTGTTTTACTTCGCATTTCTCTGATTATCAGTGAATATTCACTTCTTTTCATAAGTTTATGGGCCATTTACTTTCCTTCTGTGAATAGCTTACACTTTAAAAATATATATTTAGCTCTCTTCAATTGGGTCTTTTAAAAATTATATGGGCCATTTACTTTTCTTCTGTAAATTGCTTACACTTTTAAAAAAATATCCTTAGCTCTCTTCAATTGGGTCTTTTAAAAATTAATTTATAAGAGTTTCTTGATATGCTATTCCTTTGTTGCAAAATTCTTCTATTGAATTTCACTTATCTTTTTAACTTTGTTTATGGTCTTTTGTTGCACAGAATTCTTTTATTCTGATGTAATCAACTTTATCAATTGTTTAGTATAAGGCTTAGTTTTGCATTTGAAAAATTTGTTTTCTTTAAAAGCCTTTCCTTCCCCTAAAATATTTTTCTTTAATACTAGCACTTTTGTGAGTTTTGATCTATAATTCATTTAGGATTTAGTTTTATGAATGTGTGACTTAGGTTTTAATGGACAGTCAGTTGTTCCAATTCCGTATATTAAATTCTCTCCCCACCGATTTGAAATTGTATCCCTCCTGCATGCCAAATTCCTATATATGCAGATATGCTTCCAGACTCTTCACTGTGCTACATTGATCTATTTGCTTGCTCTTGTGACCATACCGCAGGTTTTAGAACCACGTCTTTCTAATTTATTTTTCCCCTTCGCTTTATAGCTATTTTTCAGATTTGTCTTGGCTGTTCTTTCCTATTCAGTCTTCCACATGAATCTGGAATCAAGTTATCAAGACCTTTGGAATAGCAATGCATTGATTGATTAACTAATTTGGAGAGAATGATATACTTTCCTGCTATAAATTTTGTCATTTTCTTCTTTCTTCCTCCTTCTCATCCCTTAAATGGAGAATGCCATTTACAAAGCAGCCACAAGGTGGGTGTAGGAACAAAGAAGGTGTAGCTCAGTCCCATCTTCAGATGCCTGGTAAGAGACTCAGAGAGGAAAATGAGTGCCCTGGATGGAATGAGGTTAGAATTATCTGCACAGGATACCTTATACTCTGTTTACCTTACAAACATTTCACTTCTGTTATTTCCCTTGGAATAGGCAACAGCTGTGACATTTCCCCATTTTAGAGACGAAAAATGAAGCCAAGAGAAGTGAACAAAACGGCTTCTCTAGGCTATGCAGCCAGTACGGTATCATGCAGAACCCACATCCACCCACATCAAGCCTATCGCTCTTTCCACTGCATCCAACTGCAAATTTCAGGTTTCCCTTCTCCACAGTGTCTGAAAGGAATACAAAATAAATGGAAACTCAAATCCAAAGCAACAGCAGGAGAATGGGTGCAGGACCATCAGCCCTGTGTTCAAAATCTTGGCATCATTTAGCAAGTACCCTAGGTAAGTGGAATAAAACAAAGAGATTGAAAAAGCCTTTTCCCCTCTTTCTTTTGGGATCCAGTTTTCTCTGTGGCCTGGCAGTGGCAGGTCCTAGATGATTTGTTGAGTTAATCGGGGAATCGTCTGGCTCCTGGAGAAGGACAAAGAGGTTTGGAACTATTAGGGCTGGAAACCCAAACCCAAGGGTTTCTCCTGGGTCAGGTCACTTCCCTGCATAGACAGTGCTCTCCATTCAAACCACTGGGTGTGGCCTATGGAGACATTTGGCAGCTGTGGCCAGTGCAGCTCCACCTGTGTCCCTGCTCAAGGTCAAGGACCACCTCAGGCATCCCAGACAATGGCTGCAAGCCTTGCCCGTATCCATGGTCCAGAGATATCTGTACTTCATATCTTAGATCCAAGGTATCCACCCAACATTCAATACTCTCCCATAACTGTTCCTATAAAGAAAGTCCGTCTTATCTCCTTGCCTAGCCACACATTGCAACTCCTTGTTAGTGTGATATTCCTCCACCCCTTTCTTTTATCCCCAGGATTTCCACATTACTCAATATCCAACCTTTGTCCCGAGTTTGCGTCCTGGTTTAGAAAGTGCTGCTCACGGTCCTTCACAATTATCAGTCCATTGCCTGTGACCTTCAGACTAATTGTCAAGGGAAGCAATCCACAGGTTAACAGATACACTTCCAGAGTAGAACATCTGTCCCCATAGGACTGTTCCAGCCTCTTCATCACAGAAGAATTTATCGATGTCATCTTGCGCTCACCCAGCCAGATCTCCCCTTATCTCACTGTAATGATAGTATAGGAGTATTATTATTGTTCCAAATTTTGACTGCCCTTCCGGGGAATGGAGGGAAGCATTTTCTCTCCCTGCCCCATTGACGTCAGACTTGCCCAAATGACTCATTTTGGCCCCTGCATGCAAGTGGGAATCCCACGTGGAAGTTTCAAGAGCCAGATTCGTTCCACCACATTCCCTTTCCTTCCGCCACAAGCAATAGTGAACTTCAAACAGAGGCTTCTCTGTCTCTCTGAATCCCAGAGTGAAGATGACAAGTAGATAGGCAGGTGACATATGACGGACATACATTATGAACAAGAAACACACTTTTGTTTTCAGCTTTTTGGGGTTGTTTATTCCTGCAGCATGGTGGCAGGAGTATGCACTGACTCAACTCCTCAGGTTTGCACAGAGGGGCAGCCATTTCTTCCATTCTTCAGCAGGGAAGCAATATAGTAGAGACACTCCCAGCTTTTCCCCATCCTCCAGCCTCTTCCCTAGAGATGTATCTTATCTGATTGTTATGAGGGAGATGGGCTGGCATAGGCAGCTCACTCTTTCCAGGCTCCTGTCAGGATCTGTCTGTCTACAGGGAACTGGCATCTCCTGTACTCAGCTGTGTGGGTAAGTCCCAGGAATAGGCCCTGTGGAGCTGGCCTGTGGTGACCGGTGGTGACAGCAAGTTGGTTGGTAAAATACTAAGAAGTCTTGTGGGAAAACATCTAAACCAACCCAGCTTTTAATATGAAAAGATGATATTTTAATCTCTATATATCCGGTCCTGTGTCTAACTCTCATATCTGAACTAGGAAACAGTGGTGTTATATATTTGCCCCCTAAGACTCCAATATACAACATTTATGTGATCCAACTCTATTCCCCCATCTTCTCATATAGCTTCAGTGACATCCCTAAAGCTGTTCCTAGGGGATCTGTGGGCCATCCACAAACACTAGAGGGCACACGCTGGACAGCTGTTACTGTCCTGACCGCAGGAGAAAAGAACCTGCCCATGTAGGGGATCATAGGGCTGTTGTTTGTGATGGATAAAAACTCAGAAGGCATCGTGTTTCTGACTTGCCATGACATCCCTCAGTAAACTGCTTCAATGACCCAAAATAAGGACTCAAATATATGGTTGAAGAGGTCCTGGACTGCACCTCTGGTTCACACCTCTTGGCCCAAGTCCATTCAGTTAGAAGATCAATATGTGTCATCTGCCTCACTTAGCAATCACGTTTCCCTCCCTCTGAGGAACTAACCCAGGAAGACTGAGTGGTGGTGGAAATAGACCACTGCGTGGCACCCTCCACCCCAAGCTACTAAAGCTATTGGTTTAGGCTGTTCCATTGGGATAGGACAATAGCTTTCAATAACATTAAATACATGTTCATGTTGAAAATGAGAGCTAGAGAGGTCATGTGACTTATTGAAGGCCACATGGCTGTTATTTCTATGCTTCCTTTCAAGCCAAATAATAATAACTGTGACAATTTATTGAATGTTTCCTTATGGATGCAATCCCACGTTAACATCTTGCCATATATTATCTCGTTTAATTCTTACACCAGCTATGTGAAGTGAGTCTTATTATTATTAATTTGAAGATGGGGAAACTGAGACTCTGAAAATTTTTATAGCTTGCTTGAAATCTGATTCCATAACTGATTCTATCACCCACTCTATACAGTTGTATTATAAAATTTAGTATCACAAAATTACAATACCGGGGCGCCTGGGTGGCTCAGTCGGTTAGACGTCTGACTCTGGCTCAGGTCGTGATCTTGCGGTTCGTGAATTTGAGCCCCGCGTCAGGCTCTGCACTGACAGCTCGGAGCCTGGAGCCTGCTTCGGATACTGTGTCTACCTCTCTCTCTGCCCGTCCCCGCTCACACTCTGTCTCTCTTTCATAAATAAACACTTGGAAAATTTTTAAATTATAATATCATGTTATAAAACTCAGAAATCGAGTCTGAGAGCTACCCTGTACCATGTACATGTGAATTCAGATCCTGTACAACCAAAAAGAGATTTGAGAATTTTAGAATGTCAGAGCTGGAAGACATTGAGTGCCTGCCACTACAGGGCCTCCCCACCACCCCTATTTTCCTCTACAATGACCCTAAGTGCACACACACACACACACACACGGAGCACAGATTTTCAATGTCATCTGCCATAGAGAAAAACATTCTCAGGGAGCCAACAGAGCTCCACTCTGTTCCCATGTTGATCATTATATCCTGACCAAGAGGTCTACTCAGATTTATTCACCTGTGTTGAGACAAAAATGAGAACCACAGCTAGTTATCTTTGGTTGAGAGGTCTAATTTTAAAAAGTGAATACTGGCTGCTCAAATGTTCTTCCCTCTCATACGTTTGTTAAAAAGGTAAATGCTATAACCCTTACCGCTTAGGGGTTTTCATTGTCCAAAGTAATACCACAAGATTGATCAAATGAATTAACATCCCATTTTGATGGTCTCACTTGTTGGGAACAATGGTGTTCAAATGCCAATGTAAATACAGGACAATAGGCAGAGCATTGCCTACATTTGCCCACAGGTGAGTACCAGTTCCATGTTATTTATTTATAACTTATTTCTATTTTCACATAATAGAAGAGCTATACTAAAGTTGCAAGCAGAGAAAATAGCACTTTATTTTCCTGACCAATTTGAGTGTAAATTACCACTCTGATGCCCATTACCCGCAAAACCTTATTTGTATTTCCTACACATAAATGCAATATAACCATCAAAATCGGGAAATGAACATTGGCACATTATTATCCTAACCCTAAGCCCTCAAACGCTTTTTGCCAACTGTCAAATTTAGGTTCTTTATAGAAAAAGGACCCAGTTCAGAATCACAAATTGCGTTTAGTTGTCATGTCTCTTTAAGTTTTCTGTAGTTTGGAACAATTCGTATTTCCTTCACTTTAATGACCTTGACATGTTTGAAGGTTATAGGCCAATTATTTTGTAGAGCATCCCTCCATTTGCAGTTATTTGATGTCTCCTTATGGTTACTTTCATAGTATACCTCACTGGTAGGAACATCACTGAAGTGATGCTGTTTTCTTCCTGCTGCACCCATCAGTGACCATGCTCACTGTGATCTCCGATTAAGGTGGCCTCTGTCAAGCTTTTCCACCATGGTTACTCTTTTTCCTCTTTATACTTAATGAGGATTCCTTTGAGAGATTCTTGGGAACTATGTAAATATTCCATTTCTCATCGAATATTCTTTCCCTCTCTCCTTCCCTCCCTCCCTCTCTTCCTTCTTCCTTCCTTCCTTCCTTCCTTCCTTCCTTCTTTCTTCCCTCCCTACCTCTTTCTTTCTTTCTTTCTTTCTTTCTTTCTTTCTTCTCTTTCTTTCTTTCTCTTTCTTCTTTCTTTCTTTCTTTCTCTCTTTCTTTCTTTCTTTCTTTCTACTGTATGGACTCTGGTTTCCTATTTTATTCAATGGGTTGAAATCCATCACAATCGTTACTTATTTGATGCTCAAACTCTCCCCAGTTTGGCCAGAGGGAGTGCCTCACACTGGCTTCTATTTCCTCTTAGGTGTCCCATCATTCCTTGAGCACCGATTTTTGTCTTTTGAGATGGCTCATCTTGTCATTTCTCTGGTCTAGTCCTGGAGCCATTTCTTCAAGGGATACTGGTTCCTTTTATTGGAGGAGGTATTCAGAAGCCCCGATCTGAGGTCTAGATGTGCTCATTGTTATTTCAGTGCCTCTGCTCTCAGGTCTTCTCAGTGGTAAGAGCTGGGGAGTATATGTATGTGTACACATAGTTAGAAATATTCATAGTTAGAATTAGATGGAGACATAGAGATGTAAATGTGTCACATTTTATTTCTATAGATGTTGATAATTTATATATCGTCCATATCAATCGTATATTATTCATATCTGTATCAACATCTGTGGAAAACTGTAGTTCATAACAATACCTCCAGTTTAAATTTAACACCACAGATTTCATTTTAGTTTCTTACTTTCCATATTTGTAACTCCCTTCTCTGACCGTGAGGGACCTGGCTCTGGTTATTTTTAATATATTTGCTTATTTGATTGTTTCCCCATAGCCACCACTCCTTCCCCAGTGGGATGACCCCCTCACCCCACTAAGACCCAGGATCCCTGCTCTGGGCTACCAAGCTTCCCTCCTCTCTCCATGCTCCCTGGCATGGAGGCCTACTTTGCTGGGCCCCACCTAATGGATTTAGGAAGAAATTGTTCAGGAAGGGAAGGAAAGACACTAGAAAGAACACACTTATTTATTTTTTGCAACATAAAGGAGAGGAGAGTTCTTCTTCTTTAGCACTGTATTATTTGAATGTTTGTAATGGTGACTGCTTGAATTGGCTTGGAGTTGAAGGGAATAAATCTGCGAATGACACCCTGACAATTTTACACCAAAAAGTGTTACCAAGAAGATAAGCTTTGTTCAAAAGACAGCCTCCACAAGCTGTGATGACCTGAACCAGAAATGATAAAAAGCAATTTGTGAATAAAGACCCTGTGAGAATCTCTCTCTGTGATTTGTCCTTCAGACTTCGCCTCCACTGCTGTTTGCGGCGAAGGTAGGAAGTGTGCTTAGCCGGATTGGGCTCTGGGTTCTAATCTTAACTGCACAACGCATTCAAGTAGGCCAGGAGACAGAGTCTTAACCGCTGAGTGCCCATCTTCTTGTGAGAAAAACCTGATAATCTCCAGATCCCCTTACAGTCAGGGGGTCTAGGATCCCCAGGGCACTCTACATTTATCACACTGTTCACCCACCTTCCTGCAGGGCAAGAACCAGGCCTCAATGTCATCTCCACTGTGCCCATTGGGCTCTGGCAAACACAAGCATTCAGTTGGCTTTTGTGGGTGAGTGCAGAACCGATGGCCCCAGGCTGGCCAGGTCTCCCTCTCTGGAAGCATCCACTGTTAGCACAGCTGAGGGCTCCCTCCCAGACCCCACTGCCGAGAAGTCACGCTTATTAGGACTGCTGGTGCACTGCAAGGGCTTCCATCCAGCCCATCTCTCATAAAAAGCCCCGATTCCCCGATAAGGAGAGGAAGTGACTGCCGCAGGAATTTGATCTGTGATAACCCGTTCCGCCACTCGTGGTGGACTGTGCTGTGCATCTAAAATGCGCGGCCGTTTGTCGCACGGGGCAGCAGCCGGCAGCCTCTCAAGGAATGTGTGTCCAATATTTGGTGCTGAAAGGCTGGAAGGAGAAGCAGAGCCCAGGACGTGTCAGGGCGGATGATTCCCCGTGATGGAAAGGGCGTGATCCTCATGCGGGCAGTAAGTGGCAGCCGGGGTCGTGGGGAAGAATGCAGGGAGGCTCAGGGACTCTTGCTTCCCTGGGCATAATTTTTTTTTTTTAAAAGAAATACAAAATCTATCTCTTTTTAACATTTCATATTCATTTTCCTTGACTCTTTCAACCTGGCCTCCACTAAAACTGAGTTTTATTTATTTATTTATTTATTTATTTATTTATTTTAATGTTTATTTATTTTTGAGACAGAGAGAGCATGAACAGGGGAGGGTCAGAGAGAGAGGGAGACACAGAATCCGAAACAGGCTCCAGGCTCTGAGCTGTCAGCACAGAGCCCGATGCGGGGCTCGAACTCACGGACCGTTGAGATCATGACCTGAGCCGAAGTCGGACGCTTAACTGACTGAGCCACCCAGGCGCCCCTAAAACTGAGTTTTAAATAAGCATAAGGTTAGCAATGCCTGGTACACTCATTGGCGAACTTTATAAAGACCACACTAGTCCTGCTGAGATAGAGAAATGGTCTGTCATCTAATTCTGCAAGACAGCAGTCCACAGGTCCCAGATTTTTCAGGTTAGCAGTGGGGGGAAAACACTTTTCTGAAGTAAAGAGCCAGGTGGTTGATTCCTATTCTTGTTGGAGGAAGGGAAAGTGTAGACCACCCAAAAATGCCCTGATAGGCATCCCACGCATCCATTAGGATATTTTGTTAGTGGAAAGAGCTTTGGGTCAAGTGAGGGAAGATCTGGTGTCTGTTCCAGTTTTGCCACCTGCTATTTCTGTCCAGAAAAAGGAAGACTTGCCCCTGAGCCTCAGATTAGTCCATCTGTACAATAAATATCCTACTATGATTCAGTTTAATAGGAAAGTGCTTTGTAAGTGGCCCATGGCTACAAATATGCAAGAAGTATTAATTATCATTGGTGACTTCTCCTAAAATTCGCATGTTTCCTGGAGGTTTAAACCTATTATCATTCACATCTTAGTGTTAACTGCATTAGCAGACAGCACTCTCCCAATTCATAACTATAATTAGCAGTGGAAAAAAGAGAATTTTGTTTCAGATCCAGCTTCTACTCTCACACCACCAGTTGATGGTGAGAGGGGTTCCAGAGGCAGGCAGTGGCAGGAGAGGTAACCCAGAGCAGGAATTAGCTGTGGGATGCCAATGTGATGTGGTAGAAACGCCCCGGACTCACAGAGTTAGGTTCAAATCTCAGCTCTGTTAGAGACTTAGTCATCTGGGAAAAGCTTTCCGCCTGAAGGCTCACATCTACAATATAATGATGGGTTCAAAGATGATCTGTGGTCACTAACATTCTTGGATTCTATGGTGTAGACTGTGATAGCAAAATATGCCTTAGAAAATGAGCTACTGTCTGGTTTATGATGTACTATTATCCTGAATTGTTACCTAAAATGAATTAGAATTATTGCCTGTGGGGGAGCCTGGGTGGCTCAGTTGATTAAGTGTCCAACTTTGGCTCAGGTCACGATCTCACAGTTCATGAGTTCGAGCCCTCCATCGGGCTCTGTGCTGACACCTTGGAGCCTGGAGCCTGCTTCAGATTCTATGTCTCCCTCTCCCTCTGCCCCTCCCCTGCTCGAGCTCTGTCTCTCTCTCTCTTTCTCTCAAAAGCAAATAAACATTAAAAAAAAATTGTCTATGAAGTGGTAATTTAGGCTTGAACTAAGGACAGACAATTACTGTGATTTGTAGAATTCTCTGCACCATGCCTAGAACACAGTTAAATGTTTAGTATTATAGAGACATGTGCATATGTGCGAGCTGCATTGAAAGGAAGAGAACGTCAACTTTTCTGCTTGTGCCACTGACAATGTTATGGGTTCGTCAGTCTGTTTATCAGAGATTCTCCTTGTTAATCTTTTTTAGGTCCAAAGAACTAAGTTAATAGTAAAGAAAAGAAGAGGAAACAATCTAAATATTTAATCATAAGATATTGGCTAGGCAAGTATAGGTATACATAAATAAGTGGAGTCTTATGCAGCCTTTTAATGATAATGGAAATGTACACTGGCATAAAAACATTCAAATTATATTGTTAAGTTTAAAAAGACAGGTTACTAAGCAGTGCTCATAGCATGAGAAAACTTCCAAAAGGCTTACACACCAAAATGCTTACCAAGGTTGTATATCTTCACGGTAGGGGTAAGGGTTTGTAAAATAAATTTCTTTCTCACTTTTTTCTTTGCTTGTTAAAAAAGTTTCATTGAGATACAATTCACAAACCATATAACTCACCCATTTAAAGTGTATAATCCAGAGGCAACTGGGTGGCTCAGTTGGTTGAGCATCCGACTTCGGCTCAGGTCATGATCTCATGGTTCGTGAGTTCGAGCCCCACATCAGGCTCTGTGCTGACAGCTCAGACCCTGGAGCTGCTTCGGATTCTCTGTCTCCCTCTCTGTCTGCCCCTCCCCCACTCATGCTCTATCTCTCTCTCAAAAATAAATAAACATTAAAAAAAAATTTTTTTAAGTGTATAATCTGGGGCTTTTGAGGATAGTCACAGAGCTGTGCAACCTCAGAGGTTTCCAACACCACAAAAAAGAAACCTCACATCCTTTGGCTGTCCTTACCTCCACCCATCCCCTTGCAACCATTAATCTATTTTTTGTCTCTATAGATTTGCCAACACCCTCTTGATTTATATCCTAAATTCACATTTATATATTAAATTTGCTTTTCATTGGAACTCACCTGAATGCATCTAATGATCACGTATCAAAGCAACCATCACTTAACTGTTTCCTCTGGGCCAAAACCAGGGACCAAAGTTGCATTTCTTATTATGAGTGGTTTTAGACCTTTCAGTAATGCTGCTTGACATGTAGGTTGAGGAGTATAGAAACTAAGCCCACTTTGATTTCCCATGGTACTCTCATTCCTGGCTGGAGACAGAGCTTTGTAAACTTCTGGTTTCTTCTATTCCTGATCTGGGGTCTCTTTTTCTTTTTCTTTTTCTTTTTCTTTTTCTTTTTCTTTTCCTTTTCCTTTTCCTTTTCCTTTTCCTTTTCCTTTTTCTTTCTTTTTCTTTTTCTTTTCTTTTCTTTTCTTTCTTTCTTTCTTTCTTTCTTCTTTTTTTTTTGGAGAGGAGCAGAGATATGACTGCAACCTTCACCCTTAACCTGACACTCATTTCCATGCTGTGGGTTGCGCGGCCTTATCTTTTATCAGGAATCACTGTATTGGACTGAAATGGTTTGTATGTGATAGATCTAGTGCCCAAACTCGCCAGGTCAACTCAAATCAGAAATATGCCCTATATTCATGTTTTTGAAATGATTGTGTCAACTTGATCTTAGGTATCAGAAATAGAATTTTATAACCAAGGAAATAGGGTCATTTTTTAAAAAGTAGTTCCCTGTTTCCTCAAGTGCAGATTTTTCATATATATGAATTCATTGCCCTAATATTTATTACTCATCCCCTATGTAAAGAACGCCGAGTAAGTACTCAGTTGTACAAAGAAGAATAATCCTGAATGAAACAGACTTACAATTTGAAACAAACTTACAAAAGACCTCTAGTTGACTGGAATGACAACCCACATAAGTCTTTCTAGGAAACACAACATACATGAAGTTGAACCATATGAAGTCACCAATATTCTGTCATTTTTGACATATGAAAATGGCAATTTCAAATGGCTCAATCTAATAGAAAAATGAAAACTTTGCACTACATAGTGAAAACCAATGTTTACCATTTACCCACATTGGGCTTAAACTATTTTATAGGCATCATCTCATTTAGTCTTACAACAACGCCATGAGGTAGGGAGTATTTTGATCTCCATTTTATTCATTTATCTATCTATTTTTTTTTTAATTTTATTTTTTTAAAGTAATCTCTACATCCAACATGGGGCTCAAACTCACAACCCTGAGATCAAGAGTCACATGGTCCACCAGCTGAGCTAGCCAGGTGCTTCTTGATCTCCATTTTACAGATGACTAAACAGAGTCTCAGAAAGATTCAGTAATCAGTTCAAGTTCATAGGGCCAATAAGCAGTCTTATTGCATGATACACAAAAAACTCTATGTGACACAAAAAGACTATGCTCTTAAGTACCGTACTAAAGAAAACATTCAAGGAGTTGGATAGAAGCGAAGGCTAAGTAATAGAGTAGTTCTTATCCAAGTGTCTGGTGTGTAATGTGTGTTTAATACAATTAGAAGCCAGAGTAAGGCATGACTAATGCTAATAAAAAATGCCCAAATATGAAAACTCTTCCTTAACTTTCTTTCTTTTATATTCCAAAAGGTACTGAACATTGTCCCCTCACACTGTAATATCTCCCACTGGGCACCACCTCCATTTGATTTTTTTCCCAAAGTTTGTGAAAAATGGAGGCTTCACTCAATTCCCCTTTAGTGAGCAATCTCTGATCACTACCAAGAATCTTCAACCTGTTGGGCAAGAGTTTCCACAGGAAGCTTTTCTCTTTCCAATGGGCCTCAGACAGTCCTGGGATCCAACCATAAACTAGTTAAGAGATGAGATATATGCTCATGAAAATTGAGGAGCAGTTTGAAACATCAGAAGAGATATGTGACTGTGAAGGGGTCCCACTAATACATCCTGGCTGGAATTCTACTGCATCTATGATTCAGGCAGTCTTTGGGCAGAGGCGATCTGCTTGGTAGGATACCTCAGCGTTTATTAACAACAGTCAACAACTGATAAAACACCAATGTGTGAGCCACTTGACTCCACCTTGTGATGAACCCACTTTCCCAAAGTTCTGGCATTCTAATCCACCACTCTATAAGCTTTGCTCGCGAGATGCGTGCTGGCAACTGCTTCTGCAGCTATTTCAGAATCCTGACATCTATCAATGCTTTTTGGGCAATGGAATGATACAAATCGTTCTCATAAGTCATTAGTACCAAAGGGCAACGCTAAGTTCTTTCAAAGCATTCTGGGAAGAGCATCGCGAAGATGTCCATAAATGCTATCAGGCACTGCCTGCTACATGAGCGAACCATTCAGGGAGAGGAGAGATACAGAGGAGTGTGACAGGGGGTTGAGCATGTGCAGGATAACTAAAATTAGTTTCCAATCTGAGATCCTCATTTCTGTTTCTCTGGGATGACTGTCATTATCCACATTTTTCCCCATACATGGTCCATTCTGAAATAATCCCTATTCAGAGACCTAGGTGTCAACTTCTCTGAAGAAGCAACTGAAATCCTGAGGTCTTACAAGGTCTACACTTAGTGCCTCAGTTACTTTTTTGTGACTAATAAAGTACTGCTCAGACAGTGTAACAACCTCAGGCGGATACGTACTGAGGTCTATCTGTTTATATTAATTAAAAAAAAAAAAAGAGGCAAAGAAATTTAACCCAAATTGTGTAATTATTCCTGGAAGTATGCTTCCCAATTGCAACCATTGAATGTTACAAGAGCGGGGGGGAGAAGACTTTTAAAGATCAGCTTAAAAAACAATAAAATAAGTAGTCACCTTAGGTAAGTCATAAACATATACCCACAGGACAGCTGAAAAATCTAACAGCAAGTGTTAACCAAATTCATGTTTGGGATCAGTTTTCTAGTGGAAGGCTGATGTTGCAGATGTCTCAAATGACACGGGGAAGTCTAGAGGCTATGCTAAATGCCCCCAAAAATGGCTCAAGTCATGATACTGATGTTGAAGATTCACATGCAGAGTTTGAACGCATTTTTAAAATGGAAACAATTCTAAGCTCACGTTTTATTTTATGTAGCATTTTTTAAACATTTTTTTTAATGTTTATTTTTGAAAGAGACAGAGTGTGAACGAGGTAGGGGTAGAGAGAGAGGAAGACACAGAATCAGAAGCGGGCTCCAGGCTCGGAGCTGTCAGCACAGAGCCAAACGCGGAGCTCGAACCTAAAAACTGCGAGATCATGACTTGAGCCGAAGTGGGAGGCTTAACTGACTGAGCCAACCAGGTGCCCCATAACATTTTAAATGTATGTGCATTGGGGCACCTGGGTGGCTCAGTTGGTTGAGCATCCGACTTCAGCTCAGTTCACGATCTCACGGTTCGTGAGTTCGAGCCCCGCGTCAGGCTCTGGGCTGATGGCTCAGAGCCTGGAGCCTGCTTCTGATTCTGTGTTTCCCTCTCTCTCTGCCCCTCCCCCATTCATGCTCTGTCTCTCTCTCTGTCTCAAAAATAAATAAACATTAAAAAAAAACTTTAAAAAATGTATGTGCATTAAAATTATTAAATGAAATTACAAGTAAGCATTTGACCCTTTCATCTATATTCTTTTTTTTTTAATGTTCATTTATTTTTGAGAACGAGAGAGTGAGCGCACATGAGAGGGGGAGAGGCAGAGAGAGAAACACACAGAATCTGAAGCAGGGTCCACACTCAGAGCTCTCAGAGCTGTCAGCACAGAGCCCGATCCGGGGCTCAAACTCACGGTCCGTGAGATCATGACCTGAGCTGAAGTCAGACGCTCAACCTACTGAACCACCCAGACATACCAATGTTTCATCTATATTCTTTTTTGTTGGGTTTTTTTGTGTTTTTTTTTAAATTTTTTAAAATATAATTTATTGTCAAATTGGCTAACATACAGTGTGTAAAGTGTGCTCTTGGTTCTTGGGGTAGATTCTCGTGGTTCATCGCTTGCATACAACACCCAGTACTCATCCCAACAAGTGCCCTCCTCAGTGTCCATCACCCATTTTTCCCTCTCCCCCACCTCCGCATCCACCCTCAGTTTGGTCTCTGTATTTAAGAGTCTCTTATGGTTTGCCTCCCTCCCTCTCTGTAACTATTTGTTTCCCCTTACTTTCCCCCATGGTCTTCTGTTAAGTTTCTCAAGATCCACATACGAGTGAAAACATATGATATTTGTCCTTCTCTGACTGACTTATTTCACTCAGCATAATACCTTCCAGTTCCATCCACGTTGCGGCAAATGGCATGATTTCATTTTTTCTCATTACCAAGTAGTATTCCATTGTGTATATAAACCACATCTTCTTTATCTATTCATCAGTTGATGGACATTTAGGCTCTTTCCATAATTTGGCTATTGTTGAAAGTGCTGCTATAAACCTGGGGGTCCATGTGCCCCTACGAATCAGCACTCCTGTTTCTTTGAATAAATTCTTAGTAGTGCAATTTCTGGGTTGTGGGGTAGTTCTATTTTTAATTTTTTGAGAAACGTCCACACTGTTTTCCAGAGTGACTGCACCAGTTTGCATTCCCACCAACAGTGCAAGAGGGTTCTTGTTTCTCCACATCCTTGCCAGGATCTGTAGTTTCCTGAGTTGCTCATTTTAGCCACTCTGACTGGTGTGAGGTGATATCTCATTGTGGTTTTGATTTGTATTTCCCTGATGATGAGTGATGTTGGGCATCTTTTCACGTGTCTGTCAGCCATCTGGATGTCTTCTTTGGAAAAGAGTCTATTCACGTCTTCTGCCCATTTCTTCACTGGATTATTTGTTTTTCAGGTGTTGAGTTTGGTAAGTTCTTTATAGAGTTTGAATACTAATCCTTTTTCCAATATGTCATTTGCAAATATCTTTTCCCATTCCATTGGTTGCCTTTTAGTTTTGTTGATTGTTTCCTTTGCAGTGCAAAAGCTTTTTATCTTCATGAGGTCCCAATAGTTCATTTTTGCTTTTAATTCTCTTGCCTTTGGAGATGTGTTGAGCAAGAAATTGCTGCAGCTGAGGTCAAAGAGGTTGTTGCCTGCTTTCTCCTCTAGGGTTTTGATGGTTTCCTGTCTCAAATTTGGGTCTTTCATCCATTTTGAGTTTATTTTTTGTGTATGGTGTAAGAAAGTGGTCTAGTTTCATCCTTCTGTATGTTGCTGTCCAGTTCTCCCAGCACCATTTGTTAGACACTGTCTTTTTTCCACTGGATATTCTTTCCTGCTTTGTCAAAGATTAGTTGGCCATACTGTTGTGGGCCCAATTCTGGAGTCTCTATTCTATTCCATTGGTCTATGTGTCTGTTTTTGTGCCAATACCATGCTGTCTTGATGATTACAGCTTTGTAGTAGAGGCTGAAGTCTGGGATTGTGATGCTTCCGCTTTGGTTTTCTTCTTCAATATTACTTGGGCTATTTGGAGTCTTTTGTGGTTCCATACAAATTTTAGGATTTCTTGTTCTAGCTTCGAGAACAATTCCAGTGCCATTTTGATTGGGATTGCATTGAATGTGTAGATTGCTTTAGGTAGTATTGACATTTTAACAATATTCTCCCAATCCATGAGCATGGAGTGTTTTTCCATTTCTTTGTATCATCTTCAATTTCCTTCATAAGTTTTCTATAGTTTTCAGCATACAGATCTTTTACATCTTTGGTTAGGTTTATTCCTAGGTATTTTATGGTTCTTGTTACAGTCATCTATATTCTTAAAAGATATGTATTCAAGATGCCTCCCCCCAGTGTATTTCTGTTTTTAACCTTTCATTGAAAAAACAGGGGGAATTACCTTATATTTGGGCTTATATGAAACATAGTATGTGAGATATATCTGTAGAATAATATGAGAAAAGTCAGGTGTCATATATATGAGGGAGACGGGATGTCATTGTGCCTAGTTTTGCCCGAATTATTGATTTCAAGTGTTAAAATACAGTCAGCAAACATTCTGGAGAATATTGAAACCTATATCAAGTATCTGAAATTATTAAAACCATTAACCAGCCTACTAAATTTATTATTCTTATGCTGTCCAGCACATTTTATTTTTGCTTAAAAAAAAAATCCCTGCCTAACTCCTCATTCACTTAGCTTAGATCTAGTTTAACTGTTAACCCTCAGTCCTGACTTTTATGATCACTATAAGAGGTCTATGACAAGGGGTTTATTGGGAAAGAGTCATTTCATCTTTTTCCATCTTGGTTTCCCTATTTACATAAAGAGGATCATTTTGTCTGGCCTGCTTATTCCATAGGATTACTGTAAGGGTCCAATGACATGGAAGTGAACAGAGAGTACTGTACTAGGCAAGCTTTCCTTCCTTAATGTATACATTAAAAAAATTAACAACCTGAAACACTCAGAGCATATATTTAGGAATGGAGGGAGGGAAGATAGAAGGAAAGAGATAAGAGAAGGAAAAAGGAAGGAGAAAAGGCAGGAAAGAGGGAAGGAGAGGAGGGAGAGAGGATATAACAAATAAATTACTCCTAGGCCGATATGGTAAAGGTTGTGGATTTCTTATACCCTCACTCCTTCACTTCCCCTCTGTTGGCTCTGATCATATCATTCTCACCCACACAGCTAGGAAGGACAGTGTGGTAGATGCTTTATACTTCTCCTGGGTTTGCAGACTGAGCTTTTCATTAACTTTTTTCCTTTTGCAGACACAAAACGGAGACTTGGTTGGAGTTCAGGGTTTTACCCTCTCTTGTATGGAATATCCTAATGGCTACATTAGCCAACATGAGTGAAGTAGGCTGTTCCAATGAATGAAACCATCTCATTAAATGAGAGTCGGCTGTGTATTCATTTAATGATTTAAAAATTTTTTTCTAAGGACTTTTAAAAAGGGTTTGATTCATAACTTAGGACATGATAGAAGATAGAGAAGATAGTAAATTTTAAAATAAGATTATACCTAAAAGGGAGAATAAGTAGTTTCAAAGCATGGAGCTGAATAGATCTCTAATTTCATAATGACAATGGTTAATTAGGACCAAGCCTTATCATTTCCAGCACTATTTCCCCTTATTTGCTGATGATGAAAGTAAGGTTTTGAGGGGTTAAGAAAGTTGCTCAATCAGAATGAGGATCAAGGTTTCCTGGCCGCAGGGTTACACTCCAAAGGGCAGGAAGTCCTGAGCTAAATTGTGTCAGACCCTGGGCAATACATTTCAAGCTGGGGTTTCAAGCCACGAAGGTGAAAATAAAATCTTTACAGTTTCAGAAGAATTTCCTAGGAATCAAAAAAGTAGAAATTTATCTACAGATTCAGTTAACAGCTGGCGTGGGAGTGCCACCACATGCTGGCCTCACCAAGACTGAGGTGTGGCAAAGAACACCGGGATGCCGTGTGCTTGTTGAGAACCCCACAGAAGGAGTGAGGCCCTGAAGAAGTTTCCTTCTGCGGAGCTCAGAAAGCGGTGTGCCACACGTGTGCAGGCCCGAGGGGTCTGTGGCCTTGTCTGGGAGCAATGGGAGATTGGTGGAGGGTGGCCGGGAGGAGCACGTGGAAACAGGCTGAGAAATGGCAACGATACGGACAAAAAGAAACAAAAAATGAAGATCGTGTTAAAGCATTTTGCCAGTTCTTACCTGAGATGTTCATTAGTTTAATAAAACACCTGAGCGAGTGGCACTGGAACCTGGCGTTTTCATCCACAATAATCCAACACTGAAGACGAACTTTTTATTGGGAAGTTAACCTCTCGTTGGCTCCATACCAAGTAACGAACAGCAAGTAGTAAAGGAAATAAAGCAGGAGCCCGTCTTTATCTGCTCTTTATCTGAGGGAAGGAGAAGACCTTCCCTCCAGGCCTCTGGCCCCTGCCTTCCTCCTGCCCAGCTGCCCTCCCGCCTCCTCTCCTCACTGGTGATCTCTGGCTGCTTCCACTGAGGGCTGCCTCCTGCGGCCAGCTGACTGCTTCTGGTGCTACAGCCCATTAGTCAACATTCTTCAGCCGTCTGCTCAGCTCAGGTACTCTCTCAGAGGAGCCCACAATATTTGCTATCATCCCTGTGGTTCCACAGGCCCAGTTTACTCCTGAAGTTTATGGTATTACCGAAACTCAAAGCAGGGCTGGCTTTGGTAAATATAGAATTGACTCCGGTCCTACTTGCACGGACTGGTTAAGATTCTATAGGGGTGGCTTAAAATTTACGTTACATTTTACTGTATTTTATGGATGGAAATAGGTTTTAGTGGTGTTCATGAAGGTTGGGATTTATGTATGTGTTGAATTGTATTGCTCACTAAGCTGAGATCTTGGAACCTACAATGTATCCTACGTATACGACGTGGCATCACTGTGCAAACTCTACATCTCGTTTCTGTCTTGAACTTCAGTTTCAGCTACCTCCTTGACATGCCGGCCTTGCTGTGCCGTTTTCAGTTCAAGTGTGCTAAGCTAAAAATTGCCCTCCACTCAACCTCTCAGACCATTATTTTTCTAATTTTTATTTATTTATTTATTTATATTTATTTTTTTAGAGAGAGAGAGAGAGAGACAGAGAGCAAACAAGCTGGGGACAGGGGCAAAGGGAGAGAGAGAATCTTAAGCAAGCTCCACAGTGTGGAGCCCAACGCGGGGCTATGAGATCATGACCTGAGCTGAAATCAAGAGTTGAATGCTCATGGGACACCTGGGTGGCTCAGCGATTAGGCATCTGACTTGGGCTCAGATCACGATCTCCTGGTTTGTGAGTTTGAGCATCGTGTTGGGCTCCGTGCTGCTTCGGATTCTGTGTTTGTGTGTGTCTCTCTCTCTCTGTTCCTCCCCAGCTCACACTCTGCCTCTCTCTCTCTCTCAAAAATAAATAAAGATTTAAAAAAAAATTTTAAAAACAGAGTTGGACACTCAACTGACTGATTCACCCAGGTGCTCCCCAATTTTTATCTTCTAAGCGAAAAGCAAGTTAGGAGTCATCTTTCCACAGGTCCCCAAAAGGCTTCTCACTTGCCCGTCAGTGGCTTGGACTCTGGAGGCAAACTATCAACTGGGTTAAAGTCCCAGTTCCACCACTTGGTACATGTTCCACAGTAGGTATATTATTTCGCCTCTTTGAGCCTCAGTTTCCTCCAGTGGCGAATGAAAGAGAATCACTCGTGTAAAGAAATGAGACATTACCAGACACACAGGGGACTCAACATTTGTTGCTATTATGGTTATTATTACTATCACCATCATCATCCCTGCTCCATCCTTACACTCGTTTTACTCACCCGATGGTGTTGCCTCTTACTTCCCAGAGGAAATGGAGGGTATTAGGTATGAAATTCCCTAACTTCCACACTTTCAATGTGACTCTGGCTCCACCCATCTTTTCCTCTTTCCCTCCATCACAGCCAACGTTCCCCTTTCTATGATGTCTCCTCCTCCTCCTGGCTGTGCTATCTTTGCTACCTGCCTCCTTCCATCAAGTTGCCCCCTCCTGGGGGATGCGGTGTTGAAGGGAATGACTGGGCTTTGCAATTGAAGAGAGCGGGTGTCAATCTTAGATCTGCCTCTCCCTGGCCCTCCGACCAGACTCTTCATCTGCAAAATGGAGACGATGGGTGGGGAGCACCTTGATCCTAAAAGCGTGGGACTCAATGCGAGGCACAAAGAAGGACCTATATAAATAGCAGCTGTTTTTGTTACTGTTATGTCTGTTAGGGTTGCCAGCCTCGTGCCACTGTGCATTACACAGTGTAGGTGCTTAACAAACATTTGTTCTAGTGGTGGTGGTGAATGATGAATTATTAGCCATGATAACTTGCCTCTGGCTGGGACTCAAGATTCCTGACTCCTCAGAGAGCTGCCTGATGTCACCACTGCAAGCTCCAGAGAGCAGCATTTATACAGCAGGGGGATGCTCCAACCAAAATCATTTTATTTCTATGAGGATTTTTCCCCAAACCTAATGCAGTCTCCTGGTGAGCTGGACTAGACCAAGCAGAAGAATACCTTTTCTCTGGCTGTATACAGGTTCAAAGTTCAGGGGGCAGCAACAGTCTCCTTGTCTCCCCGTGGGTCACAGTTCAATCCATTTGAGAAGAAAAATAACCACGTAGAAAACACATTAAGAACAAGAAGGGGTCCAGGAGTGCCTGGGTGGCTCAGTCAGTTAAGTGTCTAACTCTTGTTTTTGGCTCAGGTGGTGATCTGAAGGTTCATGAGTTAGAACCCCGCATAGGGTTCTACACTGACAATCCCAAGAGGAGCCTGCTTGGGAGTCTCTCAACCTCTCTCTCTCTACCCTTACCCCGCGCATGCTCTCTCTCTCTCTCTCTCTCTCTCAAATAAACAAATTAATTAATTTTAACAAAAGAACAAAAAGGGGTCCAGAGACCTTAATCTTTAAGACTTAGGAAAAGGAGTGGTAGGTTGGGAAGGATGTGTCCTTCTAATTGGAAGATGCCCAGACCCTTCTTGTCTCATCAGTCATGTGAGGACCAGAATTCTCATGAATCCCTGCCAGGATAACTAACATAATCAATTTTTAAAAATGGTCAAAAAGAGAACCTCAATATTTTCAAAGGAGACCCCTCAAAGGAAGGAGAGTAGGTAGGTATGGCCTGGGACAGAAAGTGGGTGGATGGATGGCAAGAGTTAAGAGATGTAAGTGCTTTTAGAGGTTAGAATGCATCCATAGAGTTGAGGAAGATTGAGACATTTAGCGATGCTAGTATCCTTAATTTAAATATAGATTCTTCTGAACAACCTTCAGCTTAATTTTCTGTACTATATAAAACCCAAGCAGACAAATATGGGATGGTGTCACATCAAAAATGTCCTCCTTTGTTTATTGATTTCATTGAGCAGATACTATGTGCCAAGCTTCATACTAGTTTCCAAGGATAAATGAATGGAATACAGCTTCTGCCCTTAAGTTGTCCGCGGTATTCGAAGACAGGCATTCTAACCTTATCTCAGGGAAGCTGATACAACTCACAAGTATGTTAACCATGCAACAGAGAATGACCATTCTTGTGCCTAGAATAACAGCTTGGGTCTGCATATTTTGGAACCTGCTTTATCACAGATTTGGTCACTTGGCTTTATTGCTCTGGTGTTTCATGTTAGCTAAGCCAATGATTGCTATATGGTGAGAGTGGCAGAATCAGGTGACCACAGAAATCTCCTTTAAGAAAATCCTACAATTGTCTATTGTTCATCTATCCAAACTCCATTTAGCTGTCTGGTTGACTATTTAAAGAATTCTGTTGTTATTCTTTACTAGAATTCCTTTTAGATGCTGTTACCAATCCCAACTGCACAAAATCCCCAGGGACAATTAACCAACAAGTCCTAAACATAAAACCTTGATAATAATAATATTATTATTATTACTAATAATAATTATTATCACTAATAATAATTCTAGAGAGCGTGTGAAGGTCCTTTGGTCTCCTGGACTTCCACACAAAGTAAATTGCATCAGAACAGGCTTCACTGAAGGGACTTATCTAAAATTCACTTTATCATTTTTCCAGTCATATATTCACATCGCTTTGTAAAGATTGCTTACACAGAATTGCTGTCTTATGACATCATATAATTAGGTTGGAACTTGACTCTGTGACCTGACCTTTTTCCATTGAAGGGAAGTAACAAAAAGAGATATACTTGGGAGTGACTGAGCCTTTTAAGGCAGAAGTGACCATCTCCTTTTGTTTAGAAAACAGAAGTTGGATTCTGCAAATAGATTTGCTGTTCCGACATTACCTATAAATCCAAAGGTTATTCATTGCTTCAAGTTTCTTTTTTCTTTGTTGTATGCATGACATTTAATGAAGATGGGTCACATGTAGACTGTGAGTTCACAAGGAAATGTATGATGCCCAGCAACGGTTCTGTCACAACACACTTAGGCTATCACGCTGATACGGAAGACCTTCTCCAAGAAGCCCTTCTGGCATGCAACCTTCTGAACTTGTCAAGTGAAAGTATTCAGAAGAGTGGCTGCTCACTGATAAGGGGGTCTCAGTTATTTCTCTCTCCTTCCTTCTCTCTTCCTGCAGAGTGTCTGAGTCCAGCTGGGCTGACCTCTGATGTTCCTTCCCACTTTGAGAGGCAACGATTCTCAGTTACGGGATTTGCCTCAGTGGCTCGGAGACTGGGGAACAAGGGGTTACTTTGTAACATTCTATATGGTTATACATTCTCAGACTATGACACCGATATTCACACGCTGATCTGGCTGAAACAAATCTTTTTAAATAAAACCATGTGTTGTTATTTTTTTTTTTCTTCCAGGTATCCATCATCTTATACTAGTCACTTTCCAAGTTCAATATCATGAGTGTGTTTGCCCAGACCTTGCAGCTCTCTAGGGACGGTCCTGGTGGTAATCTCAAAGAAGGAGTGTGTGTCACTTATTCTGAATATATGCACACCGAATTCTGTAGACGTGACCCTATCTTCTTAATGAAAAAAGACAGGGGAACTCATTTTTTGCCTGTCTCTCTGGGAAACAGGAGAGAACATTTGAAACTGAAACATTCCTAGGAAATCTAAAAATATTTAAGTGCGCATTCCGCCTTCAGGGCGTACACATTAACAGCTAGTACAGAGAAGCCCACAGCCCTACACCTGATTTACGCATATAACCATGCAGTCAAGGTTTTAGGTCATGCCCTATCCACCTTCTCAAAGCCCAACTATATGGACTATCAGCCTGTTTGGACAAATCAGAGGGAGAAGTTAGTTTAAATCCAAGTTTCTCCTAACTCTGTGATGTCAGGGGGATTCACTCAATTGTTTCGAACCTGAGTTTCATCTGTAAAATGGGGAAACAAATGCCACCTTCACAAAATGAGGCTTAGGTCACGGGGGCAGATGGCTGACACCCTGCGGGACTTAGTGTAGAACTCTGGGGTTATTCCTCTCCCCTGTTCCACATTAACATGTTTGGAAAGCCCAGGAAACATGCTCTTCATGGTTCCTCATGGAACTGGAGTCCAAACAACTAGAAATCCACTAATTTCCTTACCTCGTGTCTCTTAGTTTTTCTTCTAAGCTGCTTGCCAGGTCTGAGTGTCTTGTGAGGCGTGAATGGCAGCTTATCTTGCTGAGAGTGTGGAATAAACCCTTAGCAGCCTCTGGTGTTAAAGGGCTTGACTTATCTCAGTGTGATGGCAGAGAGCCCTGGCTGGGTGTGCGTCTTTGTCTTTGCACCCTGCATGGCTGCTTACCACAGCTGTCAAACACCTCGAGTGATCCCAAGAGCACACTGATGGACAGCTTATTCCGCTCGTAGGATCTCCTAGGCCAGTGGGCATTTTCATTTCTAGTATTTACTCCTTAAGAAGCACATGCCCAAAAAGATTTTGTTAGGCTCAAAGAACTGTGAAAATGTCACTTAAGGCACAGATAATACAATCTTCTGTAACATGTAAAAGCTCGCCTCATTCAATGAATAAATGTGAAAGGTGAGAAACTCGATTTAAAATGCAACTGGGAAACTCACTATTCTATTTGTTTTTTTAATTTTTAAATGTTTATTTACTACTTTTGAGAAGGAGAGAGAGAACACAAGTGAGACAGGGGCAGAGAGAGAGGGAGACACAGAATCGAAATAAGCTACAGGCTCCGAGCTGTCAGCAGAGCCCCCCGTGGGGCCCGAACCCACGAACTGCAAGATCGTGACCTGAGCTGAAATTGGACATTCAATCAGTTGAGCCACCCAGGGGCCCCCTCACTATTCTAAGACATTCTTTGTGAAGCTTTTTTTGAGCTAATCATCAGCATAATATTTTATCTTTTTGGATCAATTTATATACTTTTTCTGAATGTGGGCTGTCTTTTCTTCCTTTGTGAGCAAAGGAGGATAAGATAATCATTTATCTTCTTGTTATTTTCAAGAGTTGGAGATAGCAGATGGGGTACTAGTTCTTAGGAAAAGAGGCACCCTTCTCTCAGAACTTTTCCCAAGGGCTTCTAGAGCACCAAGAGAAAGGTTCAAACTTGCTCTTTCATAGTAAGGGCTTAATCCATTTGTATTTGATTTTTGCATAAAGAGTGAAGTAGGCAATCAGTGTTTCCAATAAATGATCCCAGCACCATTTATCAAATCATCGCTCTTTTTCCCACTTACCTGCAAAATGCAAGCCATTATGTATCATTTTTTCATATTTGGAAGTCTTTTTCTGGGCTTTTTTCTGTTTTGACCTCTTCCTACAAAAACACAGCATCGTCTTGATAATTGCTGATTTTTAATGGGTTTAATAGTTGGTAAGAAAACTCTGCCATCGAATTCTCCCAAGATTGCCTTAGCTATTCTTAACCCTTTGTTTCTACACTTAAATTTTAGGCTCGTCTTTCCAAGTTTTATTAAAAGTCCTGTTAGGATTGCCACTGAAATTTTATTGAATCTATGTAGGGATTTAGGGAATATTGACATCTTTATTATATTGCCTTATTCGTGAACTTGGAATGTTGCTCTGTTCATGTAAGTCTCCTTTCCTGTCCTTCAATGACATTATTTTTTGCTCCTGGGTACCGCGATTTACATGGGTTGAATCATTCATTATAGAGTTGTGGGAGCCAACACAATACTTTAAAACAGTGCTTGCTTCCCAACTCAAATTATGCCTTTTGTCCAGAAGACGATCTCATGCTCTGTTGCAGATACCAGGAATGAATGGGGAGAGCAAGAGAAGAGAGAGCCCCCAAGGCTCAACCAGAGTCCTTGAAGTCAACCAACACAAATGTTGGCAAGGATGTGGAAAAATAAGAACTCCCACGAGAAACAGAACTGGGAAAATCATTTGGCAAATACTTTGGCAATAAGATTATTCGTAGTAGCACTGTATGGAATAGGGAGAAAAGAAACAACCCAGTGTCTTATCAACAGAGTGATGAACAAATAAATCTTATATATTTATAAAACCAATAACCATCCTGTTGAGTGCAAAAAATCAAGTCACATAAGAGACTTTACAGCGTGATTATTTATATATAAGTTAAAATAGGCAAAACTAAACTTCATATTTTTAGGAATTTGTTCATACGTAGTAAAATCATAAAAATGTAATAGATTGATTAGCAGAAAATTCAGTCTAGTAGTTACATCTACTGAGGAGAAGGAGACAAATTGGGAAGGGTTTCACTGTAGGTTTTTTTTTTTTTTAATTTTTAACGTTTATTTATTTTTGAGACAGAGAGAGACAGAGCATGAACGGGGGAGGGTCAGAGAGAGGGAGACACAGCATCTGAAACAGGCTCCAGGCTCTGAGCTGTCAACACAGAGCCCGACGCGGGGCTCGAACTCACGGACCGCGAGATCATGACCTGAGCCGAAGTCGGCTGCTTTACCGACTGAGCCACCCAGGCACCCCTCACTGTAGGTTTTAAAGGTAACTGGGCTTTTGCACTTTTTTAAAATGTTGTACTTATTTTTGAGAAAGAGACAGAGTGCAAGAAGGGGAGAGGCAGAGGGAGAGGGAGACACAGAATCTGAAGCAGGCTCCAGGCTCTGAGCTGTCAGCACAGAACCGAACACGGGGCTCGAACACATGGACTGTCAGATCATGGCCTAGGCCGAAGTCAGACGCTTAACTGACTGAGCCACCCAAGTGCCCCAGGCCTTTTCCACTTATAAACTGGGTGTTGGTTCCATGGTTATTTCAGTTTTATTATTTTCATCAAAATTTTTAGGGGCGCCTGGGTGGCTTGGTCAGTTAAACGGCCGACTTCGGCTCAGGTCATGATCTCACGGACCGTGAGTTCGAGCCCCGCGTCGGGCTCTGTGCTGACAGCTCAGAGCCTGGAGCCTGTTTCAGATTCTGTGTCTCCCTCTCTCTCTGCTCCTCCCCTGTTCATGCTCTCTCTCTGTCTCAAAAATAAATAAACGTTAAAAAAATTTTTTTAAAATTTTTATGTACTTCATATAAACACTTTGTGTACATGGTAATAAGATTTTAGAATGACAAATTAATTATTTGCAGTTTTAGATGAGTAGTATAGATGGCATAAAAACCGATCCAGATATGTAGAGGGGGGTCTCAAGAAAATGCATGCCTACTTTAATAATGGATACTTCTTTTAAATGGAATTTGTACTGTTATGAAATTACTGTAAGTAATCTTAAGGAAGAAAATATTTGGATGTTTGCTATGATTTATTCCTTCAATGACTATTAATTAACTACTATGTGCCAGGTAAAGCTCTAGGCACTTAACTGACATTGCGGAACATGTATTCCTGCCGGGGAATAAAGAACGGGTGGCAGAGAGAGATAGACAGAAAAACGTGTGCATATTAATTAAATTTTATTAATTTATCTTATGTTGGGAGGTGATTATATTAATAAATTGTATCTTATGTTGGGAGGTGATTAGGAGGGCTAGAGCAGGTAAGTACGTTTAAGATTGCTTGGCGGACTGCCATTGTGAATAGAGTGTTCAGAGCAGGCTTCATGGAGGAGGTTACTTCTGAGCAAAGACTAGAAGGGGGTGAGAGTGACTATGTGGATTTGGAGGAGGGGGGAAGGTTGTTTCAGGCAGAGGAGCAATTGAAGCAAGGATTGTAAAGCGGGAACACGCGTGGGGTGTTTAAAGAATACCACGGTGGCCACTGGGGCTGGCGTGGAGTAAGAGGCAATGACATCAGAGATGTAATAGAGGGCCATGTGGGCTTTTGTAAGACTTTGTCTTTTTCTCTGAGTGAGGAAAGGAGTGATGATATGATGTCATGTCAGGATCTAGGTGCCATGTTGAGAATGAACTGCTAGGAGGTGAGGACAGAAGCAGTTAGTAGCCTATTACCACAATCCAGGCAAGAGGTGATGTGGCACAGACTATTAGTTTCCAAGTATTTCTGAGACTGGCGGTATTGTATGGAGAATAAATGTTATCTGACCACTCCATAATTTCTCTTTTACAGACCTGAATTTCAAGTAAACAAATATATGAATACATTACTGGTTGTGAAGACCATGTGGGAATGTGAAAAACCCTTGAGATGAAATGGTGAGTGAGAAAAAAGGAAAAGGCAAAGTTATGTATCTGTGTAGCATGGCTATTTAAAAAGAATCCATGGGGCACCTGGGTGGCTCAGTCAGTTGGGCGTCCGACTTCAGCTCAGGTCACGATCTCATGGTCCGTGAGTTCGAGCCCCGGGTCGGGCTCTGTGCTGTCAGCTCAGAGCCTGGAGCCTGCTTTGGATTCTGTGTCTCCCTCTCTCTCTGCCCCTCCCCCACTCACACTCTGTCTCTCTCTCTCTCTCTCTCTCTCTGTGTCAAAAATAAATAAACATTAAAAAAATTTTTTTGTTAAGAATCCAGGACCTCCTAAGTGGTCCAGCCCCTGCTTCCTCTTAGACTTCATCGTCTGTAACTCTCCCCCTCACTTGATTTTAATAACCATCCTGCCCTTCTCGCTGATGCTTGCACCTCCCAAACATGCTGTCACTTTACAGTCTTTGCATGGGCAGTTCCCTCTGCCTGCAATGCTCTTCCTTCCGTGGACCTGCATGGCTGGCTCCCTCACCTCCACTTGGGAGGCCTTCCCTAGACTTGACAATTAAATAGCAACCCCTTCCCCTTGGCATTCCTTGTCCTCTTACTTTTTCCCCCCACTGTATTTATCACCACCAAACAGACACTTCATTTTAGTTGTATATTTGTTTATTGTTTCTCTTCTCCCAGCTCGAAAGTAAACTCCATAAGGTCAGGGGTTTGGTCTGTTTTCTTTAGGTTTTGTTTTTGATCTGTACATAGTAGGTATGTACAAGAAATCTTGAGGGGAAAACTGTGACAAAGAACTGAATTTTTTTATTACTAGCCTAATTACTAGTTAAAACAATTTTTTTAAATGCTTATTTGTTTTTGAGAGAGAGACAGCATGAGTGGGGGTGGGGAGGGGCAGAAAGAGAGGGAGACACAGAATCCGAAGCAGGCTCCAGGCTCCGAGATGTCAGCACAGAGCCCTACGTGGGGCTAGAACTCAGGAACTGTGAAATCATGACCTGAGCTGAAGTCAGACGCTTAACCGACTGAGCCACCCAGGCGCCCCTATTACTAGCCTAATTATTGATGAAAATTCACATGAGAAACCTAATTGGTGAATGAAGGGCTCATGTGGAAGGTTATAGAAAGAAGGAGGTAAGTGACTACTTAAACCACAGACGTTGGAGGAGCTGAGTTGAGGAGATGGCCCCTGTGCGTTGCTGTGTGAGAACCACTTGGTAGACTGACAAGCCTCAGGTAAGCAGCAACCTAAATGCTGAGGGCTCAGAAGAAGCAAGGAAACACTTCCTTGACTGAAAATGTGGACTCTGAAACATGAATTGATGAGAAATGCCACTGTCGAGGCAGCTTCCAATCCTAGAGGAGATTTTGGGGGAGATGACATCAGAGGAGAAGAGCAGGAGCTCTCTGACCCAGCCGAGGGACAAAGGCAGCCCAAATGGTTTCCTAAGTCTCGGTACCATGGGCAAGATCTGGACTGGAGAGCGAGACGGCAGCCAGAAAGCAGATTCTAGTAGCAGGAAGGGAATAATCAGTGCAGGCTATCTATCCTCGTGTTGAGTTAGCAAATTCTAACGGCATGTAGCTTGCAGAGCTCTGGCTTAGTAGTTTTAGGCAATACTTAACATGCACCTGTTATACATAGTACAACGGTAATATGTAGTGCTAAAATATCAAAATATTTCCATACAGGTTGGTAAATAGCTGTTGCCTAAGCCCCTCCACCAGTATCCCACCCCAAACTCCCCAAGATCTAGAGCTCATTAAGGGAAGCTTGAGGCCTCTGCAATCCTGCTCTGGCACTCTGGCTTGTATCTGTTTTGATTGGCTTGGACCCGTTATATGGCTTGCTGAATGTTTTTATTATCATACTTGGTTTGAGAAGGTATACCTCAAAGTCCTGAAAATTCCTAAGTAGCAAGAGTAGTGTCAGGCTTCTGAAGTAGGGTCCAAGGTGGAAGGTGGGGTCATGTCCAAAGATCTCCTGACTTCACTGACCATTTGTCAGTCAAGACAATTTTGTTGATCGCATTTATTCAGGACGTGTTCAGTCCTAACAGGGGACAGCAGCATTCACATGGGTGTTGCCCAATGGATCTTACCTTCCCCGGATCACAGATCCCTTTGAAAACTCCAATGGAGTTCAGTCAGATCCTTCGAGTATGTACAGTAACTAGAACTAGTCTTAAAAGTTGGCCCATGCTTTGTAAAGTGGAGACTCTGGAGCATTTTACAGTGGGTTTGATAAGCATGATGCTAGTTAATATTTTGCTCTCCACCCATGGAGCTTCTCTTAAAACATCTAGACGTGCCTTTCATCTTTGACTCAGAAAATAGTCATCTTCCATCTACTCTAAACGGGTTATAACACGTTCCAAATGAAAGGGATCCAAAATAATGAGACAGTGCAAAGTAATAGAATAGACTGTGTCCGGGAAATCAAGATAGGGGAAGGAATGTGGAGATATTTGGACCTTTTAAAGTCAGGTGAGAGCCATCAGGAGAAGCTTCTAGGTAAAATCATGTGGATAAAGACACTCTGCAGCTAAAATGCAATGTATCCCAGGCCTAGAAGAGGGTGAGGCTTCTGCCTCTCTCCTCCATGCATGGAGTCCAATCTCCTTCCTTGTCCACCCCCAGCGCAGATGTGGGGCTTAGGGACATTGCATTTCAAGAAGTCATAGGCATTGAGATGTGGTTATAGACATTTTGTTATTTTACATTTAAGTCAGCCAAAAATATAAACATTCTTGATGCAGCAACTGGTCCAGATGTTCAACCCCAACAGTTACTCCAACACCGAATACGGAGGATTCATGGAAATCTCCGCTGCATGTGTTCCCCCTAAGAATGCAAAACGCTGGAGTTCTGTGATGCGGGATGTCCGTCCCTCCTCCTGACCTTTGAAGCCAGTGCGCCCGGGCTGTAAGTACCGTCACTTACTCTGCTGTCCTGAGGCAGTTACACGCACATGCCTGCCATTCAGAGTTTTGGAGTGTGCGTTGACATCTCTGTGTGTGTGAAGAGAAACGGGTGCTTGTTTTGATGCAGGACATGATACAAGGGCCCCGCTGGTATGCTGTCAGAAACCTCATGTTAAAGCCCATCCCCGGGGCGGGTTGGACTCTCTTGCTTATGGACCTGTTAGGGTATAATCTATTTCTACTCTACAATTGTCTTTTTAATGTGGGAGCCGGAGCCTTAACCAAGATAGAACACCGAATCAAAATCAACAACTACTCAACAAAGGCACAATGTTGAGGAGAGACTTTTCCTCAAAATACAAGTCTTTCTATGGTAGTTCAAGAAAACTGCTGTAAAGTTGCATTTTAGGGGAGGAAAGAATCAGAAGATGGTTGCGCAGGGAGCTTACAAGAAAAAGGAGAGTGGAGATATTGTAGCTAACCTATTGGGGTAAACATAGGAAAGTTTAACTCAGAAACGAGGAGAGTATTCCAGTGTATCAAAGACCTGGATCCAGTCTTCTGGACACAACGCCAGCTGCCTGTAATTGCACAGGGAGTGCACTGAACAAGTCAGGAGACACCAGTCCCGCCACCTCAGGGGAGAGAGCACTCCCTGGAATTTTCCACCCAGCCTGACCGCACCACACCAATACTGCCACTAACTAGGGCTGGAAAGTGATATGAACTTGATTTGTCCTTCCTAAACCAGGCACACAATCAGTTTCACCAGGTTCTCAGACAAAGGCATTTGGCATTTTTCATCTGCCTAATAATGTTGTTTGCCACAACTTTATTTGGAACCACCTGATCAGTTTGGTTTAGCCATAAAGATGGATTTGGCAGAGATTTTGGCCATCCTGATACTTCATTGCCAGGGTGAAGGACCTGGGCTTCACGTCCAGCTGCAAATCGCTGCCTGCCTCCTGACTGTGGACTCTCCAGAAGGCTCGGCTGGGGCTTACTTAGCCCTTGCCCCAACCTCAGGGAACACCGGTTGAAAAGTCTGTTTTCTTCTTTGTATAAGAGTCAGAATGCCTAGGTTCAAATCCTGACTCTATCACCTTGTAGCTCTGTGACCTCTAGCAAGTTATTGAATTTTAGTGACCCATACCTGTGATGGGAATAATAATAGGGTTATTAGAGGGAGCACATTTGGTGATATACACAAAGAACTTAGCACAATGCCTGTTTATAGGAAAGCACCTAAGAAATTTTAGTTGCTATTATAATGAAACACTCACCCTATGTTTCAAAAGCCATTTAACCAGATTAAATCTGTATGAAAAGGCCCTTGACCACAAAGTTTATACTTCCCTGTTTCTAAAAATGTAAGCTTCTAAAAATTTATATAAATTCATTTATATCTATTAGCTTAACTTAGAGATGCTGGATATTTGATCTGACTTCAGAAATGTTGATGTGAGGACGGAAGCCCTATCACTTGAATTAATACGTGTTGCCACTGATGTGTATTGTGTTGATTCTTAGTATCTATTCTAGGCATGTGTGAAAGTGAACCGCATAAAAGCAGAACTTAGACATTCCTGCCAAAAGGAAGTGGATTGAAAGGAAGAGAAGCAGAGCTTCTGTGAAGAGAAAATTGTCCTATCTCTTCGCCAGTGTCAGAATGTGGAAATGTTTACAAAATGCTCATTAAAAGAAAAAAGGATCGCGAGATAGAAACAAAATCTGGTGCACAAGTTTACACTAGGGAGATAAGAAAGGCTAGGCCCCTATAGGGGATTTTGTTATCCAATTACTGCAACCTGACTTTTGAGGGGAGAGGAAGAGTGGTAGGGGGAGGGAGAGAGAGGGGAAGAGTTTCCAAACTTGTCTCCAGTGACACGAGACATTAACGCGCTACAAGATAAAACTGCCACTTAGAGCCCAGGAGAGCTAAACCTTCCCGGGTTGGCCTGGGGGCTTGAGCAGAGTCATGGGTTCTCTGGCCCTGCAACTGTGCGCTCTCGTCTGCCTGGTGGTTCACTCAGTTTCTGGCAGCCCCATCATGAGTCTGGAGCGGTCGCCTCTGGAAGAAGATATGCCCCTCTTCGATGATGTCTTCTCAGAGCAAGATGGTGTCGACTTTAACACATTGCTGCAGAGCATGAAGAATGAATTCCTCAAGACACTGAACCTCTCCGACATCCCTTCGCAGGATTCAGCCAAGGTTGACCCACCAGAGTACATGCTGGAGCTCTACAACAAGTTTGCAACAGATCGGACCTCCATGCCATCTGCCAACATCATTAGGAGCTTCAAAAATGAAGGTAAGTTTACATATTATTGATAGATTCTGCTTGGATTTTTTTTTCAAGAGGCGGATAAGTAAATTTACAATGCGTGGGAATAATATAGATAAGGGTGAATGCCTCTGTATAAGGGTGTATGTACATAGATACTCAAAAACAATTCACATTTTGGGTCTATACCATTTTCATGGTCATTTCCCAAATGTTATTAAAAGGTACTAAAGAATATCTTTTAATCCAAAGCCATTTTGACTTCATGATTGGGTTGTTAAAATTTTTTTAAGTTTGAACAGTAAGTGATAAAAAAATTATGTTGGTCGACCACTATACTTGTGCGTGTCATTTTCCAGCTACGTCTCAATTTCCGTTTGTCTTTTGATTGACTCAAAAATGCATGAACTTCTGCTTGGAATGTAAATGATGAAAACAGACAACACCCAAAAGTTGTGATTTGTGCTTCTTTCGAACTTTGAATGAGTTTCTATTTTCTGACCTTATTGAAGAAATATTCAGACAGGCTGAAAATGTATGTTTTAGAGGTTCTTCCTAAAGTTTTGGTGTGTTTGTGTGACATGTTTATCCTTGAATCACTGTTTATAATGCCCAGGAATAATGTATGACCCAGTTAATGATCCAGCTTATTTCAATGTCTTTATGAATAGTAATGTGCAAGTTTTAAATATCAGCAGGAAACCTATGGTATCTCCCCCAGCTTTATTCAGTGACTAAATCTAATGACCTAGCAAGTTAATCTTTTAGTTAATATGGTACTAGTAGGCATATGTCTGGTAAAAGCTGTAGATCCAAAGAAATGAATTCTTTAATATTTACCATAATCATTGACCAGGTAGAAAAGAGGGTTTTGATTGATATTGACCAGACGTTCTTAAAAGCAGAAAGGCAATAGCAAAGCAATAGCTTAGGATTTGGAATTTTGAGATACGCTTGACTTAGTAGCTAGAGATAATTAGTTTAATTTCTCTGGGCCTCAATTTACTCATCTGTAAATTGGGTATAATATACCTATGTAACATAATTGAGCTATTTCAAAGAGGTTCTGAGTAAGAAAGCACTGCATTTACTATGAATTGCTGAATAAACGTCAGATATTACGAATGAATTCCTTAAATTCTAGGCACTGGAGCAAACAGGGAGTGGGTGTTCCTCAGTGCTAAAGATATCGTTTGCCTTTAAAATTTAGGTAACTGCCCAAATTTCAGATATTTAGTAACACATTGGAAATGTTACTTAGTAACATTTAGTAACATAATGGAAATGGCAAACTGAAGTTACAGATTCCTTTTGGGGGTGAGTCTGGATTGAAAATAAATAGCTTCCTTCCATGGGAAACCTTCCTAGTGTTTCCGAGCACTGAGCCCTGGGTGCCTGGCTGAGAGTGCAGGTGGGAAAGTGTTCACATCCCCTGGGAAAACAGGAGTGCTTCAGTTCTCGCTTCTTCCGTGGAGGATTTGCGTGAGGCAGGTCAGGAAGTGGAGTTTACAGAGCATCTGATCACTGGACACCAGCGAAAGCCGGAGTGGATCTCTCCGTGGACGCCCCGGCTGTGGCGTCCTCTGCCAGTCTGCGGGTGGAGTGTGCACTGGGCTAGCCCTAGTGGCTGTTAACTGTCCCTCCTTTGACTCTTTGGGTCTGCACAGTGCAGCTGCCTAGGAGACAAAGACCAACCCCTCCATCCCCACAAAACAAAACAAAAAAACCTCCTCCAAATCTAACTAATCAGGGGAAAACAAGCGCACCTCTAAGGTAGAAAAAAACCATGACTTTAATTCCTACCACTGCTGACCTCACTTCATTGTTTTGGGGAAGTCAGTCCTCTGCATTGAGGCTTGATTTGTTCTGGTGTAAAATGAGCACAATAGCAATAAAGAGTCATTGTAAGTACTAAATAAAACAATGCTTTCAAAACACCTGGCACGTTACAATATGCTCAACTAACGTCAGTTCCCTTGCCTAGAATGCAACACCTCCATCCACTACTTAGTATATTTGTACATGCTCTGCGAACTTATTTTTTTAATGGCTTTATTGAAGTATAATAGATATACAATAAACTGCACATATTTGAAGTATATAATTTGACAGGTTTTGACATATATAAACATCCACTGAAACCATGACCACAATCAAGATCATGAACATATTCATCACCACCCAAAGTTTCCTTGTGCTCCTTTGGAATTTCTTCCACCCACCACCATAAGCTTTTATCCTGCACTTTTGTCATGGATGGAGCAACCTGTCTACCTTCCTATTTTTGATCTTCTCATGTTCCCTGTCCAAGGAGAGTCAAGTCTCTCTATTCTTATAAGAGGGACAACTCCCAAGTTACTTGATGTATTAAGAACATATGCCATGCCCATAAATCAGTTTGATCTGATGTTCACAATCATCAACTAATCAATATTTTGAAAGTGTTGCCTCTGTTTAAGGCATCATGGTAGCATAGAGGCACAGAAGGAGTTTAAGGCACAGTACCTGCCAGCTTGGTCATGATCTAGTTGGGAAGACCCATTCATAAAAAGAAACCTGAAATGGAAGGATATAAATGGCAAAGCTCAAAGGAGAGACAGAGAGTAAATATTCAAGGGACCCAGAAGGGAGTGAACTTCTAGATAGGGATGAGAAGAGGGGCCCACAAGGAAGGGCCACACACCCAAAAGGGGAGAAGACTTTCCAAGAGTCAGAGGAACATCTCCAAAGGTACAATACACAACAAGGCAAAGGAATGTTTTGGCAAATGGTGAAGATATCAGCCTACTTTATTTTTTTTAAGTTTTTATTTATTCATATATTTTGAGAGAGAGAGAGAGAAAGCGAGAAAGAGAGAGAGAGAGCAAGCACAGTGGGAGAGGAACAGAGAGAGAGGGAGAGAATGCCAAGCAGGATCCTCACTGTCAGTGCAGAGCCCGATGTGGGACTTGAACTCACAAACCATGAGATCATGACCTGAGCTGAAATCAAGAGTTGGGCGTTTAACTGACTGAGCCACCCAGGCACCCCTCAGTCTCCTTTCGATAGGAATTTTTATGATTTAAACTTTCAACAAATATCAGTTGGCCAATTACAATGTTCCATGTACTGTAGGGGATGAATGGCAGCTATACGTCGATCAGGAGGTTAAGGCCTGGTTATAGCTGCTTTTAAGAGTCATGTTAGAGAATTCAAATTCATTCCTTTGACCAGTATTTCCCACTGTTGGTGTTTGAGATGATTTTAGTGGTACCCAGAGAAAGCTGTAAATTATGAGACCTTATTATATATTTTCATTAACGTGGATCAGAAAAAAGTCCACATGGCTATCACCTCAATGCCCTCATTTCATGAATGTTGTTGCTTAGGACAGAACTAAAAGAGATATTAAGTACTAAAAAAAATATTACAAAGTGAAATAAGAATATTAAAGGGTACAATCTGGAACAAGGACCACACTAAAATCAGGAATTGGTTACAGAGTTGGGAAAACTGCCAGAGGTGATAGAGAACCCCTCCATTGGTGGGTCCTTAGTACCCTGGTTTCACGGAACCCTTTGCTGGTTGACAAATGCCTTCAGGGACATTTTGTAATCATGTATTTCCTGGGGGCAAGTGTACAGAGGCTTTGGGCTCCCGTAAAATTCTCAGATAGGAAGTCAACATGCTAACATTTGGAGGCATGCTTCTGAGACTAAAGGACTTTTAAAAATTTGTTTCATAAACATTCCGAGTGATTCTTATGTACCAAACTCCGTGATGTTTGCTAAGGGTAGAAGACTACCCTTGGGATAGAAGACTTCTATCCCAAGTTTCCTTTCCTCCCATTCCTCCTTGTTGACAACCACACACCCAAAATTCATCCACTGTGACCCCCTTGGTATTTGGCTGTCTGGTTACCTTGTCAGATTTTGGCGTCTAGAGCAGAAGTCAACAAAATATTTCTGTAAAGGGCCAGACAGATAGTAAATATTTTAGGTTTTGGGGGCCATGTTGTTGTCACAATTCTGCCATTGTAGTACAATAGTAGCCACTGACCACACAGAAATAAACGGGTCAGGCTATGTACCCATGAAGCTTTATTTCCAGAGGTAGAGCCCAATATGGCCCATGGGCTATAGTATGCCAACCCCCAATATAGCTGGAGGTCTTTTAATGCTCAGCCAACCATGTGGGCAATCTCCACCCATTACAAATGCACATGTGAAAAGCCATGAAGTCCTCATCTCTGAAAAACTTCCAAGAAAGAACAACCACCCCATGTCCAATTTGACGGCTCCTCACTGGTTGGAATAACTGGGGGCTTGCCTGCACAGTCTCCAGGCTTCCTCCCAGCTCTGTCATTCTGTGGCTGATAAGCTACGCAAGCAAGGCCGGGAGAGCGGTGTCCCATTCATCAGGCAGCCATTTTCCATCTTAGCCTTGGCCGCGAAAGTCAGCTTAGTATTCTACCACTGACCTTTCAGTGTTTTCTGTCAGAGAATGTTAACATTGTGTTTGTTCTCATTGATTTCTCAGTGTCAAGCTTCTCGTGCAGACAGGCCCTTTTATCACATAAATAAGCATCTGTTTTTCTCAGTGACATACAGCAATTCTGATTTTTGTCTTTTTTTTTTCAGATCTGTTTTCCCAGCCAGCCAGTTTTAATGGGCTCCGAAAATACCCTCTCCTCTTCAATGTGTCCATTCCTCACCATGAAGAGGTTATCATGGCTGAACTGAGGTTGTACACGCTGGTGCAAAGAGATCGCATGATCTATGATGGAGTAGACCGAAAAATTACCATTTTTGAGGTACTAGAGAGCAGAGGGGACAGTGAGGGTGAAAGAAGCATGCTGGTCTTGGTGTCAGGGGAGATCTATGGAACCAACAGTGAGTGGGAGACTTTCGATGTCACTGAGGCCATTAGACGTTGGCAAAAGTCAGGTTCATCCACCCACCAGCTGGAGGTCCACATTGAGAGTAGACACGACGGAGTTGACGATGCTGGCAGGGGACAACTGGAAATAGACACCAGTGCCAGGAATAAGCATGTCCCTTTGCTTGTCGTGTTTTCTGATGACCAAAGCAGCGAGAAGGAGCGGACAGAAGAACTGAATGAAATGATCGCCCATGAGCAACTTCTGGAGTTTGACAACTTGGGCATGGACAGTTATTCCAGCGGACCCGGAGAAGAAGCTTTGTTGCAAATGAGGTCAAACATCATCTATGACTCCACTGCCCGCATCAGAAGGAATGCTAAAGGAAACTACTGCAAGAGGACCCCGCTCTACATCGATTTCAAGGAGATTGGCTGGGACTCTTGGATCATCGCCCCACCTGGATATGAAGCCTACGAATGCCGTGGGGTTTGCAACTACCCCCTTGCAGAGCATCTCACACCCACAAAGCATGCGATTATCCAGGCCCTGGTCCACCTCAAGAATTCCCAAAAGGCTTCCAAAGCCTGCTGTGTGCCCACCAAGCTAGAGCCCATCTCCATCCTCTACTTAGACAAAGGCGTGGTCACCTACAAGTTCAAATATGAAGGCATGGCAGTCTCTGAATGTGGCTGTAGATAGAAGAGGAGTCCTGTGCTAATTTAATAACTGTAAATGTGTATATTTTGTGTTCCTATTTAATGAGATTATTTAATAAGAGTGTACAGATGATAGAGGCTTGCTGCCTTAGGGAAATGGGCAGGTCAGTTTGTTGTAGGAAATGCATGTTTTGCTAATACAATATCATCCCTTCCAATATGTTTTTCTTTGGACTTGCCATTTCTTGTCAATGCCATTTCCAATAGCAAGTGGCAAGCCACACTAATTGTCCTCTATGTCAATTTGAAAACAACAGGCCCTAAGCAGAAATAGAGTGTCAGTGATAGATACTCGTGTATGTATATGTGTACAGAGATAAACTTACAAAATTCTCCTGGTTCTATAGAGGTAGATTATACTCACACATATGCATGACTCAATCAAATGTGTATATATTAAAAACTGATGGTATATTCTCAGTCAACTCTTCTCTGAGTAGGATTTATGTCAAGATAATTTGCACCAGGAATTTGACCATCCTATGAAGTATGACATTTCCTAAATACTATTGGAAATGTAGGTGTAGCTTTTTTTTTTAACTTTTTTAAAGTTTATTTATTTATTTTGAGAGAGATAGAGACAGTGTGAGTAAGGGAGGGGCAGAGAGAGATAGAGGGAGAGAGAGAGAGAAAGAGAATCCCAAGTAGGCTCTGCGTGATCAGCACACAGCCCGATGTGGGGCTAGAACTCACAAAACTGTGAGATTATGACCTAAGCTGAAACCAAGAGTCGGAGGCTTAACTGACTGAACCACCCAGGCGCCCGGAAATGTAGATTAGCTTTTATCAGTTGAGTTTGTGCCATTGCTCAGGGCAACAGGACCAGGTAAAGGGTGCTGCCTGTTTAAGGAGAGGGGTTATCTGATACAGAAATCAAAGGGCTTCAAGAGGCAGTGGCCTTAAGCTACATTACCAAAGAATGAGTCCCTGGAACACCACTGCGCTCTAGAGGGCAGCGCCAGGTCAAGAAAAAAAAAAGAAAGAAAAAACAAAGAGGGAACTTCAGGATGTTCCTGAGATAACAGGACAGCAAGGCCATGTGTGTTGGCCTTTACTGCTGCAGAGGGTAGAGGAGGTGGGACGGTGCTCGCAGGAGAAGAGAGAAAAGGGTATAGATGCTAACCTAGGATGTGTTTGTAAAATTATAAGCAGTTTTAACTGGAGATTTAAATCTTTTGGACAAAATAAAATTACCCAAGACCAAGAGGAGGAAAATCAGAAGGGATCCGTTTGTTGGACTCTTCTTAATATTTTTCTTTAATTCTTACTATTTCTCCCTTGCCTCTGCACCCCTGCTTTTGCTTCTTTCCACCCCTCTCCTTCCTTCTTTCTTTTCTTGTCTCAGCGTCTCATATCCTTCTGTCATTCTTGTTTCTCCTGTCTTCATTGGCCTTTATTGCCCTTGCTGTGGGGTTGGGAGGGAACACCCGAAAGCATTTGCTGTCAGGGTGAGTGGGGTTAGTGCTCTAATTTCTAGATTTCCTCCCAAGATTTAACTTGACTTTACTCTAATAAGTATTCTTTATGAAAGGTTTTTTCATGAAGAATACTTAAGTATAAGAAAAAAGAAAACCAGGGTCCAAACAGATACACCTAAATAAATGGATTCATAAAGAGACACACAAGCTAATGACTCAAGAGCTAAGTCTCAATTCTGAAATCAGGTTTGCCCCCTGGTAGGCTTCCCAACTCTCCCATGCTGCAGTCTCCCAGTTTGGAACTGGCCAGGGCTAAGGTAATGGGGAAGTGTTCCTGATACAGATGGTCCAATGGGCTCGCCAGCAGTTGGCTACATGGAGGGACACTGAGGCTCTGATCTTAGCTCCTCCCAGCACCACCATCCATGTGATATCATGGGCTTTGTGCAGGAAGAACGAGAGCAGTATAGGTCTCAAATTGTTTTGACTCCTCCAGGAAGCCGACACTGAAGGTTCACACTTCTAGGAATATGGTTTCCAGTACATTGTCCCCCACTCACCCCATTGAATGCTTCCTTAAGAAGTCTTGCATTTTTTTTTTTACCATGGGAAACCAGCAGCCTCCCTTTCACAAACCTCTTGGGGTGATAAATTCAAATTGCACTAGAAAATAGAGGTAAGGGAAGCTAGAAGGACATTTTGTCCGATTTGGACCTCTGCTCTGTATATCCATTGTCCACTGATGTCCAGAGGGCAGATTCTGGGAAATCACTGCCCCAGAAAAGTGGAATTTTGACCTTCAGTGAGTATACAGTGATTGACAATTTGAGTTGGCCACGCAACTCAGATCATTCGTTTATGAAAGAGCTTCCATATAAAGTGGCGTGCATGTGTGCGTGTGTGTGTGTGTGTGTGTGTGTGTGCGTGTGAGTGCGCGCGCGCACATGGGTAACTGGCTTTGGATAGTGACACTTAGAGCCCTCAGAGGGACACAGTGCATCCTTTATATCCACGGTACACACTCTATCCTCACTTACTCTATGGTACTGCTTCTCTTTTCTAAAGGACACTGTCTATGATAGACATACAGTAAAATCTCAGCTGAACAAGATATTTCTGGTTAGATAAAAATCCAGCAACATTTTCTTTATGTCTAAAATATATAAGACAGTGACGTGCTGGTGAATGCTTTGTAACCAGCAATCCTGATTTGTAGGTTTCAAAGGTGTAACTCACTGTAGCCTATTTCAAGCTACCAGTGTGATGTCAAACGGCTTGCAAAATTCCTGAAAACTCAGCAGGCTGCTCTCAGGAGCCACGTGAACAGGCCCTACACCCCGCTGCTATTAGAGTGCTGATGGTAGAACACTAAGATGTGCCAGGGCCTGTTTCCTTCACGCCCTCTGCTGACTCAGCCAGGTTTGGGGGGAAATCTTGTGGCAAGCACACTCTTCTGTTAAAGAGATGTGAACGTCTAGGTTGTCAGTGATTAGGCTGTGTATCCCAGATGTTTGTCCTTTTACTACAGGCCAGACGTAATCATGCATTTCTATGATTTGCTTCTTCACTATGGAAAAAGAGTAGAGCAAGTCACATGTTGGTTATTCAAACGTTGCTAGTTGCATTTTTTTTTTCTCATCGAGAAATGCAAAGGCACAAACCTTAAATAGGGACCCCCATCAGGCCTCTTGCAATGTGTCTCACCTCTCCTATATCCCTACGCTAATACGAAGCCATGAAATTGTCAGATCCTCGGGAGGTAGAGGTCACTAACGTCCTTGCTGGTCACAGACCTTGGCTGCATCCTGCGCCAGTCTTTTTTATTATGGAAGAATTATCATCACTGAAGTTGACACCTAAATGATTCTTGAGGAGGATTGTAGCAGAGGGATTTTGACAGCCCACAACCAAAATATTCCTGTAAAAGTTTCTAGGCTTCTTACTATTTATTGATGGATATATTTATTTTTGTAATATAGTGTAGAATACCAAATATTTTATTTTTAATGTTTGTGATTCCCTCTTGGATAAAATAGTCTTCTGTGCTTTTCAAATAATACCTTCCTCGGAGTATGGCTCCTTTACAATTTACGGCCTGTATTTTCATCCGTCTTTTTTGCATCAACATTTCCTGTTACTTTAAGAGGACTTGTAATAAGCTTGCCATAACTGTGTATATTTGCGTCTGGTAGGCATGCTGTGAGCCCCTTGGCATATTTACTCATTTGCAAATAGTACAGTTCTAACTGAATAGTGTAGGTGTTCCAGAAAACATTTAACCAATACATTGTCATGTCATTTCCTGGGCTGACATTGTCATTTTTCCACAACAGGCAAATATTGTCAGGCTGTGAGGGACTGTGACTGCCTGCCAGTGAGCGGAGGCAGTGTTTAATGGGGGTTTTTCATTCCCCAAACTAGGTGCTTCCTCCTGACCGTATTCATTGCTTTCACTGACCAGCAATGTAGAGACCCAGTTGGACAAATCCATTTGTAATTAGTCCAATTACTCTATAAGCAGAAACAATGTTAAGTTAGTGATTCCCCCAAGAATCAGCCTCGAAATGCTTCATTCTTTCCCTGTGTGTAATTTTTGACCCAAGGAATTCATGGTAAATACTTTTCCCAGCACTGTGAGTAAATGTTTTGCTATTCTTTGAAATCTATATTCTTCAAGTAAAACAGATTTTCACAGAATGGAATTTTACATATTACTTCTTACTGGACCCATCAACAGCCTATAAAGCCCAGAAGTGTTGTGGCAAAACCATTTACAGTTTGTCTGTAATGCATAGTGGATATTGCCCTTCCTAAGGACTGTAGATCTTTTCATAGAGTCACCATGGGTCATACTTGGCCCTTTGCAGTTCCGGTGAAAAAAGGAACGCTGTTGTGCATTTTCTCTGCATTTTCTCATTCCCGACAAACGCATTTGACTTCACACATTAGGTGGAAGGAAAGCATATAACACTGTACACCAGCAGCAGAAAAAAGTGTTTCTGGGTGTGGAAATGTACCCGTAAGTTAATAACCTCATCTAGGAATGACCGTTTGCTGTGATCAACACGCTTCTCTCGCACATGAACGCTTGTTTTGTGTGTGTCTGGCTTGATTGCACTTGGGAAGTGGGGGTGATCGTGCCCACCCGACGAACTTCCACAGATACGGGAAACCAGCTAACGCCACAGTCACACAGAACCAGCTGAAGCACACGCATTTCTTTTCTTGTGTAAAATGTGTTCATCATTTATTTCCCAATGTATGTAATAATTACTAGACTGAAAGGAAGATGGAGATACTTTACACTGTGTTCATAAGCCAAAAGTGTACATTCAGAGTCATCTTGTGAAATAAAATGGAACCATTATTTTGACGATTATTATTTGCAACTTATTTTTCTTTCGGATGAAATGTCTTTTGCGCTCCCCCCGCCCACCACCCTTGGCCTTTTTTTTTTTTTTTTTTTACATTTCTCTTTCACAGTAAATCCAGGTGGACTAAAACTTCATGCTATATTAGTAGAACATGGCCTGAGAAAACAATGTGTTGGCTCTAGATTCTAAGTGGTTTCACCAGAGAGTGAGTGTTATGTGATTATCCCATTTCACACAACTTTCTATAAATCCCATGAATGCCAGAGACGTACCTAGAAAATGAAATGAGCTCCTCTTTGTCAATAACTGGGAAATATTTCTTCTTTGAATTTAGAATGACACAGATTAAAGAGTGATTACTTTGGGAAGAACATTCAGGCTAAGTTTCACTGAAATATGATTATCGAACTTCATTGAATCTCAGGCTACAAGGGACTTGTAAACATTATTTAGTGTGCTCCACTGCCCCCAGCAGCCGACCAAAGCACTTTTAATCTTTACTGCAAATATCAGTAAAGAGAAGAGAGTGCCCTACCTCCTTAAAGGCACCTGTTACATTTTTAGAGGCACCGCCTCAATTGTACTGTATTTAACCAATGGTGTAGGTCAGTATGCACACAGGTCACTGAAGGAGAAACAAAGATAAGCAGAAAGTTGTGGGGAGCTCTTTTTCATATGAAATTGATGTGTCTCCTGTTGTCCCTCATAACTTCCCAGTTCACAACTCTTGGGGTGGCACGTATGCATCGAATCCATCTTTATGACAGCCCTTGGCATGCAAATAGTTCTACTGTTCTTCTGGATCCCCTGCTCCCCATTTCCTGCAATGGTGTGCGTCTGAACACAGTCACACGTAGTGAACTCCCTCAGCCAGATGGAAATAGATGGAATGTCTGTACCTGGACTAGACCTGCCCCCTGAGTGGGTAGCAGGTCTGGTGACCAGAAAGATCCCGCTGCCTGCTCTGGAAGGAAGTTCATTTCTGTGGCAAAATGTGGGATTTGAAGGGCATGGAGACATAGCCACGTGAACTAAAATTCCTTCCATCAGACCATCATCCTGTACCGCTTTTGGGGTGAATCCTCTATATTCCCACTGGCAGGGTTTGTCTGGCAAGTGCCTCAACAGAGAGCACACAGTTCTTGTCCCTCAGTATCAGGGGAAATGACAAGGGCAAGATAAGAGTTCTAGTCATGGAGGAAAGGGAGCTAAGAACCAAAGATGAGTCATGGGCCAGCCTTGACTAAAAAGGCCTGGAAACCCATCATTATTACTTGATTTTGAATTCTGTAGCAACCTATTCATTCTGTTCTGTAAATAATTCCATTTACAGTGGCCTCTCACAGCATGGTGCCTGGACCCATTCTCCATTTGTGGTCGACCTGACCATGGCAGCATAAGACCAGCCACCATTGCTCTAAGAGTTTCTTATCTACAGAGAGAGCACGGGACCGATTTGGGAAGACACGGCTGCAAGTTATTTTGGGGGGTGGTGTGTTTACAAAGTAAGAGAAAAAATTGTTTTCAAAGCTCAGATTATTAGTGTCTAACTTCGTGGTGTTGGGGGAAAATAATGCCATGAGACGGGCTGCATGTGACTCCAGTCACACGGATGAGAGCCCACTTTTGCGCAGAAGTGACTATTTGTAAATAAGGGGCCTATTTGGAGAAGGTGAGAGCTTGTTAACTTGGGTGGTTATAAATGGATTATGCGATTATCTCCAACTCACTCTCCCGAACTGTCAGTTTACAAGAACCAGTTCCTGCCCTCTCTTAACCTTCCTCATACCGTTAGCACAGATCCAAAATTCTCATCTTACCAAGAAGGAAGCCCCAAAACACATGGACATCTCAATCCATTTTTCACTCTTAAATGTGATTCTGAAAATCTTACACAAGATTTAGGCTCTTCAGTTCAAGTTGAGATTTTTGGTGGGAAGCATGAAGCACCACGGTCAAATCAGGATTTGGCAGAAAATTTTCACTCACAGGACACAGGGCCAAATTTCTGGTGCAGCATGGGAATAGTGTTAGAAAATCCAGTTCTAACACCTTATGAGTATTTCTGCCTAAAATGCTTCACCTAACCTTATCAAGAATGCAGAAACATCACATGAGCCCATTTGAAGAACATTCTACTGTAGTCTTCAAAAAACATCCATGAAAGGCAAAGACAGATTGAGAAACTGTTATAGACTAAAAGAGATGAAAAAGATGTGACAACTAACTGGAACGTGTGATCCTGGATTTGATCCCAGATCGTTAAAAAATAGGCAAAAAGGAAATTATCTCTTTGTTAGGCTCACTGCAGCTCAGTTGGGAGACTGTTCAGCTTTATCATCTGTAGACTCTCAAGTGACATTCACCTGCAAAAATCTCCTGCATGGTTATTGCTCTTTTTTGGAAACTGTAAGAGGTTTGTGTGGGAGGAGTAAGCAGGCTTTTGACCAATTTGATGTTGAAGAAGCAAGCAGGCTGCACTAAAAAATGAAACCTTTGCCCAGTAGGCGAACTCAATGGGAGGAACAGAGCCGGGGTTGGGGGGGGGGGGCACTTAATCAGCGTGGCAAACCTGACGTCAGTACATGAACTGCAACAAAACATTTTCCTGAAAGAACCAAGCTCAACCCTCCATTCCCCGAAAAGAATGCTTTTCAGGCAATCAACCATCTGTTTCAACTGTTTAGAAAACAGATCTCCAATCCCTGGTAATTTAAACTTCCTTATACCCCAGTTCAATGCTTGATAAGGAAAGAGTGCGAACAAGAGGGGAACTGAGTTACTATATTAAGAAACCCAGACAGAACGAAAACCAGCCCCCTCCGGTTGTTTTGTTTATGCAGTGGACCCATCTGTTTTAATTAACATAATATTTACATGAGGCCAGCTCCTGGTACATCTTTTGCTGCAACTGTCACATGTTTCATTCTCTGTTTTTTTATAAAGTTCCTGCAAAAGCAGAACTGCGACCTTGCCCAAATAAGGGATATATAGTGGAATCACATCACAGCATCCTAGCTCCCAAGGGCCATGCCCACTTGCTTCATGCAGTATGGAGCCAAGTATCAGGTTGCCAGACGAAATATAGGAGTCCAGTGAATTTTGAGTCTAAGATAAGCAATGAATAACTTGTTTGGTATAAGTGTGTCTCAAATATTGCATGGGACGTATTTATACTGAAAACAGGATCATTGTTTTTCTGAAATTCAAATTTCAGCCTTAGCCAGATGTTGCTCAGCAGGTTACAGGAGTGGAAAGAGTCAGAGGAAAATAAAGTAACTGTCCTTCTGTTCCCACATGGACCACAAATCATGCCTGGCAGAGTTCATTGTTAAAGAACAGCTTTGAGGTTGGAAGTTGAAATCTACCTGAGCATGATACATGCTATACCAAAAACAGTAGCATTACCTAACACGCCCTCCTCCCCCATTTCCCCCCAGATCTTACCTTTAAAGGTTCTCTTTTTCATGGTGACTTTGCCTGTTTCAGATTTTGTTATATTCATTAAAATGAAATTGCTGGAGAAAAGACATGCACGTTTAAAATATATCATCCTGAGAGATACTAGCAAGTTCATCTACAAAATGTTACACAAATTATACCCCACCAGCTGTACACAAGAGTACTGTTTCTATACAGTTTCCAACATTCAACACTACCCCTTTTCTTTTTTTTTTTTAATTTTTAAAAAAGTTTTTATTTATTTATTTTTGAGAGAGAAACAGAGAGGGAGAGCAGGGGAGGGGCAGAGAGGGAGAGACAGAGATAGAATCCCAAGCAGACTCTGCACTGTCAGTGCAGAGCCCAATGCGGGGTTTGAACTCACGAACCATGAGATCATGACCTGGGTCGAAACCAAGAGCTGGACGCTTAACTGACTGAGCCACCCAGGTGCCCCAACACTACCCCTTTTCTTAATGGATGCTGCTATGGTTGAATTGTGTCCCCCAAGTTCATACATTGAAGCCCTCGCCCTTAGTACCTCAGAATGTGAACTTATTTGGAAATAGGGTCTTCAAAGAAGTAGTCGGTTAAAATGTGGTCTTCAGGGCAGACCCTGACCCAATATGCCTGGGGTCCTTATGAAATAAGGCAGATTTGGACACAGAGACAGACATGAACACAGGGTGAACGCCATGTGAAGATAAAGGCAGAGGTCAGCATGGTGTATCTCCAAGCCAAGGAGTTCTGGTGATTGTCAGCAGGCCACCAGAAATTAGGAGAGAGGCATGGACGAGATCTTATATCGCAGCTCTCAGAAGGAACAAACCTTCCCAACACCTCGATCTCAGACTTCTAGCTTCCACAACTGTGATACAATAAATTTCTGTTTTCCAAGCCACCCAGTTTGTGGTGCTAGGTTACAGCAGCCCTAGAAGACTAATGCAGATGCTAAGTACAATAAATATGAATAAATTTAAATGTATTTCTGTAATGATTGGTGAGTCTAAATATATTTGTGTATATTTCATGACTAATTCTCTTCATTCTATCAGTAGACTTCCTGACTTTCACCCATTGTTCATATTCTTCTCACTGATTCATTGGCACATGTTATGCCATATATATTGTGTGCAATCAATTCATTATATGCTGTCAATTGTTTTCCCATTTGTTGCTCATCTATTGACTTTTCAAATACATTGTGTTTTGCTACTCAAAAGTTTTACAGTTTTATGTGGTCTTTTCCTTTGTGGCTTCTTGGTTTTATGCATCTTGCTCAGAAATGGTTTTTCCATCTCAAAATTATGGACATGTTTTTTCAGCAAGGGAACGTTTGGCCTAGCTTAGTGAAACAGCCAAAGGAAGAAGAGGTGGAGGGAATAGGAAAGTTTTTTCCTGACTCAGACCATCATAAACCAATTTCATGCTGGGCCTGGAAGAAGTTTAAAGTCTCACTTTCTTTTCTAAGTTCTTTGAAAATCTCCAATTTTGCAATTGCCTCTCAGTCTGCAGTCCCTATGACCTGGGAGCTGGTTGCTTACTCCTCCTACAATGCCCAGGGAACCAGGAATTGACCCCGGGTTCTCCTGTGCTAATGTTCCATCATGTCTTTAGGTGGTCTTACTGAAGGATGTTCCCATTATCTGTCCCTGGGTAACAAACCAGACCCAACAGTGCTCAGACCGGTAACAGTAAGTGGAAGCCTTCCTCACTCACAGGGGTGGCACTTGGCCAGTGGCTCTTTGAGTCTCTCTCACTGCTCTGTCTCTTTACATAGCTACCTCTGGGTAACTGGACTTCTTGTATGGTCGCAGAAGGTTTCCAGAGTGCCTGTCCCAAGAGTGATAGTGAGGCAGAAGTTGTTTTGTCTTTTATTATCTAGCTTTGAAAAACATGTAGCTATCACTTCTGCCACATTCTATTTGGTAGGAGTGAGTCACTAAGGCCAGCTCATGATTAGTGGGATGGGAATTAGACCCATCTTCTGAATAGAGGTATGCTGCTGATTTTTTCAGACATCCTAGAAAACCCCCATCAATAGTATCTAAGAAATCTCTAAACTGATTCTCTCTCTTCTGTGCACTGTCCTTCCTGGGTCCATGGGATACTCCTGAATTCCTTGCCCTGTTAGCCCTGAGAGAGCCAGCCCATTGGTGCTCAACAGTAACTTCTATTCTCCTCCACCAGAGGGAGTCACCATCATGGCTCCTGAACTTGGATTTCCTGGGTGGGGCTCAGACTTGAGTCCTTGATCTCCCTCCTCATAACCTAGGAATAGCCTATCAAGTTCTCTGCCAGGCACAGTTTGAAGCAACTCTTCCTCAACTTCAAGTCTAGGGCAGGCGCGCTTCCCTCCCCTTAATTCCAAAATGCAGAGACAGTCCAAATGAATTCACAGTCACAAATCATGTTTTGCATACATGTAGGCATGGAAAATATTTCCTTCATAGGAAAATATTTTCTGAAATCAAGTCAAATTGTGATAGGTTTTAAAACCTTGGTGTCTCTACATGGTAAGCATGATGTTGAATCTAGAGCTGTAGGCCTCTTTTGGTTCTTTTTGCTTACTAGATGTAAAAAAATTTCTAATTTGGAATTCTTGCTGTTTGGACAAAGGAATAACAGAAAAATCAAGTTAACTAAAATCAACTAGTTAGTCAACGGAAGAATTAATCATTAAGACCTAGACACTGTAACTTCTTACATCAGGATTCAACCTCACGCGAACAAGATGTTTTTAGCAAACTTTTAATCCTAAGATTTGCCTCAATACTTGGTTGTTGTTGTTTTTAACAAGCAGAAAACAAACAAAAAATTCCAGATCTTAATAGACTATCTTCTGTATTTTCCAAGCTTTTATGAATGTATTTGAACAAAAGCCAGATTTTAACAAATAAATATTGCCGAGCATTATTATTTAGAGTACGGATCTCCATAATGTGGTCGAATGCCATTGGCTTGAGGGGTTGCAAAGTGAGAAGCAAAGTGCTTCTGAAACAACCCAGGAGCATGGTGTTGAAAAGCTACATGTGGAGTTAAGTAAAGGTTGGAGGCAGTGTGGGTTCACAGGGCAAGTACAGTAACCAAGTCCCGTGATGCATCACCTTTAGGTTTGTTGTGTTTTGCCATGACAACAGCTTATCTTTGGTAGATGTGTTTGGATCCACAGCTGACACTTGAGGAGGTGGCTTTTCTGAACTGGATTGACAAAGGCCGAAGATGAAAATGAAGCAACAGAGCAAGAGATTTCTAGAAAGAGGATATTAAGGGGTATATTATAACTGCTCTTTTCATGTCAAAAAGACACTAAATAGAGAATACTGGTTTTTCTGAGCTCTTATATTCACAAATAAGATGCAATTAATCCATACAGCTAATCTGAGCCCTTTAGAGCTATTACTAGTGCTATAACTACCACAGTAACTTAAAATCAATTATTATTGATTATTATTATTTATTAAGGGACACCTGGGTGGCTCAGTTGGTTAAGCACCCAACTCTGGACTTCTGCTCAGGTCATGATCTCACAGTTGTGAGACCAAGCCCTGCTTTGGGCTCCCTGCTGGGCACGGAGCCTGCTTAAGATTCTCTCTCTCCCTCTCTGACCTTCCCCACCTCATGCTCTCTTTCTCTAAAAAAAAAAAAAAAAAAAAATCAATAATAGAAAGGTCAAACTGTTGGCCTCTAACCCTTACACCACACATATTAGATCAACCTCAAGTTCTAGTGCCAGATTTTAGACTGTGCTGTGCCACCCTGAGTTTGTGTGGCCACCTTGTCATTCTGGACAAGTACGGCATAGGGACTGGTACAGCCCTAGTCCTTGTCTTCTTAGACCACCAAAGGATCCCATCATTCTCTTTGAGCTTTCTGGAGGAGGGCTGGCAACCCGAGGGGCCAAGCAAGTGACATAAGCAGTGAGGTGACCTGGAGGCTGTGGAGGGCTTAGGTTCTACCTGTTGGCAACAGTACCAGTACAGTTCCAGGCAACTGTTGCCATGGTAGGGTTTAGGCCCATGTATACCAGATCTCCCGATTTTTAAGGCAAACTAGGAATCTGGAATTTAAAAATTTTTGAATGCTTCCATCTGACTCCAGAAAGTGTCTACATTCTTGGAAGTACAAATGATGCATATCTGTGAGCCAAATTTGGCCCACAATCTACCCCTCTGGCCTTGAGGTTGGAAACATGGGAGAGTTGCAATCCCCCTGATTCCTACCAAGCCCATACTCTGGCAATTGTGTCCAGAGCTGGAACTGTTCCTCTTGAGGCTCATTTTGACTGTCAGCTGCTTCTCTTGGTTAAGAAGAATCAGGAGTTGGGTTGGGTACTTCCTTGCTCCCCAGTGCTGGGGAGTACCTCTGCTCCTTGGTGATGCAAAGTCAGCAGAATCTTTAGAGTCCCAGTAACCTGTTAAAGCCTGATCTTGATCCTGGCATTGTTCCTACAGCTCAACATTAGGATGGGACTTTCTCCAACAAAGAGGCATTCTATTCCAATTGTTCTCAGGCTACATCAGAATCATCTGAGCAATATTTTTTTAAGAAAGAGTCTCTGATCTTACCCAGGAGAATCAGATTTAGTCAAAGGAGTATGATCTTGGGCAGCTGTTCTCAAATGTTTTATCCTCAAGACCCCTTTGCATCTTTGAAAATTACAAAGAACTTTATGTGGGTTATATCTATTTATATTTACTATATTAAAATTTTAACTGAAAAAATTTAAACATATATTCATTGATCCATTTCAAAATTAATAAACTCACTGTATGTTAATTTAAAAGAATGTATTTTGTGAATAATAGATATATTTTCCCAAACAAAATTGACATCATGGGAAGATTGGCATTGCTTCACAATTTTACAAATGTCTTCAATGTCTGGTTTAATAAAAGACAACTGGGTTGTCCTATCTGCTTCTGCATTCAGTCCATTACCATATGTTGTTCTGGTTGAAGGGATGAAGAAAATCTGACCTCCTAACAAATTTTCAGTTAAAAAAATGGAGACATTTTAATAGCCTGTTCAGATCATTGTGGATCTTCTTCTTTGATACTATACTAAAACTCAGTGAGTGGTAGTTTCCTCAATGTTAATGGCAAAGTGAAATCTTAAATCATATTAATGAACTCTGAACTTAGTTACATTAAAATCCACTGGCCTTTTTGCACTGTTTCTCTTTCTTTCTTTCTCTTTTGGTCTCACAGTAGTTTGGGACGCTAGAAGTCCAAAATAAAGGTGTCAGCAGTGTTGGTTTCTTCTACTCTAAAAAATGTTTTGACTATAGTTGATACACAATGTTATATTAGTGTCAGATGTACAACATAGTGATTGAACACCTCTATATGTTGTGCTGTGCTCACCACAGTGTAGCTACCATCTATCACCACAAAACACTATTACAGTATCATTGACCATACTCCCCATGCTGTACCTTTTATTTCTGTGCCTTATTCATTCCATGACTGGAGGTCTTCTTGCACTTTTAATGCATATTTACCCAAGAATGATTCTATAACATCACACATTGCCGCTTGGAAAATATTTGTTCACAGATCTTTTACATGTTGACACATTTCCTTATACATAGACATCATCACACATCACGTAGCCTCTGGAAAAGTGCATTGCACATTCCATGAGAGAATGAAAACAATAAAAGAGAATATCTTGGATTGTTGCAAACATGGTTTTGACCTCTACAGACCCTCTGGTGTATCAGAAAGAGCCCTTTTCTAGAACTATATAAGTCTACTGTATATAGTGCTACAAGCTAGCTAAGTGACCTTAAGACAGTTTCCTCACCTTTCTATGGCAGTTTCTCAACTTTAAAATGGAAGTTTGGAACTGGAGTTGGTGTTTATCAGTGGGGCACCATTGGCATTCAAGGCAGAAAAATGTGTTGTTGTGAGGAACTGTCTCTCGTGTTGTGGGATAGTTCACATCTCTGTCTCCCTCATGAAACACAAGTTGTACCACAGCCCGTATTTAATCCTTGTAACACACCCAGAACCCTGGCGAGAACCCTCTAGAGGGCGATATTGCCTCCAGTTGAGATCTAGTGGACTAAATGAACTTCAAGTTTCCTTTTCATTCTGAAACCAGTTCTATTAAAAAGTGAGAAAATGACCTAAAATAATTTAACATATTTTGAATTTCTCTTTTGCTTTTTGTGTGTATGTGTGCATGACTCTGTGTATGTGTGTGTGTGTGTACACTTCTTTTTTAAATATACCTGACTTGAACAAATGTTCATGACCATTTTGGTCTAGTGACATAGAAGGTAACATAATTAGAGGAGTGAGAGTGGGGGTAGGAAGGGGAAAGAGGGGTAGGAAAGATATTCACATTCTCCTGCTGCATTTTTACAAACTAAGAATTCTTAAAATCTTTAATAGTTGATAGTGTGTTGTACAATCACTTGTGCAGCTGACCAGAGGGGCAGGAAGAGAGAGCTAAGATTCCCTAGACTACCAAACTTTGGGGAACCTGTAGACAGCCACATAAACATCCCTCAGCCAGCACTGCCTTCTTTCTGCTCCTGAAAGGGCAGTGCGTGAAGTGACTAAAAGCTTGAGTGCCAGAGCCAGCCTGCTTGCCTGTTACTTAAACTCTCTATGCCTGTGTTCCCTCATTTGCCAAGCGAGAAAAAATAAAGCACCTACCTTATAGACCTACTGTGAGAATTAAGTGTGCTAACGTATACGAAGTATTTGGAACAGCGTGTGCCAGTGGGTAAGGAAGCAATACATGCCAACTGATAGTGTTAATAAGTAAAGGCAGGAAGCCCACTGCCCTCTGCTGAAAATCCCCCTCTGAACAAAAACTTTTGTTTACCTTTCCTTGTTACATTTTTCCATTCTTTTCTCATAAGGCTGACTATAAAGCTGACTTTATCATACTTTCATGTGAATACATGCACAGTTAAAGGGGGAAACTCCATGTTTATAACCCTGGATGGTTTCAGTGAAGAGATCTCAGGCTGCTTTCCTGATGTCCACGCTAAGTAAAGGCAGAGACATTTCCCAAAGCCCAGTAGAGCTGGTGCACCAGAATTTGGGGGGATTGGAGCACACATGTTTAAATGGGGCTGATCTGAAATTGTCTCTGCTGGCAATGAAAATCCCACAGAAAAAGACCAAAATGGAACTCCCAAGATGTTTGGCTTCGCAAATGACCAGTGAGAAGAAAATTCCAGATTCAACAGGGAGACCACCTTGCCAGGACTTTTCCACAGTAAGCACTGGAAAAGGTTTGGAGGGGAATCCTGGAGGTCGACTGTCTTCCTCTTCCTCCTCCAGAAAGACGGAAATTGATTTACGTTTGCGCACTCTGCTCTTTGCAGAACCTCCCCCTGGGCTCCAGAGAATTTACACTTTCACATCACCAGAGAAATGAGGGTGGTGAAGAGATAAGAAAGCAAAGGCACCTACCTCTTGGGTTGACTGTGGACCTATCTGCAATCTGACTTCCGGCTGGCTCACGGAGTCCTGAGAGAAGAATTCTGACAGATGTGTATATTCCATCCGCGTTGCAGAGATAAGAGGAAGGTGATCTCACAGCAAAGCTTCTGTATGTTTGTGTATGTGTGTCTCTGAATAAACACTCTTGAGTAGAGCTTCTCGGTCTGTATTTCTCATGTCTGTTTTGAGTGGCCCAGACACTTAGCTACTCTTTCCTCAAGATACTACTAATGACCAATTTAAGTACTTAATGGGCAAGATACATTTAGGGTGTCTTCAAGTTGAGGGTCTCTTCCAGCTCTGTACATGTATACATTTATATATTTGCAGGACTGGAGATGGCCTCAGAATTCATCTAGTTGAACTCTATTATTTTTTTTGACATGAAAATGTCCTGGATCAGAAATCACTTTCATAGCAAGACTGAGCCAAGAACATCCAAACCATAACACTTTTTACTACTTGATCCAGGGTTCTTGAAATTGGGGTCCATGTGCTCCCCTTGAGCCATGCAGCTATGTGCACAGTTGATCAAAAAATGTAGCTTACAAAGGCCTTAGAGATATGTCAGTGGAAATATTTGAGAAGACCATAGTGATGCTAAAACCAGGTGCCTCAAAGAAGCAGCTAGACTGTGGCCATGTGCCCCATGTATCTATATGTTACCAAAATCCATTGTATTTTGAAATGGGATGAATGAGAACATTGTCTCTCTTGTCTCTGTTGGACAAAATTCCTCCCCTTTCCACCTAACTACATAATCTTTTACCTTTTCTTACTTTGTCCCCAAGAAAGGCTTCCCTGAACTTCCAGACTGAGAGAAATCCTCCAGTTTTATGCTTTATTGAAACTTGCGCTCCTAACTTCTAGCCTTCAACACACTTGGTTCATGTCTGCCTTCCCAGCTATGCTGTCAGTTTTCTCTGTGAGGCGTGGTTCATGTTGGTCTCAATACCTGATATCTCTGATGCCTTGACCAGAACCTAGAACATGGTAGGTAATAAATAGTGTTTAATTAAAACAGAATTCAATTTCCTAAGCCAAGCAAAGTAGTAATTGAAGATGCCTGGCTTACTCTGCTCCAATCCAGAAACAATGGTGCTTGGCCCGCCAGAATATCAGCAACTCACTTCATACCAGATACAGGCCAGTGTCTCCTGCTGCCTACTTCCAGAAGCTAAAACAGATGCAGGTCACTGACTCTTCAGACCCAGTGGCCCCTCACTGTGACTCAGGCTATTTGGCCATGTCTTACCACCAAGGTCACTGATGCCCAGGATTGTCTTATTTCCAGCAAGGAGTCCAGCAAGGAAGGAGGTAAGGAGTCCAGCAAGGAAGTCGATTTTAAAAAAAGGGGGAGGGGATGCCTGATGTGAGTCAGCAAAAGTGCTTGAGAAGAGTAAAGGATGAATTCCAGAAATATTTTGAGGAAGAGAGTCACCTAAGCTTGGTGAGGGAATGGATGTGATGGGAATAGAGATCAGGGTGTGGAGAACCCCAAACAGTTCAGTGTTTTGTAGCTTGGGTGACTGCCTGAATGGGGATACTGTTAACTAAGAATGATGAAAGAGAGGAGGATATATGAAGGGGAAAAACAAGAGCTCCAGTCTTAAAATATTGAGTGTGAGATCCCCACTGCTGTGATGTGTGTGTCCAACAGTTAGAAATACGAATGCAGAGATTGGAGTCAGGTCAGGGCTGGAGACCTATACGGGGAAACTGCCAATTACCCCTGGAAGGATGTTCTGTTCATAGTCAACTACCTGGCTCTTTACCCAAGATCCTGGGGTAGGGACCCTAGATCCTCTCTCTTGATAAATGACCACAGTGCCTGTGGCCTTTGGGTCAAGTAAGGTAGTGGTTATGGCAGTCTCAGTGGGAAAGACAGGTCAAGCCACCGGACTTGGCCCAGCCTCAGTTGAAGATTCATCCCTGACCATGATCCCAGAGGAGGCAGGGGTTCCAGCATTATCAGGCTTGGCTCTGCTGGTGAGGTGACAGGAGGTGGAACATATCCGTGAAAATGTGATAGAAATAAGTGGGAGGGGTGTCTGGGTGGCTCAGTCCATTAAGTGTCTGACTCTTGATTTTGGCTCAGGTCATGATCTCACGGTTTGTGGGTTCTGGCCCTGTGTCAGGCTCTGTGCTGACAGTGCAAAGCCTGCTTGGGATTCTCTCTCTCTCTCTCTCTCTCTCTGTCCCTTCCTCTCCCCCGCTCATGCTCTCTCTCTCTCAAAATAGATAAATAAACGTTAAAAAAATATGTGGGCACTTGTCAATCTTGATAGAAAAATGGACACTTGTGAACAATTTTTTAGAAACAGAAGATGTCAAGCCAAGTAGATGTGTGATGTGTGACATGGGCAGATAGAAATAGATGTATAGTAAAACCTTGGTTTGTGAGCATTATTTGTTATGAAATCATGCTTGTAATCCAAAGCACTTGTATATTAAAGTGAATTTTAAGAATCATTGGCTCAGTTGTGATCATGTGACATTAGGCTACTCACATAACTACTCATATTGGAAGACATGGCTCATTAATCCAGTTAAAATTTATTAAAATGTTTGTTTGTCTTGCAGAACAAGCTACTTGCAGTCCAAGGTTTTACTGTATTTAGTTCTTATTTTGTAAGGGATTCTGCCTGGTCTGCCCTTCTAGCCACTTGGCTGAGTTGTCCACTCTTTTAGTGCTCTCTCTGCCTCACTTTCACTGACTGTACTTGCTCTTGGACTTACTTAAGGTAATTACTTATTCCCCAGAATTCCTTATCTGACCGTGTGACTTTTCCAGCTGCATCACCACAGGCAGAGTGAAGAGAGATGACAATGGAGTCAAAGAAAGAAAAAGTCTGGCTGGCACCAGGCAATTAGCAAAAAGGGAAAATAAAGCCTTGAAATTCCAGACTTGCACCAGTTTACTCAGTGGCCAATTTTTAAAAGTCTGGGCTGGGAAGTAAGGGCATAGAACTGTGAATGGTCTCTTCAGAGATGTGAATTTTGAATAATTGGCATGAAATCCTGCCACCTTTATTTCAATCCAATCTTCCTTACTCCTTCTGGGACCTAGAACCATCCAGCCAGATTGATGGCTGGTTTCTGAATTAATTGATTGCTCTGCTTTGCATGTGTCATCGTCTCCACCTCGAACCACCCTTAACCTACCCACCAAAAGCCTACCATTCAAGTGCCATCATCCCTGGGTGGCTCCCCTACATTTGGTGTTGGGTTCTTCTTTTTTGTGTGGCCTATCTGCAACCTGTACATGTTTCCATGACAGTACTTGTCCTGTTGATCTGGAAAAGCCTTCTCACAAGGACGGTTTTTTTAATCATTTCATCCCATACCTACCAGGAAACTTGTCTCTGCTGTCTCCTTTGACAGAATGCCCTTCTTAGGGCTCACTCTGAAAATCCGTTTATTCCCTTGCAGAGTACCCTATTTACTTCTTTTATAGCATTAATCATCATCTGCAGTTCTTTTGTTAGCTTTCTAGCATCCATCTCTCTCTCCCCTTGGAAGGACCCTTGGGTGAGGGCAAGGACCTTGCTTTCTCATCTCCATCATAGGGCCTGGCTTTCACGAAGTGCTCCAAAAATATTAGCTAGAATAAATAATAACATGGCCTGCACATGCATAATAGTAAAAAATGCCTAGAATTCAATCCAGAGCTGCTTTACTGCATATCTTTCCAAAAGCTAATTATCTGTATTTTTTTGTTGTGGAAAACTCTTATTTCATGCCAACCAATATCATTAATATGATACACAGACACACAGACACACACACACACACAGACACACACACACACACACAAATGTTTAGGTGGAAACCTTGCAAAAGGCTTTTTCGGTGTGATGGCATCTGCAAATGGCAAGAGCGGCACGCTTCTTGGAGAGTACTGGCTCTTCAGAGCTTTGAGACAAAACATGTTGTCTTTAAAATCCCTTCCTTCTAAAACTATTGGAAACACCCTTGGGCATTCCATTCTAGGTTTTAGAGCAAGGGCCGGGCCCAAGGAGCCTATCCTGTAACCAGTGTTGGTGTAATTGTGAGGCTCACTCCAGCCCCACGCTCCATACCCTATCGATCTACGATCTCACCTCCACTTACCTATTTAGGTGCAGATGACGAACTCAGGAAATGATTGTTTCCTCAATATTTCCTCCAGCAAAGAGAAATATTGTTTGTCACCATGGAGTAGACAAGACATGATTTTTTTCTATGTACTTTTTTCTTAGTATAGCTGTCATTTAAGGTACTGCCCAGGAGATTGTAGAAGAAGATGGGATGAGGAGAGGCCCCAAGGATGCCCAGCTCATTGGTCTTACCTGGTCACTTAACACAAATCACTCTCCCAGAACAAAGAAGTCTGTACGTAGATTAAGTGCCCTGGTGCTGAGATTAAGTGCCATGTGCTCCCAGATGCCTCTACAACTCTGAAAGAGCCACTGAACTCTTAAGAAGAGAACTTTGACTTCCCTTGCCTTCATATTTCTTGAGACTTCCAGCTCATTTGGGACTGCAGCACACAGACCTACCTAAAAATACTAGAATTTAATGAATCTTACTTCTCTATTCCCCACTCTTGACATGAGTAGTAATTTCTCTGTCTGGTAACCAAATTTGTGCTGGAAGTTCCTCGTATTTTGCTTTGTTAGCACAGAGCACACTCAGTCTGAATTTAAAAGCTGGTTGCACCTGCAACAGGGTGCGATGCTGGGCTAAGCATGTGGCCTCGCCAAACCTCCTTTGTTTCTTGTTTGCTCGTGTATTATTGCTTAGTGAAATAGGAGTCATTGTCCTAATAATACCTACTTCTTAAGATTTTATTATTAAATGGAATACTCCACATAAACTCGTTCTACCACGTCTAATGTACCGCCAAAGCTTACATTTTAGCACTAGTAATAAAAAAATACAATTAGTCAAAATGATAGCTAATCATGCATGATAAGTTATCAAGATTTACCACCATCATCCTTGTTATGATAATTATTAAGAGAATGAGTTTTGGTATAAAACAAACCAGCTTCTGAGTCTGTGTCTACCACTTACCACCTCTGTGCCCTTTTCCTCCTATGCAAATAGGAGCAACAATCACCCTCAGAAGACTGCGAGAGGATAAAGGGAGGTCAAGTTAAAAACAAATAAGTAAAAGCTTAGGGCCTGGCTAATAGTTAAGTGTTCAATAAACAGGGAGTTGCTCAAAGAGAGAGCTCAGCGACAGAAGTCTCTTCTCCTCTGGGAGGAAAGAGTTCAGAGACCCTTTTTCTCTGACAGTGTCTTTTTGTTCATTTTGAGTTGTTTTGTAGACACAGGACTGCAATCCTGAGGCCATCAGTTAATCAACCAATCCTGACCAAGCCAGAGGTTCCCAGACCTTCTCAGTTCGCGGTGCTATTAGTTTCTCAGTAAGTGGTTCTCCATGTCCCTGGGCCAAAAGAACTACCTAATGGCACCATTTATTGAGTAGTTAAGTACAAACAAACTAGTAAGCATTTATTTATTATCTAATAATGCAGTAGCTGTTTGGGGAAAAAAATGCTCGTACATTGGAACAAAAACAATACTATTTTTAATTTCACTTTTAAATCACCACAATTACTAGCGGGCTGTGCTCTTGTTGGGCACTGTCTGCTTTCCCAAACCTTGGCATGAGCTCGGACCCACCACCCCCGTTTGCTGTTCCACATTGATTTTGTGCAACTCTCGCATTTTGTCACAGCAACAGCCCAAAAGCCAAGGTTCAAAGATGATGTCATTGATATCATCGAAAGGAATGCAGGTGATATGACGTTGAAACTGTGCACTACCTCCAGCTGGTGGTCTGCTCTGGGTCCCACAGATGTTGAGGATCACTGTGTTTCCCTCAGACAGGTAAGATATTGTGGTGCCCTGTGGATTTCTTGCAGCTCCAAGGGCAGGGTGCTTCAGCACACAGTTTGGGAACCACCAGTTGGGTCAGTTGCCATGTCCCAGGTACTCTGCCAGCACTGGATCTAATGCATGAACCAGATGGATACAGTCTGTGCCCCATGATTCTTACATGTTACTGGATGAGACCAACATTAATCAAAGAATCTTACCAAAAAGTCCATTATTACAAACCAAGTGCAGTGAAGTGAAACCAGCCTGTTCCTGGCTGGACCTTGTTCTCAGACCTGAGAGGAGAATCTGTCCTCATTTGATTTCATCAGGTATTTCCTTTGGCAGCTACAAACCTATAGTTGTACTCAGCACCATCCGTCCTAAACAATGACTTGGACAGAGAAGAAAACTGGTGTGCCTAGAACTAGGAAATTAAAAATAGCAATGTCAGCTTTAGTGAGATGCATCTGGTGGGGTCAAGGATACTCTACCTACCTCAGCATTATCTCATTACCCCTGGTTCTCAGGGAAGACATTCAGAGGGGAATAATCACTATTTCAACAAGGCTTTCGCAACAAATCCTATAGGTCTGGCCAGGGTGCATGTCTGGGCCTCTTAGGATGGATGCCTTTTGTCCAGGTCCTGGACAGGCTAAAGCTTACATCCTGGAAGCAGGCTGTCTGGCATCTCAAGCCCTTGTACACTAGGCTCTTGCCCTCTTCTCTAGGTCTGTAGTTTTTAAACTCACAATGTATAAGGAGCTGAAGAGGTGAGGGAAGGCCCCAGGTCTCTCTTACCAAACTACTTGTGTGCAGTAATGACTCGCAGAAGACAATGCTGCAGAGGAGAGTTTTGACCTGAGCTTCTCAGCCCCTCTTTCTAGGCCCACCAAAATTATTTTCACCCTGAGCTCCAACTCTCCTCGGGTTGATGGAGAGACATGAACCTAGAGCTCCCACTAGTGGCAAGAGGAGGCCACCACCCTTGCCTGACTGGCCATTTGTTTCTTCCCTCGTTCTTATTCAGTTTACCAGCTAGGCTGATGGTCTGTCAGAAATATTCAAAAATGCCGCCTTCACTTTTCTGTGGACATTTACCCAAATGTTGGCAGTTTTCTATAGACCTTCAGGGAACAATGGATGGCTCCAGGCTTTTATGAATGTCACTTCCATTGTTGACCCCCAAAGCCAAAGCTACTAGGAGTAAAGTATAAAGTCACCGTATCCCTACCACCTCCCCTCTCTTCCCTTCTTTTTATGGGGACTGTTCAGAATCAAGACATGTGGAGTTTGCACACACACACACACACACACACACACATACACACTGCCTTCCACCAGCAGGGAGATAGGTAGGGCTGCTGGGGGGTCTGCAATGAGTGGCTTAGGAAAGCTCCACTCAGGGATTAAGAAAAGTACTTCCCCCACCCCCCTCCTTTTCTTGTTGATGCTTCTTCATAGGTCTGCTTTTTCTCAGTGTCAGGGTGGTGAGATTGGCAGAGGTGGGGAGCAGGGAGCAGGAAGGGGCTAAGGAGGCCGCCCAGCCTTCTCAGAGTACAGGCTGCAAACCCACCTCTAGCCCAGGGACCAAGGGCCTGGTGCTGCCATGATGTCCAGCCCAGGACACAGGGGGATTAAACTGTAGTTTGGGCCAAAACTTTGGTAGAAATAAAGAATGTGCTCTTGTCTGGCACATCCCCACAAACCTACCACAGTAAGAACTGGGTAAGTATAAGTTCAGCATTCAGGGTTCCTGGGCCAAGTTAGATACCGCCTCATTACAGCTAACCAATAAAAGTATTAATAATAATAGTTTAATAAATAATCTAATAAAAATGCTGTTTATCATCATTTAAAGCCAGGTTTCCTGACCCCCATTCAGTGCCCTTTTCACAGCACACATGGGTCAGCAAGATTTTAGAGTTCTACTCCTTCTGATCTTCTGTGTAGAAAATTTTAAACAAAATGCAACAATAACAGTTTCTAGTTATGAACATATTGAAATTTTTACTGATTTGCAGAAATTGTGAGAGATAAGGATCTCTCTTCATTGGAGATCTAAGTGATGATACTTTTTAAATGTTACCAAGTATTGTGGGCTGAATTGCGCCTTCCTCCCCATTCATGTTGGTATCTTAACCTCCAGTACTTTAAAATGTGACTGCATTCGAAGACAAGGCTTTAAGAGGTGATTAAGGTAAAATGAGGTCATACGGGTCATTCGACATTAATCCAATATGACTGGTGTCCTTATAAGTAGAAAATGTCAGAACACAGACAGACACAGAGGAAAGGCCATGTGAGGACCCAGGGAGAGGGTGGCCTCTGGGGGCCAAGGAGAGAGACCTCAGAGAAAAGCAGCTCTGCTGACACCTCAGTCTCAGACTTCCCACCTCCAGGACTGTGAGGAAGTAAATAACCCATCGGGTCCATGGTACTTTGTTATGGCAGCCCCAGAAAACTAATGCACCAAGGTTGGGAGTTTTTCATCACCAATGATGATGTCAAGTCAAAAATAATACCATTGAATAGAGTAGAACTGGGATTCAAATTCAGGTAATTCTCTTTCTGGAGACTTTCCATATATGGCAAATGTTATTAATTGTTTACCACCTAGGGCTGCTTTGAAACAATGACTTTCAAAATAATGGTTTTTAAAAGGCTATTTTTTTTTTTTTAATTTTAGAGAGAGAGAGAGAGAGAGAACATGAGCTGGGGAGGAGCAGAGAGAGAGAGAGAGAGAGATTCCCAAGCAAGTTCTGCATTGTCAGTGCAGAGCCCAGTGTGGGGGCTCAATCTCATGAACTGTGAGATCATGACCTGAACAGAAATCAAGAGTTGGATGCTTAACCGACTGAGCCACCCAGGCGCCTCTAAAGAGTTATCTTAAGATGGACTTCTTAGAAAATCTCTTGAGATCTAAGAATCCTCTTATCCCCTCTGTCTCTGAGTTTGTACCTAGTTACTTACAACAAGGGTGGCGGGCCTGAACTTCCTTGTTCTCAACGTACTATGCTGCCATTTCTGCTCCACTGAGGCTGACTGTTGGAGAGTCTGCTGGAAGCTCCTTGGTGTGAGCTGAAAACTTCCCGCTGTGGGCTGGCTCAGCCGTGAGGCGCTGGGCTTAGTGAGCTGGCTGTACCTCTGTGTGGAGGAAAGTTCCCCCTGGGTGAGTAGTCTGGCCCATGGCTTCAGGGGCAGAGTGTGGGCAGAGTGGGAGCTGCCCTCATGCCCTCAGCTGTACAGCTGCACAGGGCTGCAGCGCTCACCCCCAGTTCCACATGGCAAGCTCCTTCCGCCTTCTGCGGGGGGGGGGGGGGGGGGGGTGTTCCTAACCATTGCCCCGCCCAACCCCACCCCTGGCCAGACCTTCAGTTCAGTGGTCCTGGAAGAGGTCTCAGCCTTGCCTTGTACACTGTGTGTGTCTCTCCGTCAGGTGTAAACTTACTTATGTTGTTGCCTCCCTCTTCACTTCACTCTGGTTTCTAGTAAATCTCTGTTTCTGGTTGGCCGGCTTGGCTATTAATATGTGAAAGCAGACTACTTTGTCAAAAGCCAATTTGTCAGATGAGCATTTCACCCAATTACTGGAGATTTTTTGAAGCATTAACATTGCCCTAAACCTGCCCCAGCTCTGTCTCTAACCCTAGAAACTGTCAGAAAAATGTTTTCCTCCAAATGGGAGACAATTAGCAGAGCCACAGTCAAAGGCAGGAGCAAAAGCAGAAGCAATTTACTTTGTTGTGAAAAGGGAATATGACTATCTAGCTCAGGGAGATTTGTTAGGATTAACTCAGTTAAAACAAATAAAGCACTTAGAATAGTCTGGCAGGCAATATTCAGCACCCAATGTTAGCAATTATTACTAACAATTTTTACTTTTAATTTTTCATGTGCATTTAAATTATAGGAATTAAACTATATGCTAGATGAAAAATAAAGATAACAATTTAGGGGCACCTGGCTGGTTCAGTCAGTAGAGCGTCCAACTCCTAGATCCCAAGATCATGAGTTCAAGCCCCCATGTTGGGCATGGAGCCTACTTAAAAACAAAACAAAGCAAAACAAATTTAAATGGGAATGTTGGGAAAGAGGATGGATAGAAATCACTAGGGCCAATTCAGTGGTCCATACCTTTGGTTTCATCATTTACCTGGGGATGGGAAAAGTGGCTGGAGACTGAGTTTAATCACCAATGGCCAATGACTTAATCAGCCATGTCTATGTAATGAAACCTCCGTAAAACCACCAAAGAACAGGGTTCAGAAAGCTTTGAAGTCGGTGAACACGTGGGGACGTTAAAGCTCCGTGCCACTCTCCCCATTTTTTGCCCTAGAGTTATATCATTTTATAATAAAACAGTAGTCTAATAAGTAAAACGTTTCTGAATTTTGTGAGCCACTCTAGCAAATTAATCAAACTGGAGGAGGAATTCGAGGGAACTTCTGATCTATGGCCAGTTGGTCAGAAGCACAGGTGACAAGCTAGACTCCCAACTGGCATCTGAAATATCTGGGGCAAGGGGGACTCTTGCAGGACAGAGCTCTTAACCTGTGGGGTCTGATGCTGTTTCCAGGTAGATAGTGTCAGAGTTGAGGTAATTGCTTAACTATGTTGGGGAAAACACGCATTGGACATACTAATTTCAAAAGTGTTCAAATGAAAAAAAAATGTGTCTCAGAAATAAGACATTACCTATGAGTCTGAGCAAATTACTTAACCTCTCAAAGTCTCAGTTTCCTTATCTATAAAATGGAGATAAAACTAGCAACCACCTCATAGTTTCCTGTGAGAATTAATTGACACATTGCAGGTAAAGCAGAGTATATCATGCTTCAGGAATAGAAAGCACTCAATAAGTGTATTTTTTAAATGTCCCTAGTTAAATGTAGTTCTTCTAAAACACTTACCTGCAGGAGGAAGAACTGGTGTTGTAACATTTTGCTGCATCATGAGTGCAGTTTGCTTGTGGTAAGTAAAGATATGATTGGCAACATAGCTCTCCAGATTCTAGAGATCAGCTTTCTCAAGACTGGTGTGGCAGCTACCAGATGCTGTGTGATTTTCATGTGTTTTATTTCTCCAGTAACCCTCAAATTCTTTGGGAGATAGATCCCAATACTCTCAGAAGAGTAAGAAAGACACACAAGAGTGACTGTCAGCGACTGAATAAGTAGCATGAATAGCAAGCCAGACAATTGATGTGCACCTGACTGACTCCAACCGAGTCTATGAAACCCTATGTAGGAAATCTTAATGAAGGCTGTAGCTTGAATTCTGAGGGTATTAGTTTTGCATTTTAACAGTTCAATAAACTCAGTATTGCGGAGCATGGTGTTGGCCTTTTCTGATTGGGGTTGGTTTTCCATTGAAGGTAATATCCAGCCCTAAAATAGACACAGTACATAATCCAAACCACCTGCTTCCTGGTAATCAAGTTCAAATTCCCACAGAATGTGTCTGATGTCTACCCAGCCAGCTGAGCTGGGCCACGTGCTCATCTAGCTCTTTCCCTAAAAGGACACCGACCGGCAAACCACTGCCTTCTTTCACAGTCAGGAAAGAGTGACTTCTAAGGAAAATAAAGGCTTTCGTACCTTAGCTGAAAATAAGTAATGATAAAATGCAAGAAGCAGAGGGCCAGTCCAAGTAAATGCATCATTAGATGGGCCTTGTCTCCCAAGGAGTCATGTATTGACACTTGCTCTGCTCGCTGATCTACTGGCAGTGTTTTGAAAACAATGAGACCACATGAAACAAGCTGAAGACATTCCGGTGCTTTTTTGCTCAGAAGCTGCAAGCCTCCAGGCAGAATGGGCTCTTTGAGGCTGTAAACATCCACAGGGCAGAGCCTATATTTAACTTACGACACATCTTAAGATACGGAAAGGATGGGGAATTGTGTCTTTATTTCCTCCCACCAATACCACCTCTTTCACGTAGAAGCCCTAAAGTTTCTACGTGGAATAGGAAGAGGTTTTTCTCTCTCTTAAAGGACTCAGTGGCAGTATATCCTTCAAGCTTATCCAATAAGCCCACTTGAGGGCCCTTATAAGCTCATGGAAAGAGAAAAATTCTCTCTAAATGGAAAGGAGAGAGGAGAATATGTGAGGCACTCACTCCTTAGCACTGTGGAGCAGAGACTCTTGAGAGACCTTGAGATCCCAGAGTTACTCCCAAGAGACTTTTCTTTTCTTTTCTTTTTTTAATGTTTATTTATTTTCAGAGAGAGAGAGATTGTGTATGAGCAGGGAAGGGTCAGAGATGAGGAGGGGTTGGACAGAGCATCTGAAGCAGGCTTCACGCTGACAGCAGAGAGCCCAATGCGGGGATTGAACTCATGAACCATGAGATTGACTTAAGCTGAAATCAGACACTCAACTGACTGAACCACTCAGTTGCCCCCAAGAGATTTTTCAAGAGTGGAGCTAATAACATAGGACACTGAACCTACTCCGGGCAAGGGCCTGGTGTGGCGCGTGGCCTCCAGCCACTCTCAGGGCAAGCAGGCAGGCTGTGTCTTGGGACTGTGGCAAAGGTATCTGCCTGCAGATATTTCTCCCCTTTGATGCTGAATCAGAGCAAAATTAGTGGTTCTTTCTTGGATCTGCACCAGTATTCTTTAAAAAAAAAAAGTCCCCAGGATGCCTGGGTGACTCAGTCGTTAAGCATCTGACTTCGACTCAGGTCATGATCTCACGGTTTCGTGAGTTCGAGCCCCATGTCAGGCTCTGTGCTGACAGCTCAGAGCCTGGAGCCTGCTCTGGATTCTGTGTCTCATTCTCTCGCTGCCCCTCCCCCAACATGTACTCCCTCTCTCTCTCTCTCTCAAAAATAAATAAAACATTTAAAAAAAATTTTTTAAGTTAAAAAATTAAAAAAAATAAGTCCATGGGGCACCTGGGTGGCTCAGTTAGTTAAGCGTTGACTTCGGCTCAGGTCATGATCTCACGGTTCTTAAGTACGAGCCCCCCGTCAGGCTCTGTGCCGATAGCTCAGAGCCTGGAGCCTGCTCTGGATTCTGTGTCTCTCTCTCTGTCCCTTCACCAGTCACACTCCTTCTTTCTCTCAAAAATAAACAAACATTAAATAAATAAATAAATAAATAAATAAATAAATAAATAAAATTAAAAAATAAAAAATAACCAAAGTAATTTAAAAATTAAAAAGACCTTAGAAATTTTATTTTGGTCCATCATCACTTAGAGATAGCTGTGCTGCATTCCCTCCCCACATGAGTGCGAGGCCAACATAGCATTGAACAAATTGGACCAACCTAGCTCTTAGCTCTGCTGCATTGAAACCTCCATTTCCACATCTGTAAAATAGGTAGAGTAGTACTTAATCCAAAGAGTCTTCTTAAGATTTAAAGGATACGACACTCACAGAATGCTTGGCACAGTACCTGACAGAGAACAAATGGTATTTGTTGCTTATGAATGGTAGTTCCTCTTATGATATTGGTAATGGTGCTAATCAAGAACAGAGGGCAGAGGAAGAAGTCCAAGTGCCAACTCGGACCAGTTGTCAGATTTTCTGCAGGGCAAGTCAGCTTTCCACCCTGCTACCTAAATCCCCCTTACCCCTTTTAAAGCCCTGCCCCCTCGCCTCACCTCAGATCATATGCCCTGTGCTCTCAGGTGGCCAGTGCCCCCACACGACACTATTCCTTGGTGACATCTCACACTCTCCGTCTATCCCTCCACCCACAAGCATCTTATCCTCCTGTCGTCATTTCATTACACAGCTCTCTGCTCTGAATCAGTATACTAATATTAAGATTGTATTAATGATTAATGGAAGCTTCATGGTTATTTCCCAGATATATCACATTCATGGTTAATTCCCCTAAGGCTCCTGATAGAAATTTCTCAACCTGCTATGAATTTGAAAGGAAGATGGTTTTAATCAGAGCTTTTCTTGAGACTCTATAAATCACGTCCTCCAGTACTGACCTTCTTTGCCTATGTATAGGATCAAGGCTTAAAGCAAGTTGAGAGAATTCCTGTACATTAAGGAAATCTCAAGATCCTTAAATTTGTTCATGACTAAGCTATTATTATACTCAGATTTTTTAGGTAACGTCTTTGGGTTCATTTTTTTCCCCATTTGAAAAATGGATAAATATCATAGATCCATTTTCCATTGCTTAAGCATCTCTTATCCTAAATGGGTGGACACATGATAAACTAGCAAATAGGAGGGACAGAGCATGTAGTTGTGTTGCCTGGGGATAGAAAAAAGGAGTAGGTAGATTTAATATTATCATTAGTCATGACCTGAGCCAAACTTATCAGTTTTAGAAACATGTTTAGCAATTCTGTCTGCATATTAGAATTAACTGGAAAGTTTTTTAAAGAAAAAAGTTCTGGGATGCCTGGTGGCTCATTCGGTTAAGCGTCCAACTTCAGCTCAGGTCAAGATTTCATAGTTTGTGGGTTCAAGCCCCACATCAGGCTCTGTGCTGACAGCTCTGAGCCTGGAGCCTGCTTCAGATTCTGTGTCTCCTTCTCTCTCTGCCCCTCCCCTGCTCGTGCTCTGTCTCTTCCAGTCTCTCAAAAATAAATAAACGTTAAAAAAATGTTTTTTTAAAAGTTCTTAGGCTCCACCCTTCAAAATTCTGATTCAATTAACATAGGATGGGGTTTTAGCATCAGATTTTTTGAAAATCTCCTTAAGGTAATTCTACAGTGCAGCCAAGACTGAGAACCACTGTCTTAAAACAGCATCAGTAATATAAAGGAGGTAGAAACTAGCATCATATTAGATGAGCGTTGGTTGTGACCAAGATATGAGACTGGCTCTCTATTCTGGAAGTACTCAGCAAGTGACGTTCAATGGGTTTCACATGGTGGTCATGGCCTGGGGGAAAGAACTCCTGGATAGAAGCCAAGAATCAGTAGGTAGTGTGCTAGAGGAGGCTCAAAAACCACCTAACTAATCCTTTTCCTTATCGCTATGTGAGCACTTGGCAATTCAGCTTGTCTTCAGGCCTCAGTTTCCCTATCCATTAAATGAGCAGATTTGATTAGATTACCTGAGCTCCTGGGTGTTTTCCAATGTTGTAATTCTCTGATTCTAAGATAATTTTTGAGCGTCACAGGAAAGATGCACCTACGCATTGGTATTCTCTGCTCATTCCTCCTCTGAGGTCACCCACCCTGGGAAGCCTACTGAACCACAAGCCCTACAGCTCCAGCTCTTCTGCTGCTGGCCAAATGCCACCCTGGCCTCCTCCAGCAGTAGCAAGACTTCCATCCATGAGGCCTTCTCTAGCAGGATGAAGGCTTGTGTGCAATTCTTATAAAGACAACTCATTTGAATTGCAGGGGCAGCCTCTAAGTGATCTCTCTGCTCCACAGCAAGCACACGCCTGACCACTGATGCTATCTGCAGAGGAAGTGCTGGAATGCGGAAGTTTACACGATATCAGTGTGCGCACATCCTCCTGTCTTTAGCCCAGGGAGCCCAGCCAACAGCAACTGTACCACGGTGCTCCCTGTCTGCCCCATCTTGGCAGCCTTGAGCTGCCTTGGAGTCTCCTGCTTTGCGCTTTTTTTCAATGGATGGGCTGTGAAAAAGGGCTTAAGGAATTGATCAAAACAAAAACACGTTTGGTGCTTACAGCCTCTGCACAGGCTCTGTACTAAGAATGTCATGCTCCATGTCTCCAGACCTCAGACTCTGACCAGAATTCACTGGAAGGGAATTGCTGTGGTCTGGGTGTTTGTGCCCCTACCCCTAATTCATATGTAGAAATCCTAACCCTCAGAGATGATGGCATTAGAAGGTGTATAAATGTTTAGGGTGGAGTCCTCATGAATGGGATTAATGATTTATAAAAGAAGAGAGATTCCTAATCCCTCCACCATGTGAAGACACAATAAGAAGTCTGCAACCCCAAAGAGGTCCACACTTGACTCTGACCTCAAACTTCCAGCACCTGGAACTGTGAGAAATAAATTTCTGTTGTTTATGAGGCACCAAGTCTGTGGTATTTTGTTATAGCAGCCTGCATGCATGAAGACAGGGATCATCTCAGCCAATCCCTTAATGCAAAATGTCCTATCCAGTGCACAGACTTACTGGGAGACCCATCAGCTCTGCCTCAAACTCGAGACAAAAGTGACCTGATACGCACCATGCTTGGGGCTGTGTGGTAAATGAAAAATTTTGGTAGGGAAGATGGCCAGGGGTTTCAAAGTACATATTGCAGATCCTTTTTAGTTTCTCAACATCTGCACAGGTAGAAGAGAGGTAAAGCGAAGAGGAGGTGGGTGGCTGGAAAAAGGCAGACTGAGTAGATCTTGTCCATGGAGGAGCTGAAGGTGGGGGCTCCAGGGTCAGCAGAACACCAATGACAGAGGTCTGTCTCTGGGTGCTGCTTCCCAGATCCTGGCTCCTTGGTCCAGGTGAGATCTGGAGCTATCCTGTTGTCTACCTCACATGTAGTCTTTTGGGCATTGAAGCCAGTGACATCAGACTCCAGATCTTCTTCCCTGGCCCTTCCTTGCACTCACAGGGTATAGAGTGCTGGAAAAACTCTGTTTCTTATGTTCTCTTTATATGGACAGTGTTAGCTTAGGCAAGCCAGGTTCCCCTCTTGCTCATGAAGAGGAATAGACACTCCAGCTTCCCAGGCTGAGCACAGAGGCCACTCTGGTATCTCATAGTACTGGTGGAAGAAATAGAACAAGAGGCATCACCTGGCCAGGAGGAGCTTGGAATTCAAATGCAGCCCTTCTGCTCAGTCTGAGCTCATGCTCCCATGCCCAGCAAGTTCCTGTAATATGGACCTGCAAGCAAACAGTCTTCAGGTCCTCCTCTTTGCACCTTCAAACAAATGTTCCCTTTAGAATTATGAAGCCAACTGCTTCCATGCTCAGCTGTGTCTGAACACCTAAAGAGTCTGGGTGAGGAATCCATGGGAGAAAACGGGCACTATGTCTGGCAGAATTGTAGACTCTCATCGGTGTAAATGAGGTGTTCAATAAGTGTCTCCCTGCTTGCGACTCTAATTAAAAAACAAGTAAACCCCAGGAAATCAAACATTTTATTGCTTTACTTAATGATGTTCCAAATCAACCCCCTCCCACACCCCGATCTTTCATTAACAGGTCTCTAAAACAAACATGCCAGGTCTTGTCCCTGCCCTCCATCAGTCTGGTGACTGGTGGCAGGAGAAACAGGACCTGAGTAGCAGGACTGAGCAACACTGACGTCACTGTTTGTACCACTAGGTCTGTAGCTAATGTGTCATGGCCACAGGCAGGGGTGGGGCAGGGGGAAACAACCAGAGCGAAGAGAACAAAGAGAAGAGGAGGAAAGGTGAGAAAACAAAAAGAGAAAAAGAAATAATTGAGGAGACACACGCTGGGAAGACTAAACTCTCACCGCAGTAACCATTGATTTCAGACCTCTGATGAAGTCATGTGGTTTCAAGAGTCAAGTCAATGTATGACAGCAATGGGGATGACGTATGTGAAACGAGAACAGGTAACACCTGCTGGGAAATCTGGCCAGTGGCCCCCAAAGCTGAAAGCACATTTGTTCTTACCCTTACTCAATGTCTGTCCTGTATATGTTTTATGATTTACATGATATAGCAATGTAGCAGTACATGATATAATTTATAAGTAAAGAAATATATTGGGGGGGCTGTCTGCTCAAATATTTTCTACTCATGGAGTACATAGTCAAAAGAGCTTGGAGACCACTTAATCAGGATAATGACAAAAATTTTTAAAGCCTCCACTATCCTTCCTAGCGAGGCTTGGGGCCTCACCCAGGCCCTCTGCCAGGCTGGCTTCACTCTAGGAGGAAAAGTCTGCCAGGAAGGCTCCTCTCCTAGCTACTTTCTAGTGCCTCTTATCCCTAACAAGAGTGAAATCACTGGCATTTTGGTGAAACAGAAAAAATATTATTGGGACTACTACTATCTAAAACCCCCAGCCAGCCTCTGAGGAAGTCACATCGTGGTGAGAAGGCCTCTTTCACAGGCCGACCATACACAACTGTGGCCATGGAAAGGCAATGTAATCCAGCCCATGTCCTGCTCACCAAGCCTTGTGCCTGGAGAGGGGTGTGTCTGCTTCAAGGGAGGGGCACCTTTCACTAAGGCTCACAAAGGTGTTTGGAAGGATTACCAATAGCCCTGCTCTCATAAATACACATTTATTGCTTGTTTTGTCTTAGTCTAATAATAATTTTGAGTTTCCAATCCCTGGAAAGTGTGCATCATGGAGGGGGTGGCAGAATGGGGCTCCAGTCAACAGGTGCAGCTCCCCAAAATACAGCTCACCACAGGTGAATACAAGAAAGCTAAATATCATTTTCTGCCCCTATGTCTCAGGGACACTATGAAGCCATCTGACTGGATGAATTGTTCCACAAAGAAGAAAAGAAAAAGAACTAACGCCTCAGTCCACCTTTGGTTGGGGCCAACATGTTGCCTAGGTCCTTGGCACATGGCCTCAAATGTCTCCACTGGACATAGTCACCCAACCATGGAAGGTTCCATCTCACTCAGCCTGAGACCATGGTGGAATAATGCAATCCTTTTGAATACAGCCACAGGGGGCCATAGATGTCCCCACATGTCCCTGCTCACCCTCATCTTCCTGCAAATTCCATTGATTTATTTTACTGGGAAATGTGGTGTTTCCCCCCAAAATGTCTTCTTCTCCCTCATAGGGAGTAATTTTGCTTCTCAGTCATCAGGTAGCGCTGAGAAAGGGAGCGTGTCAGGTGGGCCTCTGTGGGCTGTCTCCATGTTTTCCTGGGACCCTCAAGCATTGGCCTTGGGCTCTTTCATTGATTTGACAAATTCCTTGACTTCTTCTTCCAGGGCCTTGTTCCTCCTCTCAACATCCTCCCGGGAGCGCTCCACATTGCGGAGGCTGATTTCCAAGGCTGCAAATTTCTTCTTCTCCTTCTCCAGTTCTTCATTGAGCCTCACCACCTTGGCCCAGACATCGTAATTTTCCTTCTCAAGGCTGCAAGGAAGAAAATAGCAGAATGAAAGAACAGGGTAGGACCTCTAGACTGTCCCTTCACCCTTGCTCACAACACCCTCTGTCCATTTTCCTTTCTACATCACAAGACCTATAACCAACCTGAACCTCTTATTAATGTTCCACCCACCCCCACACATGCAGACTTCTCAGTAAGCCTGAATTCCCAGGGCATGACTGAACCTCTCTTTTGTCATTTTAATACCATCTTGTGACATCTCTTGTGTTGTTCCTTCTCATGTCATTCTATGTTTTGTATCCTCCAGCAGATAATAAAGTCTTTGAAAGAAGGAACCACCTCTAACATATGTATATTTTCACCTCCACAGCACCTTGCACATGTCCTGCTCAACAGAAATGTTAATTGACTGCTGAGGCCCCATATTCCAGATTCCCAACACCTTTGCACACATGAGGACCTGCTCATCCTGCTTCCACGGAGAGTACCAGCGCCATCTCTTAGCAAGACCCCCTAGGGGTGGAGGTTTGGAGAAGTGTGGGGAACTGCCGTTTGGAAGCAGAGGTCCTGACAGCCCCACCCCCACTTCTGAATCTGCTCCAGGTGAAAAATCTGTTGGGTTCCCGAATTCCCAGAATTTTCACTGTTACTGGTCCAAATCTTAGTCTAGTCCCAGGTGCTCCCTGCTCTGCAGGCTATGCTGAATTAACTCCTAGGAATGAGAGTAGAATGCCATTTTTAAGCCCAAAGAGGAAATTTCAGGACTGTGGGGAGATTGTGTGACTGGAAGTTTGCTTCAGAATTCCATTCTATGAGATGCTGCCTCCCTGCCCACCCCGCCTCCAAATGGCATATTTTATATAGAAAATTGAGCTCTCATTTGAGCCCAGCCTGGCTTCTATCTTCAGGGGCTTTGGCCCATTCTGCATGTAACAGCCCATCTTTGGAGCCTTGCCTACCCCTGCCTATCTCTTCCTACAGATAATCTAGTCTCATTCCTTCTGGCCCTCTCATTACAAATCTAGTTTTCTTCTCAGAGTTTACTCTTGCTTCCATCTTGCTTTGGGAGAAATCTCAATTGAGAGAATACTGCCAGATTTTGACCACTGATTCCAGTGGAGAGGTAGAATCTGAGTGGGCTCAGGAGCCTGACTAATTCAGGTTCAAATACCTGATTACATCAAATACTGATGATTAGTTGTGTGACCCTGAGGAATCTTTTAATACTTCCTGAGCCCCTATTTCTTCTATAAAATGGGGCTATTACCTATTTTGCAGGATTTCTGTGGGGATTACATGAAAATGTGTATCTGGGGCACAAAGTTCAGAGCAGGCACTATGGACTGTTAACTCTTCCTCTGTTGAAAATGGAGGACCCTTCTGATGGGTGAATTCAGAGAACTTGGTTCCATTCAGAAGGAGCAGCCCTTCCATGGCAGCTGGGTCTTTCCCTACCTTGTCAGTGACATTCACGTCAGAGTGCAGTGGGAAACTTCTCTGGGGCTGCTTCCCTCAGAGTCAAGATGGCACATGAGTGTTGTAGGCCTACAGATGATTGACTTCAGGATCTTAGACAAAGGATCTCCATTTTGCTTTTAGACGGGCACCCCTCTATGTAGGGAACAAAGAATGAGGGCTCACAAAAGTCTTCCTGTCATGTACCTGAGTCTCAATGGACTGAAAAGTGGTCATGATTGGGAAAACCCTACTAGTTCATATTTCATTGTCATGATTAGTGTTAATATGGATTAAGCCAGATTGAGCTTTCCTCTCATGAAAAGTCAGTGGTGTGAAAAAGATTTCAAGAAAGTAATTTAGCTACCCAAGAGGGCAAATTGTGTCCAGGCATCTTAGGGATGTGCATGAAAATTGTGGCATGAGCTGCCTCACTGGCCTTCCATTCACCCCTGCAGCCTGTACTCCGTAGGAAGCCAGTGATTCAGTGAAGCTTTAGTCAGGTAGATCTTCCTAGAAACTTTGCTCCACACAGGCTTTAAGGGGGCTGGAAAGGCCTCCTGCACTTGTCTGCCCTCTCTCCTCTCAGTCACCCTCTGCTTCTCCAGCTCACCACGGCTCTTCCTGTGCATTAACATGCCAGACCTGCTCCCTTCCATGGACTCTGCACCTTTGCTTCTCCCTGCCTGGCCTGATCTTCCCCAGTATGTGGACCTGACTCATTCCCTCTTCTCTTTAGCCCTTTGCTCTCATGCCACCTTCTCAGTGAAGCCTTCCTGACCACATTATTTAACATAGGAACCCCCTTCTTGAACCCTTCCCCAACTCCTGCCCTGCTTTATTTTTCTCCATTGCATGTTCCATCCTCTGACATAGCATATATTTTAATTATGCTATGCCTTCCTATAGAAGGAAAATTCTATAAGCACAGACAAAACTTTTGTTTGTTTTGTTCAGTGCTGTTTCCCAACAGCCAAGATAGTGTCTGGCACACTATAGGTGCTCAATAAATATTTTCAGAATGGATGTATTACATTAAGATGAACAAAATTTAAAGTTCCTCTTCATTCATTACAGCATGCCGATCCTTAAGGAACAACTATTTGGAAATGGTTGCTTAAGCCTTGTAAGCTACATACTTAACTTCTCATGAATTTAACCTAAATAGAGTTTTCACTAATTTGGTCATCTCATTACTCCCTTTACCCCTTCCCGTAATTAAGCCCAATTGCTGTAGATTAGTGTGTTCTCTAAACTCAAGCTTTCTAGTATCATTTCTTAGCAGATGAGAACAGTCCCTGTTACTGCTGAAGATGGAGGCCGGGTGGCTGCTCAGGACCCCTCTGCATGTGACTTACTTTTTGATCTGTTCCTCATACATTTGCTTCTGTGTTTCTATTTCCTTTTGCAGTTCCTGGACCACCCTCTGCAAGGATTCAAGTTCCTCTTCTCCAGAGTTCTTTTTTCCAGGTCCGGTTTCAGAGTTTGGGCTGGCAAGAGTTTCTCTCTTGGAGTCACAAGCATGGGAAGAGACCGCAGCTGCCCCATCCCCAGGGGCCCCAGGCAGGGAAGGGATGTTATCATAGGTGGAAGTCCGCTGGGAGTCAGAAAAGTGGGGCATACCTTGAGACATTGTTCTCCGGTGCCCTTCCCCTGCCTCTACCCCTGAAGAGGGCGACCAGAACTCATTCTTAAAGATCTCTACTTTGTTGCTGTTGGCACCTTGAAACGTCGATGTCAAGAAGCATTTCCGATTAGGGAGCGTCTGAGTCCTTTTTCTCGACTGCAGCTTCCAATCTCCTAGCTTTTCCTTGGGGGCTTTACTGCTCTCTTCCAAATACCCATCACTCGGCTGTTGTCCAGTGGGGCTTCCTACGTCTGAGTCGCTGGTCTAGAAAAAAATGGCCACGGATGTCATGTGGGTTTTTCCCATATGTATCATGTTCCCAAGATAAGGAGTAGTGACTTGGCTGCACACCCGTGAAACTCTTAATTAGAAGACCATCTCTTAATTCATCACGTTAGTTAGATGTGCACGATCTGTGTGGTGTTTCTTTAAGAAGATATTGCACTTAAGAGGAATTCATGCTCTCAAATCAATGGTTTATTAGTGGTTAAGAGAGTCTCAAACTAGGATTCTTTCATAGCTTTAGGATGAGGAGATCTTGCTAGCTAGAACTCAAAATCCAAAAGGCATAAAATGCAAGTCTGATAAATTCAACCCACATGGGTTTCCATGACCCCCTAAATTAAAAAAATAAACAAAGAAATTGCATATAAAATCAAAAAAGAAATGACAAACTAGCAAAAATATTTGCAATACATATCACAGACAACAAGCTACTCTCTCTAATATATAAAGTTCCTAAAACTCGAAAAGAAAAAGACCAGCAACCAACAAAAATCTAGACAAAGGACAAGATCAGACAGTTCACAGAGAAAAAGAAAAATGCAACAAGCCTTTACACATAAGAAAATATGTTCAGTTTCTGCCATTATCAAAGAAACCCAAATCAAAATTAAAACTACTGAATATCAGTTTACACCTCTCAGATAGGACACGTCCTCAAATTTGAAAACACATTCTGCTAGTGAAACTGTAGGGAAACAGGTTCTTTCGTGCATTGCTAGTGGAAGTACAAAATGGCACAACCTCTATTTAACAATTTTAATAAAAATTACACAATAATCTACTTACCCTCTGATTCAGCAATCCCAATTCTGGGAATTTATCCTAGAAATACATCTCCTGAGCATAAAATGAAGTATGGTCAATATTATTCACTGCAGCCTTGTTTGTTGTACAAAGGAATGAAAACAAGTTGGTCAAATGAGAAACCTGTCCATGTATTGACATAAAAGGGTCTCCAGGATATACTCTAAAGCAGAAAAATGCAAGACATGAGCAGTGTGTGTGTATGTGTGTGTGCATGTGTGTGTAGAGAGAGAGCAAGAGATGTTACATTTGTATAAAAAAAAAGTAAATAATTTACATTCATATCTGCTTGTATTTGCATAAAGGAACACTGGAAGGGTAAGTATGAAACTAATGAAAGTGGGGAAGGATGGGGTAGATGGAGATAGCAGAGGGAGCAAGCTTTCTCAGTCTGTATCTTTTTCTCTTTTTTATTTTTTTTAACCATGTGTATATATATTTTGAAATTAACTTTAAAACAAAAAAAAGATAAGGAAAAAGAAAAAGAATGAGCCCTAAAATCAGAAAATCAAGACTCAAGCTCTCCTTCTAATCCCTCTAGCTAATCACCAGCTTTTGCAACCCCACCTGGAGTCAGAATCACCTGCGCCTCAAGGTGAGAACCAGAGCTAAATCCCATTCTTCAACATCCTAGTGCTGCTACCTTGGGCCAGCTGGTCAACCTCCTTGAGACTCAGCTCCTGAATGATAAAATGTGGATGATAAATCCTGCCCTACAAAGTTATGGTGAGAACCCCAGAGGTGACCTATTTATGTTTGTCATCACAGTGGCTGCTCATAGCTACCCACAATATTATAATAAATAGCAGAAACCTGTCATATGAGCCTGACAATGACTACTCTCAAGGACTGCTAGTAGGACTTCATTATAGGAATTATGAGCATTTCTAAATATTAATTTCATTTGAGAGTGTTAGTAAAATGCACTGTGTATAGACATCACCTAAGAAAAATCAGTACCACTATCTACCTTTTTTCCCAATACTTTCTTAATTATCCTTAGGATTAATAGTACTGCAAGCAACTGACATTACCAAGTCAGTCAGAAATTTTAAATTCATTTCTTGGCCACACATAAAGAACCAAGCTGCTACATCAAGTTCATGGTTTTTTTAAAAGTATTCGTCTCCATCAATATATAAAAATATTTGAGCTTTGTAACTAGTCTACATTTCAGAGGCTGAAGAGTTTTTTGACATTGGGAACGTGAGCCCCAACACTTCAGTACAAATGAGGGGGTTGACATTGCTGAGACAGCTTATCAGGGAATGAGAAATATTACACGAACACATCACATACTCTGAGAAAGAAATCACGTTTCATGGGTTAGCAGGAAACCAGTTCTCTCTGGACTTTCACCCGGAGTTTTCAACAACTCTTGCTAAAACACTTACAATGTGATATATAATTTCCCCTATTGAAATTCCCTGGACTGTGCTTGGAATGGCTTCCCTTTCTGAGTGGACTTTACTGAGGACTCCCATTGCTCAGCCATTAGGAGATTGGCACACATGCCACTAATCCCACCTCCAGGATGCCAACAGAGACTAGATTTGAAAGAGGCCAGGCTTTCAAGACGTATTCAAATGGGGATCTACCATCTGTGCCCATTGTCACAGCATCATCAAAAACTCCCCCACATTGCCACACTAGACAAGCTCTTACATAGAACGACTTGGACTAAAGGAAGAGTCAGGTGCAAAAAGAAGGCTCTCCGCACTTACCGTGTTACTAAAGCTGTCTGTCCTAGACATCGTGGGGTCTTCAGTGGCATCCCAACCCACAGAACTTCGAGCCACTGGAGCTTTCTTGGGGTCATTTTTTTGAGCAGGGGGTGACAGGGGTGTATCCTTGGACTTGGGAAACAGAACTTCATGGTCTCTGATCATCATGGTCATCACTCTTTGGATTTGAGGAGTCCCTGAAAGAGAGAAGAAAGAGATCTGTAGAGTTGTACCATGGCAGGAGGCAGACATTCCTAAGGGTCTCCATCATGGGATGTCTCTAAACTTGGCTCTAAAACCACAGAGTCCGAAAAAAATGTCATTTTGCTCCTCATGGGACACTTCTGAATTGCTTGAGGTAGAAGATTGTGGTGGAAGAGAAGAGATAGAAGAAGGATACGGGAGTGGGTAAAAGAGGGTTATTTTCAGCCTGTATGGTCCTTTAGTCAGTCTTTGATCAGAAAATAGGCAGTATAATAGTAGAGAAAATGAAGACATCTTTCTCCCCTCATGTGGTCCTCAACATGACATCTGATTTCTTATTGCACACATAATAAATATGTGCTAGGAATACTGCCTTCCCAAATCCATGGTAGACAGCAATACTCTATGCCAGGACTTTTGCTCACTGAACCAAGACACAGCCACAAGTGTGGCCTTTTTGTGAATTCTTACAAGTGGCCTTTTTGTGAATTGTCTTATAAAATCAAACTTGCTTTCTCCACTTTCTTGCAAATTCGCTTTCTCTGGCTAAGGCTATTTAAAAGTAATTAAAGACTAAGAAACACTAGCTGTTTTTGTGCTAGCCTATTGTACTGTGTGACCATTGGGTAAATTTTGAATCTCTCTGCTCTGCTGTGATCTGGAAAATGGACATAATTCCTGCCCTGCTCCTTTCACAGGGCTATTTCACAATTTGGGCAAGTTAGTCAACAGAAAATGTTTGGCAATTTGCAGAGCACTTCGGTAGCTGTGTAACTGTCATTACTTCCTCTGCACTCGACTTCCCCACAGGACCAGTCTTACCTCTCATGATCACAGCAGGGTCTTCAACCTTTGACCTGATGAGATTCACACCAATCACAGTAGCCAGGTTATCCACGCTCATTTTATTAACACCACAGTTCAACTGGATTTCATGTAGGAACCTGTGGGCAACCAGGAAATCCCATAGTAGGAAACAGGAAGTTGCCAGAAGGAAGCACTTCCAGCTATCAATGAGATCTCAGAGATGGATCTCATCTCCTTCCTTCTAGTCTCAGGAAGGGGACCAGTCTGGTCTGCTCTGCCCACATGAGTTTAGCTTCACCTTGAAAGACTCAAGATCAAGGTAGAAGAGAAGCCAAGAGGGGCCTGTCCAGCTTCTGGTGGTGGCATTGGGGCTGGGGATGGGGTGTTGGCAGGAGGCAGGGTCCAATGCAGGGAGCTAAAAGGAAACTAGAAGGACTCAAATGGGTATCTGACTATCCCTAGTCCCAATTTCCTAGGCTTATCTCCCAGGTTCTCAGTATCCATCCCACCCAAGTTTCCAGAGAAGAAAACTTTCTCATGAGGAGATGTCACAGAGGGGAATGAAGAAGTGACTCTTGCTTCATCCTCTGATTATAGCACCAAGCATCTCAAATTCTGAGTGGCTGCTCAATAACTAGCAATGAATTTTTACTATAATTCTACCCATTGGAGACATGAAGCTCTCCTCAGATTCACTATATTAAAAAAAAAAAACAAAAAACTGAAAACATCAGCAAAGGAATTTCTACTCTCTCTAAAAACCATTTTTAGGGGCGCCTGGGTGGTGCAGTCCGTTAAGCGTCCGACTTCAGCCGGGTCACGATCTCGCGGTCCGTGAGTTCGAGCCCCGCGTCAGGCTCTGGGCTGATGGCTCGGAGCCTGGAGCCTGTTTCCGATTCTGTGTCTCCCTCTCTCTCTGTCCCTCCCCCGTTCATGCTCTGTCTCTCTCTGTCCCAAAAATAAATAAAAAACGTTGAAAAAATTAAAAAAATAAAAAAAATAAAAACCATTTTTAAATGAATAGGCTGAAGCAACATAAAATTCCAAATACATAGAAATTATCAAATAAATGGTGGTGTTTTCAAATGAGGAAACATTATGAAATATTACAGACTCATTTATAATCCTACTTTAGGACAGGCAGAAATGTTCACAATATAATATTAAGCCCAAAACAGCAAGACACAAATATGTACAAGAAATCATTCCCCTATATTTATATTGATGTATGTAAAGATCTATCATAGAAAGAAAAACGTCCAGAAGGAAACATGCCCAAATAATAATAGTGATCTTTGCTGAGTGAGGAAAAGGCATTATTTTTATTTCTTATTTACGGTATGTTGTATTTTCCTTTTGCAAAGCATGCATCACTTTTATAATCTAGAAACTACAACAAAAATTTTTTTAAATAAAAGCAAATTTCAGCTCTGTCTGGCAAGAAGATCCAGATTCCCAGCTCAGACAGAGCTGGGTCCATCTACGCACTACATGTTGCCGCAGAGAAGGCACGCAGATCCTCAGAAAGGGAAATAAGAAGGGTGGCCAGGAATGAATCTAGGGCACTAGGTTATGGTCCAGCGTCAGGAAGATGGAAGATCATTCTAGAAACATTCATAAGGATTCTGGGTTTTAATACATGTCCCAGGACTCCAGGTAGCACTTGGGCAGGCCTGGAAGAGGAACATGTTCACTTCATGTGCCAATCAGATTTTCAGCAGATCTTTTAAATTATCTTGTGGACATAGGGAACAAACTCAGTGCTATGTGAATACAGTTGACCTTCCCAAAGTCTGGACCAGAAGCTCTGAGTTCACAGGGACACTCTTTCCTCCTCTAACCAGGTGCTTCTTTCTGATATGGCTGGAAACTGATACCAGGGGACTCTTACCTGCATATGTAGCTCAGGAGGTTATAGTTGTCTCGAGGAAGGATGGACAGCTGCTTCACCAGCTCCTGCTGAGCCTGGGAAGAGATTTTGAACACCCTAAATGAGCCTGCTCACTTGCCAGCAATGAGACTCTGGAACATAGGGAACATAACTGATGTATCTGTGCAGAAAGCAACACTTTGGTACTCACTCCTGTTCCCATAGTTTTGTGTGTTTTTTAAAAGCTTTTTATGTCCAAATAATTATAAATTCACAGGAAGTTGTGAAAATAGTATGGAGAAGCTCACAGGTTTTTATACAGCACATTTCTTTATTTGTCTCTCATCATGCCCTCTTCCCCAACTCAGAACTACTCTAAGGCAAGGACGATTTGACATCTCATACTCACAGTAATTGTTTGCTTAGTGAATGCTTAAGATATAACACTCCAGTGAAGCACTGGATCACATCCAAATACCCCAAGTCACTTTAAAAGTAGTGAGAGAAGAAGGAAGCTTCAGAGAAGGATTTTAAGCATTATGGCCTTGCTGAGATCTGCGGGGACACAGGACAAGCTGACCAATCGTGGGAAAGGCAGGTAATGTTGGAATGTTCTACCTCCATGATGACCATGAATGTTAGAGAAGAAATTCATGTGCCAGGGAGAGGAAGGACAGAGAGCTTTCTTAGTTCTTTTCACCAGCAGCTGCCTGTAGGGTCTGTAGTCACTGTCAGTAACATTGCGATTGTAAAAGTGTGCCAGTTAACATGAGACACGCAGGCTCCCTCAAACCTGAGCAGCTCCTCCTGGAGAAAACGCACCCTATGGCCTGTCAGCCTACATGTAGTGACTTGGTGCAGACCCTCTGTATCTAGAATACCTGCTTCATATTAGGATTCCCTCTTCCAGCTTAATGAGTGAATTCTTTGTAAAGGTTGCTATAGATTCATTGCTCTCAACTACCACTCCTGCCACATTTTCACCAATGAGGGAGGCTGTGGTCTCTCTGCCCTGCCCAGATGTGCGTTACCACAGATCAGAAACTCAAGCATGTTGAGGGGTGCCTGGGTGGCTCAGTCGGTTAAGCATCTTACTTCAGCTCAGGTCATGATCTCAGTTTGTGGGTTCAAGACCCAACAGCTCAGAGCCTGGAGCCTTCTTCGGATTCTGTATCTCTGTCTCTCTCTGCTTCTCCCCTGCTCACGCTCTGTTTCTCTCTCCCTCTCTCCCTCTCTCTCAAAAATAAATAAACATAAAAAAATTTAAAAAAAAGAAACCCAAATATTTTGAGATGGAGAAAAGTTGGGAGAAGCAGGTCTAAAGCGAATAAGTTCAGGGGTGGGAGTCTTATTGTCAGATCTGCATCCGCATACCTCTTTGCTTTTCCTGGAGCTATGGGGTGAGAGATTGCCTGAAACAATGATGCTTTTTAGGCAACTTTTAAACCTCATTCTATAAAATGTTATTAATTTCACAAGGGTGAGCTGATATACCTATATTAATTAAGACTTCTCATGTCCTCATCTCACTCTCTCCCCCCAAAATTTATAAATCATGCACAAAATCATTCAGTTACTTATTTTATTTTATTTATTTTTTTAATGTTTATTTTTGAGAGAAAGAGAGACCGAGCGCAAGTGGGAGAAGGGGAGAGAGAGAGGGAGACACAGAATCGCAAGCAGGATCCAGGCTCTGAGCTGTCAGCAAAGAGCCCAACGAGAGGTTTGAACTCACAAACCGTGAGATCATAACTTGAGTCAAAGTTGGATGCTTAACCAACTGAGCCACCCAGGTGCCCCTGGTTATTAATTTTAAAGTGGCTTGAGGTGTTTGATTATAGTCCCATTCTTTTTTTTTTTTTAAGTTGATTTATTTATTTTGAGAGAGAGAGAAAGCACACAAGCAGGGGAGGGGCAGAGAGAGAGAAGGAGAAAATCCAAAGCAGGCTCCACACTGTCTGCATGGAGCCTGATGCAGGCCTCAAACTCGCGAACCGTGACATCATGACTTGAGCCAAAACCAAGAGTCGGACGCTTAACCAGCTGAGCCACCCAGGTGCCCCATTATAGTCCCTTTCTTTTTATTTTATTTTATTTTATTTTATTTTATTTTATTTTATTTTATTTTTTAACTTTGTAATTTAACTTTATTTTTTATTTTTTTAATTTACATCCAAATTAGTATATAGTGAAGCAATGATTTCAGTAGATTCCTTAATGCCCCTTACCCTTTTAGCCCACCCCCCCCACAACCCTTCCAGCAACCCTCAGTTTCTTCTTCATATTTATCAGTCTCTTTTGTTTTGTTCCCCTCCCTGTTTTTATATTATTTTTGTTTCCCTTCCCTTATGTTCATCTGTTTTGTCTCTTAAAGTCCTCATATGAGTGAAGTCATATGATTTTTGTCTTTCTCTGACTAATTTCACTTAGCATAATACCCTCCAGTTCCATCCACATAGTTGCAAATGGCAAGATTTCATTCTTTTTGACTGCTGAGTAATACTCCATTGTATATATATACCACATTTTCTTTATCCATTTATCCTTCGATGGACATTGGGCTCTTTCCATACTTTGGCTATTGTTGATAGTGCTGCTGTAAACATTGGGGTGCATGTGTCCCTTCGAAACAGCACACCTGTATCCCATGGATAAATACCTAGTAGTGCAATTGCTGTGTTGTAGGGTAGTTCTATTTTTAGTTTTTTGAGAAACCTCCATACTGTTTTCCAGAGTGGCTGCACCACGAACAATGCAAAAGAGATCCTCTTTCTCCGCATCCTCGCCAACATCTGTTGTTGCCTGAGTTGTTAATGTTAGCCATTCTGACAGGTGTCAGGTGGTATCTCATTGTGGTTTTGATTTGTATTTCCCATTATAGTCCCTTTCTTTGTTAGATCGTTACATCCCAGGAAGGCTGTCACCCTGATTGGCTTCATTTGCCTTTTGTTGCTGAGGAAGACCTGTATGAGATCATGCAAACTCATTTTTGTGCAGGCAAATAGCTACAATAGCTACAGCATAATTAGCTGCATCATTATTCTTCCCTTCCTTTCCTAACATTGAAATATAAAACCGCCGTTTTTCTTGTGCTGAGATCTACTTAAATCATGAGGCCCCTCACTCTTAGGAGAGAAGTTCTCATAGCTATGTTTTCTACCAGGTCTAGGGCACTCCATTGCTTAAAATAATAATAGTAATAGTAATAATAATAATTATTATTATATATATATTTCTGGGAGTATATTATATAATAAATGTTAAAATAGAGAATAAGCCTTTCCTTAAACTGATACTTTAAAAATATCACTCACCTATCTCCTATCCCTTGTCCTCAAAACAATGCTAAGTACTGCAGATGCTATTATGAAATTTGTCTAAGCTTGTGCTATCCAACACAACAGCTACTTGACACATGTGACTATTTAAATAATAAAATAAAATAAAATTAGGAATTGTTTCTTTAGTTGAACTAGCCGCATTTCAAGTGCCCAATAGCCATGTGTGGCTAGTGGTTACCATATTGATCACTGTAGCTATGTACCAGTTCCACCATTATAGAACGTTCTGTTGGTCTAAGGAAATAAACAGAGTCTCACAGAAAGTGCTTAATTTGCCTAATGGCAAAATCAAACTTAAATCCATGTCTTCACTGTAGGCTTTTCTGTGCAACACTTTGGCAGAGAGAGCTTTAAACATGGTGGCGCTAGGGGTGCCTGAGTGGCTCAGTCAGGTAAGCGTCCGACTTCAGCTCAGGTCATGATCTCGTGATTCATGGGTTTGAGCGCCACGTTGGGCTCTGTGCAGACAGCTCAGAGCCTGGAGCCTATTTTGAATTCTGTCTCCCTCTCTCTGCCCCTCCCCTGTTTGCACTCTGTCTCTCTCTGTCTCGAAAATAAGTAAACATTGAAAAAAAATTTAAAACATAGGAGTGCTAAAAGCGAACCTCCCAGAAGTGGGGAGTTAGACCCCAATTATCAGCAGTATAACACAAACATATTCGTGGGGCATTTGGTTTTGCAAATCCTGGTTAAAAACCAGGAAGGTTTTATTGTTGTTAGATGGGTTTTCCTGGTGGCTTTTGTTGGTCGGTTAATTTGTTTAACATGACTCTAGTGTGGTGATTGTTGACTTTAAGACCTTTCAGGAAACAAATTACATGGGAACACAAATCCTGCAGGCAAACTTGTGAACTCTAACAAGCATGATGCTGCAGACAATGACCACATCCCCTTAAGCAGCTGCAGCTGAAAAGAACAAAGAAAAGTTCCTTGTCCTTCCTTTCTCTGGTGTCTGCATTCCTTGTATGCCCATGGCTGACACTCATGATCATGGTGGAACTAGAACATTCTCCCCTCTCACCAGCCTTCCAGGTTGGTCAGCCTGTCCTTGTGTCCACTGGGTCTCAGCAAGGCCATATTGCTTGAAAGCCTTCTCAGAAGCTTTCTCTTTCTCATTAAAGTGGCTTGGGTATATTTGATTATAGTCAATTCTTTTTTGGATTGTTACATCCCAGCAAGGCTGTCACGATGACTGGCTTCAGTTGCCTTCTGTTGTTGACAAAGTTCCAGTTTGACAAAGTATCTCACTAAAAGGTATGAGTCCCTTGACCCACTGTTGCTTGCCTACCAGAAGAGTGTTCAGTAACTATCACCTTCCAAAGCAGGACAACTAACTCTAATGAGATACAAACCTTTGCCTCATCTGCATTCATGAGCTGCCCGCACAGCAGGAACCCCTCATACTGGCTCCAGGGAACCACTGGCTCTGGGAGGTCTCGGAGGTAAAGCTTTAACAGGGAGGCCACGGTGTGTACATCTGTATCTCTGCAAGAAAATAAGCGATGTTGTTTGAAAATAAAGCTCCAGAACATTCCTTGCCTTCCCCTTTGTGGTCCACTAAATAGAATCCCAGGTTCCAAAGGGGAGTTTTGCAGAGGAGCAGAGTCTGATAAAGATGTATCCAAACAAAACATCTTTGCTAATCTTCTGGAATCATGACCCTCAACACTTTTTTCTTTATCTCTTCCACCCAACTGCCTCAAAAGTAAGTTCAAGGTCTACTTTTTCATTAATCCTATTAAATTATTTTAGTCTTCATCTCTTTCTATTTTCTCCAAGTCACTTAGTACCTCACAATTTTGCATTTTCTGCTTAGTCTCTAATTTTTCATGTGATAACTCATTTATATTGATGGCCCATGATCTCTTTAAACCCTCAGAGAGCTCAAAACAGTTCTGGGATTCATTCATATATTTGTGCAATTGTTCAATAAATAAGCATTGAGAGAACCTACTAGGTGAAAGATACTACCTCAAGCACTGGGATTTCAGCAGTGAACCTGAGGGATATACAGGACACCTGGCCTCATTGAGCCACAGAGCTGTGCAGACTCAAATGTTACCAAGTCACTACAAAATTGTGAGGCTAGTGCCATGACTAACCTGGGACTGTATGGAGGTGTGTAAAAGGGACACCCAGTGCAGAGCTGAGGATCCATAGGGGACAAGATCTGAAGAATGACAAGGAGTTACAGTATGAGGAAGGGAGCCTAGAGGGTGGGGAGCAGAGGCCCAGCTGCAGAAACACAGACAACATTCAGATGACTTCCTGTTAACTGAAGGAAGCTTGGACTTTTCAGTTCAGCTTGTCCAGTTTATAACAGGAGTGGGCAAAGTATGGCCCAGGAGCCAAATCTGGCCCATTGGCTGTACAGTCTATGAGCTAAGAATGGATTTTACATTTTTAAATAGCTGGGAACAAAACCCAAAAGAAGCAGATATCATAGCATGTGAAAATTATCTGAAATTTGAATTTCAGCATCCATCAAGTGATATGGCCATGCTTATTCATTTTTGGATTGTCTTTGGCTGATTTTGAGCTATAACTCTGCTAAAAGCAGAACTGAATAGTTGCAGTAGAAACACTCTGGCCTGCAAAGCCTAAATATGTCATATATGGCCTTTTATCAAAGTCTGCTGACCCCTGTTTTATAGAGCTATTGCATTTATTATGCAACTCTATAAGAGAAAATAAGTCTGAATCTACCATATGCTTAAAGCTCATTAGTGAAGAAATTATTTGCTTCATATTTATTTACTTCACATCAAAAAAACCCCCAAAAAACTGGTATTCTTAAGTGACTGTCCTGGTAGTACTTTGAAAAGCGAGGATGTGCTGAGAGGTTCAGACAATCTGAATGGCTCCTCAGTTTCATTGATGGGGAATATAGAATTCACTGGGTAGGAGTGCCTCCTGGAGAAGGGACAGGATGGGCTGGTTTGGGCAGAAGGAAAAGAAGGGAGGCATTGGAGGAAGCAGAAATAAGAGCATCAGGACTTGACTGTAAAGCTCTGCCTTGGTATCCTGAGTAAGTTTTTTTGTTTGTTTTTGACAGCCAGTGTTTGGAGATGTCTTCTGAAAAGGCCCCAGCTTTGCAGCCTGTCAGCTCTCTACCTCAAAATGAGAACATGAACTGGCACGGAGCCCTGTCTGTGCTCCACTGCTGCCTCAGGAAACGGGGGTGGGAACCATTCACTTAAGGTGGGGATTCTAGAAAAGCCTTCCCTGCTGAGTCACTACCTAAAAATATCCCTGGACAAAGTCCTCTTGTCAAAATACGTGAGACATTCCCAAGAAAATGGCAGAACGACAACCAACTAACACTTTGCAGGAGGAGCATTCACCCAAAGTTGCAAAAGGAGCCATGAGGCTTCTCCTCATGCCCCTGCATCACCATCCATTCCATGGTCTTGGTCAGAATCCGGGGCCTCTCCCTCACCCCACACCCAATTAGGCTCCCAAATCCCCTCAAGTCTATCCAAATGTCACGTGAATCGCTCTAAGTCCTGCCCCCCTCCACTGCCCTATTTCAAAAGCCAATGGCCTTTAGCCAGGATTCTGTCCCAGCTTCCTAGCTGGCCTTCTGCCTCCACAGTTCCATTTTCTGATGCACTGTCCACTGCCTGGCAAAATACAACATGCAAAATATGCCCAAGGAACGAGTGTTGCAAACAACAAATTAAAATGAGAAAGACAGTAGAGACGATGAATCAAAAAACAGAATCTTTTAAAGAAAAATGACAACAACAAAAACCACAAACTACTAGATAGTTCAATCAGAAGAAACTATGACAGCAAAAATATCCAACATTAGAAAAAAAGGTTATAACCACTGATATAGTGTAGATGCTTCAGTGTTATAACCAGAGAACATAATTATCTATGTAAATCATCTTGGAACATTTAAAACCAGAGAAACCTTCCCGATTCATTTTATCAGGGGGAGATAATGCTGCTTGTCCTGGCTAACTCTTTATGCTTGTCTAAGGCATCTCAGTGTAAACGTCATTGCTTCTTGGGGGTCTCCCTAAATCTACCAGATGGTGGCAAAAGGCCCCTGTTCTAAGTCCTCATAGTACCATCTAGTTTTCCATTGTAGCACTTAACACAATGGAAATTATACAATTATTTTTGTAAATTTTTAGTATAATGTCTGTGCCCTAATTTTGTCAGAGCTGACTCACTTGTCACTGTTACAGTTTACATTTCCAGCATGATTTTTCCTGAGTTTGCTATTCCTTCGACCCAATGAAACATGTTTAAGTCAAGTTAAACATGATTTTTTTTAAGTCAAGGACTAAGAGAAAGTCAGGAGCCAGGTTGAACTTCTGAGCTCAACACCTGATCCACTAGAGGTTAGCCCAGGCCCCACCGATGGCTCTGCCAACACTTCCCTGGTGGCACCGACCTTAAAACATGGCACATCTGTATGTTTCTCATGGAAGTATAGGTATCAGAAGTGTATTGGCTTTATGACTGGATAGTATCCAGTCCAACAGAAACTCAACAAAGAGATTTTAAATTTTATTCATATATGTTTAATGAGAATCAGATACAGCTGCACTAGCACCTACCAAGTAAAAGGTCCTTTGTTTCTTTTCATTCCAGTGAGACAATTTGGGAGATCTCATGGTGAAACCACACATATGACCAACATAGGGGATCTAGATGACTACCCACAAGGATTATGTAGACCCAAGCATCGGCCCTGGGAAGACTCTGAAGAACCCCAGGAGACCGTTCCTATTTCTGGGTATGTAAACGCTACTCCTTAATTCTGGGGGTGGAGAGGTCATGACAAGCGGTGGTAACTTTCTTCCTTCCTGCCCCAAATATTTCATAGGTATCCAAGACTGTGACTCCACCACCCAGGCTGACTTTATAGGAACATAAAATCAAGCCTAGGGCAAGTATCTGACAAACCCTTGCAATCACCTCTATTCCTCCTGGCTGACTCTTCACATGGCTTTAGCAACAACCCACCTGTATGTTTTGATCAACTTAAAGCTAATTAAAAACATAAGAAGGAAACTGAATATAAAAAGGTGGTGAGCTTAATTGATCAGGTGCCTGACAATGAAATGCAATTTATAGTGCTGCTGAGAGGTCTGTAAATTTGATGCCCGTAACCTGCTGTAGTTCCAGTAACAACTCCACCCGTTGCTTTCCTGTAAAAATAAAGCACCCTTGGTGAGTTAACCTACTGCGTGCCAAAGGCAGCAAAGACAGACACGCGGTGGCCCAAACTCAGACAGTGGCGGTGAGATTGGAGTGAACAGAAGGTATCAGAGATGCTTCACAGGGAGAATGGGCATTGCTGGTGACTGGGGTGGATGTGGGGAGAGGGGACTAATGGCACTTAGCTGTTCATGATTTTCCCAGGATCACCCCTATTCCTAGGTCCTAAATAACCCCTTGGGGAATTTCAACCTTTGGAAACTGGACAGAGTTTGGGCCTGCCTTACCAAATCTTGATTTATGGGCTGCTGATTTGGAAAGAACAATGGCTCTTTCTTGCCAGCGGGACAAGCGCGCACAGGCAACCGAGGCAAATATTGCACAATAGGCAGAGAGTGCGTACAATGTCGACGTGGGTGCTGTACTAGCTGACTGTGGCAGAGCCAAAAACCTCACCTGGGTGGCTGGAGGCGGTGGGGCAGGTAGGCGATGGTGAGAAGAAATGTCACCACAACTGATATTCCCCAACCAAACCTGGGCAACCTCCATGGGGGAGACCTAAGAAGACGCCAGGCTGCCACGATATCAGTATGTACTCTCTCCAAAAAGGCTCAGAACTAAGTTCAGAGCCGCACATTACTTATGGTCTCCCAACCTGACAAGAAGTGCTGCTTCTGGCCATTTCTGGAAAGCTGAGAGCATCGGAGCCCTCGGGTATAGGTGTGCTACGTTCTCTACCACACTGAGTCTATTTGTACAGTCTGCTCACTCTTCAACGTTCCTCACCTGCCCAGTGGTGTAGGCCTTAAGCTAGGTCCCATCATCCTCCCGGCCTCCCCTACATCCTAAACATCTCTTGACTGCTCAGCAAGGCCCTGCTTCTAGTTCACTTCATTCCTCACGTAAGTCGCCAGCAAAATAAAAAGCTCTCTTTGTTGCAAGCCAGGGCCTTGGAAACTTCTGTGTGAGTCCGGTAGCTCAGCCGGTAGAGAGAGGTCCTCCTACCCACATATGGCAGGGGGAGGACATGGTGAGGACAGGGTACCTGTCAAAGGAGGGCCGCTCCCCGGCATCAAAAGCGTCTCTGAGCTGCTTCACCAGGTTGTCCTGCCCAGGCAGTCGGAAGATGCCCTCTTCATTCAGGCCGTGCTGGAGGATGAACTCCGCACACTTCTCCACCAGGATGGGCACCAGGTGGGGGCCAAATTTCTGCTCATAGGCCACGGTCTCATCCAAACGCTGGCCAAACACAGCTAGAAAGAGAAAAACAGGATGTTCCCATCATTCTGACTTCCATTGGATGAAATGATAGGTCAAAGTGCTTTCTTTGCCTATTTCTAGATTTGCCAGTGTTGTGTATAACCTCAAAAGTTTTAGCGCAATGATACTAAACGAAATATAGGAGACAAGCCATCCATAATATTTCCTGGAGCTACAAATTTGGGAGAGTCTCTGGAAGTCTTTTTCTCTTGACCCACAGTTTTACATATTCAAAATAACAACTCGCTTTTACTGAATACCTGTTGTCTGCTAGAAATTGTGCTAAGCACTTTGCACACCTGTTCTCATTTCATCTTAACAGCAACCCCACGAGGTAGTAGAATTGTTATACTCACCTTGCCATTAAAGACACTGAGCCTTAGAGGCACTGGTGAACTTGCCAAGGTCAGGTGCCAGGGCACGGTAGTCAGAATTCAAGCCCAAGCAGTAAACTCAAGAGAATGTACTCTTAACTATGGCAGCAAGCAGGCAGTTTTGAATTCTGCTTGTGTCATACAGCATTAAAAAATAAGTCTATCACACGGATGTCTCATACCCTATTAAACCATTGTGGCATTCTTAATAATATAGATTGTTTATTATGTTTTACTATTTTCAAAACAGTTACAGTGAACATGCTTATCCACCGAGCAGAGTTCCTGGAATGTATTCAGCACAATGTATAATTTCTAATTAATTGCTTAATTAATTAATTAACATTTGGATAGGTGATCACAGGCTTTTCATTCTTTTGAACTATTTCCTTAGGGCAAATTCTCACAAGTTGAATTACTAGGTCAAGTGTTTTGAACATTTTTATGACTCAGTGGTATGCAAATTGTTGTCCAAAAATATTTTTCCAAATTACACTGCCTCCAGCAAAGCATGTGTGGACCAGCTCCACCCCAGCCCTGTCAGTACTGGCTCTATAATTTCCCCACCCCAGCGGTATAACAAGGTTAGTTTTTAAATCAGGACAATCGTTGGCTACCCATTCTCCCACCAGGCCCCTATTCCCTTTGGTTCCTGGAGGCTCAGAAGACAGGTCATGGCTTCAGCTCTGTCCTGCCTGATTTTCCCTCTGTCATAATTAGGACCTGGTTACACTGACCACTTCAATTCCCAGGACACTGCTTCCCAGAGTCCTTTGGTGTTCCCCATGGTTCGCTCTCTGGTTGGTCCCCTGTATCCAGTCTCTAACGTGGATTTCACCTGTACAGAGCTATACTGAGCTCGTGAATCTGCCGTGTCCTCTGCACTCCCACCCATTGCCCTAAGCCAGGCTGGACTATTCTCTCACCTATGACAGCTGTGGTGTTCTCTTCTGACATGTTCAAAGCCCTCCTGCTGCCTACCTTTCTAAACCGTCTCCAATTTCCCTAAGCACGCTCCCTGTTTTTGTCACCCACTTCTTCCCCAATTGCCACAGTAGCATTTTCTAAATTACTCCTCAAAGTCCTAGGGGCTTCTTCTGCAGACCCTCAGATGCTGGGAGGTGAGAGCAGTGGATCTGGGAGGAGCTGAGCATGGGAGTGGTCCCTGTATTTCCTACTCCCAACCACATCTGCTGGGCTGTTGTCTGTTTTACTTATTGCGTTTCAGTGACACTGTTTGATTAAATATTTCTGTGGCTGCAGTTTGAAAGTTGGGGCTGGCATTCCTTAGTTTCGCATTTGGTCTAGCCCCCGCCTACCTTTCCAGCCTGACTTCCTGTCGTGCCCCCACAGGCACCTCACCCTGATGTTCCCAAAACCATTGGATGGTCTTCTCATTGCCCAGTCTGTGCATGTCTCCTTCTTTGTCTGCTGGAATTCCATTTGTCTTCCTTGGCCTGGCTCAAATACCATCATGTCTGCCAAGCTCTCCTTGACCCCAGCCTGAGAGATTCTGTCCCTACTTTGTGCACCTGTATTCTTTCTCAAATACCCCGATCCCTTTCGACACCATACTGTAATTATCTATATGTACCCACACCCTCTGCAAGACTAGGCTCCCCAGAGCTGGAAATATGGGGGTGCTCTCTATTCAACCCCAGTGTTCAGCACAGGGCCTGGCACAAGGTAGGTAGCACATTTTGCTGAATTACTTAAAGAATTATTTCATCTTTAAGCAAGTGCTTTCCATGATTAATGATAAGTTTGGCATTTCTTTAGAGTAAGCTCTGGTAGAGACCTCCTCAGTGGAAGAATTCAGCTTCACACTAACATTTCTTGAGTGCCAGCAGCAGCTCATGTGGAATAGGTAATACAGACAAGAGAACATAGGATATGGTTCTTGCTTTCAATTAAGTTACACTCGAGCTATGAAAATGAAATGACCACATGCAAAATAATGAGAAACAATTAGACAATGGCAGTAACAATGTAGAATTTGGTTCCTATATGTCTGTGAAAGGAGCTGGATAGACACTTGGAAGGAAAAGTTTGAAACAATCTGACTTAAAACATAGGCCACATGGCATTTGTAAAATTCCCTTGAGGAGCATCTCAAGGGGGGAGGCAGATGTGTTTCTGAGCAGTTGAAGACTTAGGCTCAAGGGGCCCCTTGTACCCTGACAGGGAGAGATATTCCAATACAATGTGGGGATTTGCATGGAGATGTCAGAGCAGTCAGATGGGAGCCCCATTCCTGAGGTCCCAAGGCAAATGCTCCATTTTGCAGGTGACCTGGAATCCTCTCGGTAGCAAGTCCTGTAACTTTTCTCCCCATCCCAGCCTCTCAGCCTTGTCCTATGCTCCTCCTTCATCCCTCCCAGGCCCCACAGTCAGTCATTGTAATACCACTCTCACCAGTAAACCCACTTCCCAATCCCCCCTTTCTCCTCCATCATCTCTGCTCTGTGGACTCCTAGTACCCCCTCCACACCTTCACCAGGTCACCAAGAGCCCCAAGGGAACACAGCATTCCATATCACGGAGGCTTTTATTCCCAATCAGAAGACCTTGGTTCCAAATCTCCCCCACTCCTCTTGCTCTCACCACCCACTCTTTTTCCCTCTGTGTCTCAGCAGGTGACCTGGTCTCCTCTTTTCCTTCTCTCCTCAAGTGGAGGAAATCATCAATGAACTCTCTTATCCCCAATCCCTGCCCTTCCTGTCCCTCCTCCTCTGTCTGTCTTCTCTCAAAGGAAGAAAAGGACCCTGTGCTTTCATCTAAAATGATGCTTTTTTGACCTGTGGGTTCCATCCCTTTGCAGCTCTTCTAGGACTTCACTCCCTCTCTTTTGTATCTTAAATATTTCTCTTTTTAGTTGAAAGAGCCCAGGTGAGTCTAAGTCTGCCAATTTATCAAACAATAACCTCCTACCCTAGCTCTCAAACAACCACTATTTGCCTTCCTTCTCTTCATCAGGACACTCATAAGAACATGTCTACTTCCATGCTCACAGGCTCTACTTCTTTGCTTATCAAACTCTCCACCTCTCAACCCATCCAGTCTAGTTTCACCAGTTTGCATCTTTCCACCCAATCCACTCGATAAAATTTCCAACGCCTTTCTAATCGCCAGACATGGCCTATGCTCATTCCACACCCCACTGGTCTTCCCTGAAGACTCATGATGGTGTTGATTCTCCTTTCTCCTCATGAATTTCTCCCGACATGATGACAAAATCATCGTTCTCATTCTATTCCCATTTGCCTCCTGGTTCCTCTGCAATCTCCTTTCCTGTGCTCCTTCCTCCACCTGCTCCTTTCCTGTGTCACTTCCCAACATTCCAGCTTAGCTGTCCCCTCCCTCTAGACATTCTTTTTGAGGAAGGTCATATGATTCCATACATTTGGATATCACCTACAAATTGGTAACTTGTAAATCCACATGTCTGGGCCAAACCTACCTATCTTCTATCTATCTATCTATCTATCTATCTATCATCTATCTATCTATCCTTCCTCATTCAACATCTAATGGCAGTTCTCCCAGTGTCTTCTCCAGTCTCACTCTTGTCCCACCCCCAACACTCCCAAATTACTGCTTCTCCTGGAGCCTTCTTCCCAGGCAATAGCATTCAGTCAGTCAAGCACTCAAGCATCAGGCACTTTCCTAGTCATGGATAATACAAAACCATTAACACAAGGTACCTGCACTTGACAAACCCCATCAGCAAAAGTGTGAGTGTCGGGATTATCTGCAATATCCTCTTTTTCCCTCCAAACAGATTAGCACTTTCTTTTCTTTTTTTATGTTTTATTTATTTTTGAGAAAGAGAGCATGAGCAGGGGAGGGGTAAAGAGAGAGGGGGACAGAGGATCCAAAGCGGGCTCTGGACTGACAGCAGTGAGCCCTTTGCAGGGCTCGAACTCACGAACTGTGAGATCATGACCTGAGCCAAAGTCTCAAAAGACTGAGACACCCAGGTGCCCCAGATCAGCACTTTCTAAATTAAACCATCTCTTCTCTGTCCTCGCTGCTACTGTCAAAATTATTGTGATGGTTGCTTTTGCAAGTCTGTTTCTTGCAAATTCCTTCCACTGGAATTCACAAAATCATTCGGCAAATACAGACTGAGTACCTGCCTCTTGGGTAGCTGGAGATTATTATAGAAGGAATGAAGAAAGGTCTTTGCTTTTGCAAACTCTGGAGCTAATACCCTTCCTTCTCCTCACCTTGAAACCTGATCTTCCTGCAGCAGAATTTCCAACTGTCTTCTCCTCAGAGGGAACCGATCCCTCTCTCTTCTGTGCACATAGAGCTACTTCTCATGTAGCTTAGTTTTAAACATGTCTCTCTTCCACTGGACTATGAGCTCCTCAAAGGCAGACAGCCTGTCTGGTTCACCATCTATTTTTATGTCCTGGCACAGAGCCTGGCACATGATGGGCCAGTCCTCGAAGAGCTGTCATCGGCTGTCTGCCATTCCTCTTGTCCTCCGCCCCTTCTCTCCTGAAAGTACTCTGATCAGCACTTCTCCAAACTTGCTCTGGTCAAGGAGATCAGTGGCCTTTATGTTTTTAAAATCTAGGACTCAAATTCTCAGTCTTCCTCAGAACTGCTCTATCAGCACCATGTGACACAGAAAATCACCCCTTCTTGAGACACTTTTCACATGGCTTTTGGCACTCCCACTTGGTTCTCAATTTGTCTCATGGGCCATGCTTCCTCAGTCTCCTCAGATGATTCTTCCTTTTCTCCCTGACCTCTAAACATTGGAGTGTCCCGGAACTTCCTTCCCCCATTCTCACGTGCTCTTTAGCACACCCACTGCTTTCATGTTACCCATACAATGAAGACACCAAACTGCATACCTCCAGCCTGGAAATTAGTCAGAGCTATTCCCTCCAACAAGAAATGGGCGCTATGGGCTGCAGAGACAGCAGGACCAACAGGAGAGAAAGAGCATCCTGATTTTCTTTAGTTTGTCTCAATCAGGCTTTGTCAATCTCCATCTCAGATCACATATGAGGAGTTTGGAGTACCTCCCTGGAACTCCAAAGACCCAATCCTGAGTTGCACGTACCTCTGACTTCTCAGTCCTGATCACCCCTTCTGATCCTGGGTGGACATGAAAAGGCTTAGACCCCAAGGGAACTAGGGAAGGAGGAAGACAGCAGACAGTGGTGTGGGAGGTCTTTGGAGACCATTCTCCACCCCAGGCTCCCCCATCATCGGCGCCATGCCTCCCAGGCTGCACCCACTCCTTCAGGGAACTGGTGCCCCTGCTCTTCCTGCCCTTGGCCAGCAAGTCATTTACTCAGAACACCTCCTCACTCTGGACCAGTCACTATTAATAGAGGCATTGCCATCTTCATAGGTACAAATCTTAATTGATTAATTATAATATATAATGTAATAATTATTAATACATTTGATTAATTACACTAATTTTATGTGCCCTAAAAGTTTTCATGTGTGCTCTTGTTTAGTCCTCAGAAGAGCCCTACAAAATAGATATTATTGTTCCATTTTGCAGACTGATAAATTGAGACTTAGGTTAGGAATTTGTCCACTGTCATATTTGCCTTGTGATTCTAAATTCAACACTTTAATTTCTCTTGTTTAAAGCCAGTGGAATACAACTGTTTAGGTGAAACTTCAGACATCACTACGTCTCAAGGGGAAGAAGAAAGGCATAGGGGGCTGCCTAATCTCTGCTCATGGGCATCCTCTACCCTTTACTTCTAAGCCCCCTCCTCAGATTTGCTAGGCAGCCCCAGGACACTGAACTGCTTTAGGGAAGCGAAAGTGGAAGGATTAGCTGTCACCTCCTTTCTAACCTCATCCTCCCTTTCTGATCACACAGATGCTCCTAGTTTCAGGACAAGAGCTCCTCCCCCTACCCTGCCTCTGGTCCAGCCCAGGTGCCCAGAAGGGCCCGCCCCACCCCTGCCCCCCTTTCCCACTGGCCCAGAACTGATACCTGCCTCCCAGGGGCTCAGTTCCAGGACCATCCCCATCTCTGCAGGAGAGGGAAGGGGAGCTGGGCAAGTTTCTTTTGGTGGAAAAATTGAATCACAAAATAGGGACGAAATACCTTTCTTTCGGTGCTTGGGTGTTTTCTTCCTGAAATTCCAGCAAAAGAGCAGGGCCAGGGCAGAAAAGCCACAGCCCGAGTCCCACCGCGGCATCCTAAGAATATGAGGCATGGTGGGGGCCAAGGAATCACAGTCTCTGCAGAGCCAGCCTCACGCCTTCCCTCCTCTCCAACCTGGAAGAACCATCTTCTCTCGCTTCCAGATCAGCACATGCTTGTAAATACTGCTCAGGTTCTGACTCCAGGAAATCATGGGATCTGTCGGCACCTGCCCCTGGCCCTCCCTTCCTCCTTCCCACACCACTTCCCCTCCCCACTCACCTTTACACACATGAGTCTTGGCTTTTAAAGAGTGAACATAAAGCTGTCAGGGCCCGCAATAAAAATAAGTGCCTCCTTTTACTTAGCAGCTAATTGTCAACTGCCATTCAAGGGATACCGTGTAGGTGGGTTAAAAAAAAAAAAATCCCCCACACAAGCCCTTACCAGCATTGCTCCATATATCAAAGTGTCTGGCAGGAACACAGGATTTCACTTAGTGTTGATGAAGCCAGCCCACTCTTCTCTGAGTGCATGTGCTTTCAGAGTTGCCTGTGCTCAGTCAAGCCTTCAGAAAGAATGATCTTGGAGGTGGGTTGTTGGGCAAACTGAGATGATTGCCCCCCTCTCGTTGAGGAGATTTTAGCAAATAGTGCAGCAACCCTGCCAGACATACCCAGGAGACTTGAAATGGACTCTTAGCATCATGAAGGGACAGGCGGGGGCAGGGAAGGGTTGCCAGGAGGAGTAATGCCAGGATGCTGCCAGCCAAATGTTCATCCCTCCATTCACCCATAGGCTGGGAACAAAGGACTGGACTGACACCACATTCACCTTCCATGTCAAATTCACTCCCATGTCATGGCAATGTCACCTCTGAAACATTGTACAAACCTGCTCACTTCTCTCCATCTTCACCACCACCACCCTCATCTAAGCCACCTTAGGATGAAGACCAACATCGTTAGCAAGCTATATTCACTGTTTTCACCTTCCTCCTACTCTAGAGTCTGTTCTCCTTTCTGTCACAGGACCTTGGTATATGCGATTCCTCTGACTGAGGAATATATTGTTCCTCTTTCCCCTCCTCTGTCTACTTAGCCTCCACTGACCCTTCAGATTTAAGCTTAATCATCACTAGTTCAGGGAACCTTCCCTGAACTTCTTGACAAAGACATTTTCCCCCCACTGTGCATTATATGTTCTTCCTTCATGGTACTTTTCACAGTTGTAACAATATGGTTTGGGGGTTGATTCATTTCTGTGTCTTCTATTAGACTGTGAGCTCCTCGAGAGAGGGGACTTAGTCTTTTTCTCACTGTTGTACCCCCAGGGCTAGCACAGTGCTTGGCACAAGACACATGCTCAATAAATATTTGTTGAGTAAATGGATAAATAAATAACTGGCTTGTGTCTTGTGTTAGGATCTGGGGAGAGGGGGATTACCAAAAATAAGTAAAAATCATCCTTGGTAACGACCAGTTTAGCTCTAGCTAAAAGAAAAAGAATCAGAATACCTGGAAAAACAATGAATCACAGAGATAGCACACTCCCACAGGCTAAACCCTGCTGTAGATTGTGAAATCATGCTCTGAAGGATGCAGACAACTTAAGAAATGAGAAGAAGGAAAGGAACCCACGGCATGTAAAAGCACAATGTTTAAATACTCTATGCTTAGTGTTGGCAAACACACAAAGATGCTTAAAACATGAGACTTGCCCCAGGTCTTACAACCGGGTTGGTCAGAGAATAGCTAGGCACAATTCAGTGCAGTGCTTATATACCTAGCAGTAGCCTGAGAAAAAGACGGAGAGGCCAGCCTCCAGAGCAAGAGAGCAAAGCAGGTTCCCACTAAACAGCAGTTTGCAATGTGGCCTGCCTGCTCCCTGGGAGTGGGACAGACACCTGGTTTCAGTGTGGGGATCCTGGAAGGACAGAGCCCTCCTACTCAGGGAGGAGGTGGTTTATAGAAAAGGGGGAAGCTGTGAGCCAGGGGACAAGTCACTAGAAGTCCAGATGTGATCACCTCTCTTCCCTTTCTTCTACTTAAATCAGGAAAACTTGGAATTACATCCAGAACTTATGGGGAAAAATTAATCTAACTTTTCCAGTCAGGTCCTTTGGAAAGAATAGTGGGGGGAAAAAGAGATAAACTGGCTGGCTACGAAGGAAAAGGCTGGAAAAGCAAGGTACACCAAGGTGGTGCTTTCCATGGTGATTTATAATAAGAAATGTATTTTTGGTCTTTCACCCATTTCCTGGCACAGAACTCCTAACTAAAACTCTTGGAATTTCCTGTGATGAGAGAGATAAAGGTATCTTTTATTACATTAATGAGGTGAGTTTTGAAAAGCACCTAAGATAAGGGACTAATTGACTAGTGGAACCAACTTAGTGATTCCTAGGTTAGAACATTCAGTCCCACCCCCTGATCTCCAGGGAGGGGTGAGGTGCTGGAGATTGAGTTCAATCACTAATGGCCCATGGTTTAATCAATCATACAGATGCAGTAAAGCCTCCATAAAAACCCAAAAGATGGGGTTTGGAGAATTTCTGGGTTGATGCTATGTGGAGATTTGGAGAAGAGTGGTACTCCTGCAGACAGCCTTCACTGCACATCTCCATGTGGTTGTTCTGAGTTATATCCTTTTATCATAAACTGATGACCTAATAAGTAAACTGGTTTCCTCAATTCTGTGAGCCCCTCTAGCAAATTAATTGACCCCAAAGAGGGGATCATTGGAACCTCCAATCTACAGCTTTGGGTCAGAAGTACAAGTGACCATCTGGACTTGAATTTGGCACCTGAAATGCGTGGAAGGGGACACGTCCTGCAGGACTGAGCCCTTAGGATGTGGAATCTGATGTTATCTCTAGGTAGATAGTGTCAGAGTTTAGTTAAATTGTAGGACATCCAGCTGGTGTCCAAGAATTTCTGGGACGTGTGGAGAAATACACTAGAATTGGTCACAGAATGGGACAAAGTGAGAGGAATGTTCAGAGCCAGCTATGAGACAGGAGGAGCCAAGGGGGAAAAGTTGGATGTGCCGTGGGAACTATGTGGGCCATTTCTCTTGTCAAGGGAGAAAGGGAGCCAGAAAGAGACTGAGGCAAAAAGGGTCTTAGCTCTGCAAAATTGTTACTAGAGTGACTTCTAGAACAGTTTGGACCCATTATCCAGGTCATACAAATGGACTACAGGCATCTGCAGTCGAATGCAGTTGAACACAAAATTATTCTGTCTGAACATTTTTCCAGGGAGAGTTTCTATAACTTTTATCAGATTCTCTAAGGGGTCTACAAACCATGAAGAGTTTCACCAAAGCTCACCATTACCACACTCGGAGGAGATCATTCTAGAGGCAGCAACCCATTGACCAAATAATTTCCCACATGGTCATTTAGCAAAGAAGAGAGCCAATGGGAGTAGAACATAGTACCAGCATGGGAAGAGAAGGCCGTTCCTTCGCATCTACTGTGCCAGGCACTGTTTAGATTCTGGGATACCGCACTGAATGAAACAGAAAAAAATTCCTACAAAGTAGATTGAAGATTTCCTCCTAGCCAGGGGAGGCCAACTATGAACAAATGAGTGAAATATTTAGCATGTTATAAGAGGGTAGTACTAAGGAGAAAAATTAAGCAGGAAAGAGAGATAGTAAGGGCTGGGGGTAGGGCAAGGAAGGGGTTCGATGTCAAATGGGATGATTGGGGGAAGGTTCACTGAGGTAATGTTTGAGCAAAGACTTGTAAAAAGCAAGGTACCAAACCACACAGCTACTTAGGGAAAGAGGATTCCAGACAGAGCAAACCGCAATGTGCCTGAAGCAGGAACATGCCTAGGGTATTTGGGGAAGAGCAAAAGAAGTTGGGGAACCATTGCTGTTATTCAGACGAGACAGAATGGTACGTCAACCAGGATGGTGGTAGTGGAGATGGTAAGAAGGGAGCAGGTTCTGGGTGGGGAAAGCCATAGAAAGCTTCAGGAAGGGCTGGAAAGAGGCAGCAGCAACACATCTCAGTGACTTCCCAATATTTCAGGGGGCATGCCCTGCAGACCTAGTGGACCGCAGATCAGAGGCACTTTACAAGCGGGACCAGCCTGTGATAAGAGCTGCCTACAGAGGTAGGAGACTCAGCCCCGCTCCTCGGCAGCTGGGCTCCTTGGACTAATCATCTATTTTCTCAGGACACTAGTTTCCTGACTTACAAACAGGAAGAGCAAATGTCTGGCTTGCCTCGTGGCCTCAGTCTTAAAATGCCTTCTCATCCTGAGATCTAGCATTCAGATTCCATGAGAGGCTTCAGAAACATCCGAAATGCCACGTCAGAGACAAATCCTGTTCTCTGAATAAGTAAATACGCTGTGCTCTTATTTCTCGTCCCTTGGACTTTCCCCTGACTGCAGGATTTATGCTTGACTTGCTTCTCAAGTGGTGGCCTTTTGAGGTGGGGTAAGGAAGAAATCCCCATGTAGATTAGGACTCAGTACAGCAGCTCATCATGGTAAGGCTGAGCCCAGCACCATATAAGGCACAGAGACTGCTATAGTACAGAGACAGCATTTTGACTCAGAATAAGTGCATAATTAGGCAATGTCCACTACCCTTGTCAATGCAGGCTGCCTAAAGCACTGGACTGAAGAAAGCAGGAAACGTCGATGGGGCTCACAGTCTTACAATCTGGGGCAATAAGGAGGGTCACAGCTAAGATTATCCAGGCTGAATGGTATACAAGAGAGCTTTCATAAATGAAAACCTCATCTTGGACTGATTAGCACAGTAAAAAAACACCGTATTTGGGAACTGGGAAATGGTTACTGAAAGGAGGCTATTCTTTTTGTAATATGATGTGGCTGCTCACGATGGCTATGGCAAGCACTCTTGAGTTTGGGTGTCCTATCAGTAACTTCTCTCCCAGGCCCAGCAGGGCAGATCACCAGCTACAGGACCACCTCCCTGCCCCAGCTCCTGAGTCTTAAAGTGCTCTCCTGCCCCCAGCTATCCAGATGGATCATCCTTCTCAGGAGTATGGAATGGGGTGGTGGAGGCTGAGCTCGGCCTCTGCTGTGCTCAAGAGAGAGATACAGGAAAGCTGGGGCTGGCACAGCTGGATTGGGCCAGGAGTAAGTTCCAGAACGCTGCTAAGGACGCAAAAACAGGCAGGCAGAGAAAAGCAGAATGCGAAGCTGATTGGCCCCAGAGAAACTGACAGGTAAGTTCTGGGCTGATGGTTCAGTTCTTGGGCCCTAATCTCTTGAGCCCTCTTACCACTTCTCCCTTGGTTTCTTTGAGTAGCTACTGTACCTACCCAGTAAATCCTTCTTTGTTGCCTAACATCATTGGATGAAATTTCTATTTTTTGTAACCAAATAATCCCTGGAATGAGTTAATTAAGAGTATCTAACAACATGGGAAAACCCCTTTAGCTATAAAATAAAAGGTATTAAATTGTATATATTCCATGCTTGTCATTCTGAGGGAAAAACAGAAATGTATATATGAATACCAACTGGATAGAAAACGTAAAAATTCCTCTGCTGGCTGTAGGGGTGACTGTTTTCCCATATTTTTTCAGATTTCCACAAAATTGTTACAGTGCTCATAATTTTTTTAAAGAAACCATTGGGCAATCCAATACATATTTAATATTTGAGCTGTAAGAGCCCCTCCCCCGCCACTGCCATGATTTCCAGAATAACAGTCAGCACAGTCGATAAACAATTATATACAGTTATCCTGGAGCTGACACAAATAAGTGCATTCCTAAAAAGTTGAAGGAAAGTGGTCAGTGGAGATCACCCGTATCAGTTCTTCATATTTTTATAAAAGGAAAAAACACATAGTGGATTCACTTGTTTGTTAATTGCAGATTTTTTTTTCACAGCGGTTTTTCCTCTAGTGCAGACCCAACACCAGGTTTCCCAGAAAACTCAAACACCTGAGTTATGGAACCCAGAAAAGTGCTCACCCTGAATTCACCGAGAACCTGAGAGTCCGGACGCATCTCCTGAACCTCTCCCAGTCTGAGCGCCCTTACTCTGGCCAGCCACTCAACTGTCCCGTGTTGATCATCTCCTCTTAGCTTTCAGCATAGCTCTTGCCATCCATCCTCTGTGGCCCCACAAGGCCATAACCAGGCAGAATCATGGTGCCGCGGAATGTTGGTGCTGCTGGGGACTGGGGTCAACTGGTCCAACCCATCCATTTTACAAATGACAACACTGCAGCCCAGAGAGGAGAAAAGGCTGCTTCAGGGCATCACACACATTTGCCGATGAGGTACAAAGGGCTGCAGTCTGTCCAGCTAATCTAGAGTTGGCTCTCTGAGGTCACAGAGGGTGGGAAGCTAGATGCTTGGCAATGAGTGTGGCCTCAGAGTTGTCCTCTGGTGGTCTCCCCATCTTTGAGATGTCACAGACACCTGCCCAGGCAAGCCTGCAGGGTCCTTACCTCCAGAGGGTGTGCCAGCGACTCTCTTAAGGAATTTAACCCACTCCTCCATCTCCGCCTGAGAGCTGGCCATGAGGACATAGGAGTCCTGTCCAGTGCGACTCTGGTCCCATGAGGCTGGAGGAAGAAGTAACACTAATGAAGGTCTTCAAGTGGTAAGAGGCCAGGACAAGGAAAGTGAAGGGAAGCCAAACTTCAGCTGCTTCCTTGGTTCAATTAAACAACCAGTCAAACAACACAAAGCATTGTCTACTTATCCTCAAGGGAACTGAAGAGCTATGCACCTGAAACTCTAATTCTATAGATAAACTATTGAGCACCAGTGGTTTGCAACTGGGATGCCTTGGGCTGAGATCTGCTCCTATGGATGACAGAAGTGATTTCCTCCCAGAAAGGAAGAGGAAGTTCAAGGGGCAATGTCAGTTAGAGGAGACAGGCTCAGCCTGTATGAGATGGACTTTAGTCCTTCACACCATCACAGACATTTTCCTAAGCTACTCATAAGCTCAGCTGTTGTGATGGGGAGGGTAACAGCAACTCAGAAAGGAGAGACAATGAGCACATGTGTGTCTTCCTCACAAAATCAGTGCTTCCTATCCAGAATTTCTACTCTCCTGCCTACACAAGGCATTGCACATGGTAGATTCTCCATAGATAGTTGATGGACAAATGAATTTTATTAAGACTTTCCTTACAATTTTCAATTTAAACCCATGATTATTCACAGACATATGTAATGTTTCCTGGGTTCTTGTTACCAAATGCATAAAAGGGTGGTGGAATTGACAAGGGGGTGGAGCAAGGAGAGACTACCAAGAGAAAGAAAGGGAAAGTGACAAAAAGAAAAATTGGGACAGAGAGGGAGAAGTGAGGGGGCAGAAAAGCCTCAAACATAGGTCTTGGGAAGGATAAGAACATAACAGCAGCCTCTTTCAATTACAGGATACTATTAAATTTCAAAGTGTCTGTGTAAACATCAACCCATTCTTCTCACAATGTCAGGGCATTTCTCTCAAAAAAAAAAAAAAGCCTGTCCTGGCACCCCAGTCGTGCCCAAACCTGTATATTCTTGCAGGGCAACAAAAGACTTTCAAGTTCCCTTTGGTTTCCTTACATAGCCTGTCTTAATATCACTGAGCTCCACCTTCTTTTATGCTTTGGGACAACCTGATTCTGAATCCATCTTATCATTGGGTCATCAGCTCTTTTGACCAGAACAGTCAGTCCATGAGGCCCTGACTATTCCTGTGAGCTAGGTGTTTCCAGAAGTAAAATGAGAAGTAAAAAGTGTTCAGAGCAAAAGTAAAGAATCCAGTAAGAATCACAATATCCCTTTGAAATAGAATGGGCTCTAGCATCATTTCAACTCTACAGCTAATGGAACTCAAGTCCAGAGATGCAAAGAGACCTGCCCATTGGAATCCAGTAAGTTACCACCAAACTCAAGTCAAGGCCTCTGGTCTTTCTCCCAATAATTGCCACTAGCCCTTACTGCTTTCAATTTGACCTTGGCCAAAATTTATCTGGTACTCTTCTCCACCATAATACCTATTCTCCACTCTATTGTGCTATGAAAAACATGCCTTTTCAGTTTACCTTGATTCCTGGGAGATCTTTTAGTTTTGTCATTAGTTTTGTCTCTACTTCATTGAGATACATCCAGCTCTCAGGATGCTCCTGAATGGCCAGGGCTTATATGGACTGACCTTTCTGGTCAAAAAAGCCGATGACCTGATAACAGGATGGATTCTGATCCCAAAGGGTGAAAAAAGGTGAAGCTCCATGATATTAGATAGGCTCAAGAGATCAAAACCAAAGAGAATTCAAAAATCTCGTGTTGCCCTACAGAACAATTAATGTTGGGCACATTGGAGTGCCTGCTCTGTTCAAAATGATAAGTGAACCCCAACTATCCCCACCTCAATCAGAATTTTTTCTTTTTCTTTCCTTTAATTTTTTCCATTGTGCTTATTCCATCATAAAAACTATTCCATTTACTCATTTATTTGGTTTGTTGTCAGTCTTCCCCATCAGACTGTAATCTGCATGTAGGCTGTTTTCTTCTCTTCTGGATTCCCAATTCCTACAATAGTGCCTGGTTCATAGCAGGTACTCAATACACTTGTTGTAACAACCCACAAGGCAGTATAAGAATTAAATGCAACAGAAGGAATAACTCTCTCTATCCCTGATGACTTCCTTTGGGTGGAAGGAGAACAGTTTATTCTGCTAGAGGTAAGTAAGGAGAGGGAAGCTTGTCCTAAATTTTTGCCTTCCCCAAACAAAAAAAAACATAGCATGAATACAGTGAAAGTCTTCTCCGTGGCCTTTGTGCAACTAACACTGGTGATCACAGAGAGAGGGCCCTGAGTAGGAAGGCCATTTCCTATGCCAGCACTGGCCCCTGAAATCATCCTGCATAAGAGCAGGACAAAAAGAAGAACTAAACATTCTCTACATCATAATACAAAAGGTGCCTCACTTTAAGTTGGGTGAAGACTTGAGAATCATGGCTCCTTCCGGAAAATGGTTCCCTACCTTATTATTGCCTTAGAATTGTTTGTTCTGATGAGATGTGTGTATGTGCAGATGCATGTATATCAGGAGACCACAGCAAGTGTAATTAATAATGAAAAGCTAGATCTTCCCACCCTAGCACAGCAATCTTCAAGGGTTTTGGGCTTTTGGTGCAAAGCCCACCACGAATTTGCAGCCAGAGCTCTTGGTAGGGCTACCCTTGACAGAAAATTCAGGCTCTGGGACACATGTTACCATGGATGGTTGCATCCCACGCATTGTTCTGGGAAAGGGGCCCTAGGACTAGAAGAAACTTGTGGGAAAAGAAGCGGGGTTTCTCAGAGAGGAGAGATTGAAAAAAAAAAAATAAACTCTTCCTTTGAGGAGGAAGAGAGATGGGAAGACCTTCAGATAAAAAAAAGCAAAAGAGAAGGGTGCCTGGGTGGCTCAGTCGGTTAGGCATCCGACTTCAGCTCAGGTCATGATCTCACAGTTTGTGGGTTCGAGCCCTGTGTCAGTCTCTGTGCTGACAGCTCAGAGCCTGGAGCCTGCTTCGGGTTCTGTGTCTCCCTCTCTCTCTGCCCCTTCCCCACTCTCACTTTGTCTCACTCTGTCTCTCAAAAACAAATAAATGTAATAAAAAAATTTTTTAAAAAAGCAAAAGAAAAGTGGTTTATATATACAATGGAATACTACTTGGCAATGAGAAAGAATGAAATCCTGCCATTTGCAACAATGTGGATGGAACTGGAGGGTCTTATGCTAAGTGAAATAAGTCAATCAGAGGAAGACAGATATCATATGTTTTCACTCATATGTTTTAGAACTTGAGAAACTTACACAGGACCATGGGGGAAGGGAAGGGGAAAAAATAGTTTCAAACAGTGAGGCAGGCAAACCATAAGAGACTCTTGAATGAGAAGAACAAACTGAAGGTTGATGGGATGGGGGGGCAGTGGAGGGGGGAAATGAGTGATGGGCGTTGAGGAGACCACTTGTTGGGATGAGCACTGGGTGTTGTATTTTCATGTAAGCGATGAATTACAGGAATTTACTCCCAAAACCAAGAGCACACTGTATACACTGTATGTTAGCTAACTTGACAATAAATAAATAAATACATACATACAATACAATACAATACAATACGATACAATACAATACAATGCAATAAAAAAACAAAGGAGTGCCCATTGGGAAGGAGGCCAACTAGGAAGAGCTGAACTTAAAAAAAATTGTTTTTCTTTGTTTTCTATAGTAATAGCCAATTTTAGGATTGATTTCTACCTTATAATTTCCTTTAGTTATCTCTCAAATAACAAACATTTATAAGGCACTATCTATTAGTCACTATACTCAGTGTGCCAAATATACTTTTCATCAGCCCTCACTGTCATCATCATTGTCCCCATTTCACAGATACAGAAACAGAGGCAGGAAGAAATTAAATAACTTGATCACAGTTACACAAATAGAAAGTGGCAGGGCCAGGATTTGGAGCTGGGTGGCATGGCTACAGACCAGGCACTCTAAACTCATTGCTATGTTGGCTTCCTTGTCATTTCTTATGCACATGGCTGCCTTGTGTGAGTGGTAAGGAGGCAGTTAAGGGAAGGAGAGCCCACTCAGGGGACTCGTAGCCTCCCCTGCTGTGTCAGCCTGGCTGCATAGCCAGACCAGCAGTTCTGGAGTTCCCGGTGGGGCTGGGGCCGGCAAAGGAGCAAGAGACAGGGGGAAGCAGAAATATATTTGGTACACTTGGTATAGTGACTGATACAGAGTTAGTGCCATGTAAATGTTTGGTATTTGGGGGATAACTAGAGGAAATTATAATGTAGAAATCAATCCTAAAACTGGCTATTACTATAGAAAACAAAGAAAAACAAGTTGTTTTTTTAAGTTCAGCTCTTCCCAGGTGGTCTCCTTTCCAAACTGCACTCCTTTGCTTTTTTATCTGACGGTTTATCCATCTCTCCTCCTCCTCAGAGGAAGAGTTGCATGCTAGGCTCACACAAACATGGATTCCCCTTGAGACAAAGACAGCCTCCCCTTGCCCCAGATGTATTTGAGGAAGGTAACTCTAGCCTGGGAAAAAGCACCCTCTAGTGCGCTGCTAACACGCACAATAGGTGAATTTCAGCACCTGACATGTATTAAGTGCTCAGTAATTTGGGGCTGTCATTTCTTATTAGGTCATGTTGAACCATATGTGACTACTGACTGTAGACCATTTTTGACCTACCAAAATGACAGTTTCACATCACTCAATTTATATTTTAACTATTTTTTTAAATCTCTGATTCTTTTTTTTTTCCTAACGTTTATTTTTGAGACAGAAACAGAGACAGCGCGAGCAGGGGAGGGGGAGAGAGAGAGGGAGACACAGAATCCGAAGCAGGCTCCAGGTTCTGAGCTGACATCACAGAGACCGACGCAGGGCTGACCTGAGCCAAACGGGCGCTTACCGACTGAGCCACCCAGGGGCCCCATATTTTAACTATTAATTTTAGTGTCTCACTCAGCTTCAAAACCGAGCTCCTTTCAGTGAGCGGGAATGATGTACTTTTCCGAGCAGTGTCCCAGGGCCTAGGGAACACCTGGCTGCAAGCGTGCACTGACGAAAGGCTTACAAGTATGTGCCCACTTAGTTTGCCTGCAGGCTAATGAACTAGTATAGGTTCATTAACTATATACAGAATAACTATGCATTCTTACTAGGTTGGTTGGTTAGCTGGTTGACAGACTCAGCCTTGACTTCTAGGATCCAGAAGTAAGATGGGAATATAATGTACCTGTATCCCCACTTTGGTTGCCTACCTGGAATGACTTCAAAGACAAACTTCCCCGCTTCTTCTGGGTTTGTGGCGATCTCCTTGATCGTACTTCCTGGTAAATACATGCAACCCTGAAAGAGCAAAAGTTAGCTCCTTAAGATAAGCAGCAATTTGGTCACCTATAAACTAAAATTAAGTTGAAGGACAGATAGGATAACGACGGGATAGGTGAGGGAGATAGGTGGAAAGGAACATGAAAAGCTAGCATCCCAGTTTTGAATGGGGCCCTTCTGCTATTCAGGTCTCTGTCAAGTTAAGTGACAGCTATCTGAGAGTAAGCTAGGTGCCTAGAGAGAAAAGAACAAATCTTGACAGAAGAATGAGGGGAAAGGGTGTCATCGCTGACACCTGTCTCCTCATACTTTTCCAACCACCTGACTTCCTGGCCAAACCAGACATCTGATCTTTGTAAGCAGGGCAGAGACTAGTAGGCCTTGCAGAGATAGTATACAGAGGTAGTGTGGCATACCATTCTACCTGCCCGGCTGCCAGAGAGTCCACTGGGGGCTGAACCACAGGTAACCATTCAAGAAGATGGGGGTACTTAGTAGCAGCAAGAGCTGCTGAGCAGCACATCCCAAGTGTCTGCCCCTTTGCTAAGCACCTTGAATGTATTATTCATTTAGTCTTTGCAACAATCCTCCCAGCAAGGTATCGTTACGCACGTTTACAGGTGAGGAAACTGGGAATCAGAAAGGTTCTATGACATTTGCCCAGTGTCACAGAGCTAGTAAGTGACAAAATGGTAATTCATCTCAGAAGTGAGTTAAAGCTGAGGTGGTGGGGACCCATCAGCTCAACGGCCCCTGGAAGGGGGGAGGAGGATCATGGATCCATGGCAGAGATTGAGGGCGCGAAGGACATGTGGCCTCTTCTATGCGCATATGTTGTCAGAAACACAAGTCACTTCCAGCATGTGTTTGCTCTGTGCTCTACCACTTACAGGGCACGGTCACATGCGCTATCTCATTAGATTCCCACAACAGCTCCGTATCAGAAGCATGGCAAGACTTGTCACTTCTCTTTTGTAGATGAGGAAACCAATGCTTTGGAAGTCTAAGTGACTACACAAAGGGACACAGCTTATTTGTAGGGTTAGCTTGTCAGAATTTCTCACTGGCCATGATAGCAGCGTGTCTGATGCTAGCTGGGTAAACATACGTGTCTTTGGAACAGAGTGTGAATGGACAGGATTGGCATCAAAGAATCTATTAAAATCAAAAACAAACAGAGATCAGCCTTGAAAATTCCATGAGCAAATAAAACCCATTTAGTCATACAAACAAGGTTCCATTTCACTGACTTTGCAAGACAAACTTGACCTGGATCATTTCTTGCTTATGCCTCTGGAAATCATAAGCAAAACTTGAGCTGTAATCACTGACCAATTCCCTATCATTTAAGGAAATTCTAACATTGTAAGTAATCACTGTGAAGAATAAACTGTCACTGCTTTCTCACTTAAAAAGCCGCTTTATAACAATATATCCCTGAGCTTCATTCCACGTTTTGGTTTCAGTACTTCCAGTTTGCAAACTGTCTTTCTGGTGTGTACACAGTAAACTTTTACTAATTACTACTTTGGTGATTTATTGGTTTTACTTCTGTTATTTCCAAACTTTTGACAGTCTTAACAAACTCTCAGATCAGCTCAGGAGCCTGAAAGAATAAATGTTTCTTGAGAGTCTAGAAATAAAAATGTCTAAGACTGAGTGAGAAAAAGAGTAGAAGAAAAAGAAGAAGAAAAAGAGGAGGAGGAGGAATAAGACAGAAGAGGAAGAGTAGAAGTGGAGGATGGGGTGGAGGAAGAGGGAGAAGGAGGAAAAGAAAAAGAAAAAAATATCTATAAAAGGGAATTCTGCATTTTTCTACACTTCTCTAATTTTATTACTTAAAAATAACTCCCACCTACATGATCATCATCATCTTTAAATAATATCAATGGCCTCAGAAAAAAAAATGACCCTGAGATTGTGCAGCTGGCCTACTTTGCATGAGTGATGGCATTAGAATAAAAAGTTGTATTATTTTTTTTAATTTTTTTTAATGATTATTTATTTTTGAGAGAAAGAGAGAGAGAGACAGAGCATAAGCAGGGGAGGGGCAGAGAGAGAGGGAGACAGAATCTGAAGCAGGCTCCAGACTCCAAGCTGTCAGCCCAGAGCCCAGTGCGGGGCTCGAACACACAGACCACAACATCATGACCTGAGCTGAGGTCAGACACTTAACCAACTGAGCCACCCAGGCACCCCAAAAGCTGTATTATTTTTAAACAAGAAAGAGCACTGCCTGGCAGAAGAAAAGGAAAGTATAATTTCAGAGGTGTCTGCCTCTTCTAAATACCTCTCTACACTATTATTTGATATGCCCAAATCACCTTCATCCCAAAACAGTAAAAATAAAATACAAAATATATTAGTACCATTTATTGAGCAGTTACGAGGTGCCAGGCTCTGTGCTAAATGCCCTAAATACACTATCATGTTAAATCTTCATAAAAACTCTGTGAAGGGCAGACTGTTGTTTTCCCCAATGGAGAGATGAAGTAAGGGTCAGAGAGGTTACTGAGCTGATCCAAGATCACAAAGCGAGTTAATAGGAAAGTTGTGATTCAAATCCCAGTCAGTGGAACTTCAGAATGACAAGTAAGGCTTTACTTACAAGTCCCACTTACTTGCTAGAAGAAATAACCATCAGTTAAACTTATTCCCACCAAGACATAAATGAAAAACTGCAAGCCCTTCCTCATCTTTAAAAAAAAATTTTTTTAGGGGCGCCTGGGTGGCTTGGTAGGTTAAGCGTCCGATGTCTGCTCAGGTCATGATCTCACGGTCCGTGAGTTCAAGCCCCACGTCGGGCTCTGTGCTGACAGCTCGGAGCCTGGAGCCTGTTTCAGATTCTGTGTCTCCCTCTCTCTCTTCCCCTCCCCTGTTCATGCTCTGTCTCTCTCTGTCTCAAAAATAAATAAATGTTAAAAAAATTTTTTTTAAATAAAAAAAAATTTTAATGTTTATTATTTATTTTTGAGAGAGAGAGAGAGAGAGAGACAGAGTGCAAGCAGGGGAGGGTTAGAGAGAGAGACACACACACACAATCAAAGCAGGCTCCAGGCTCTGAGCTGTCAGCATAGAGCCCGACACGGGGCTTGAACCCACAAACCGTGAGATCATGACCTGAGCTGAAAGTTGGACTCTCAACTGACTGAGCCATCCAGGTGCCCCTAGCCCTTTCTCAGCTTGAGCACAAGAGCCCTGAACATCATAAATGAAGAGAGGAGAGTGGGAAGCGGTAACAGAGACAGTAGTGGTGGTGGGGACACTGATGGGGAGGAGGGAAATGGCCCCAGGCAGGGAAGGGACCAAACTGTCCCTTTCACCTGCACAGCCAGTCGACTGGGGTGGACTCTGTACAAAGATGGAAGGAGGTGGGCACGTATGCTGGAGGCCACAAGTCCTAGGGCAATGAAGCAGAGTGGACAGCCTGGCAGTGGTGTGCTCACAGCAGCTCACAAGAACAAACTGTTACATTCTCAAGAACAATGTGAACCAGCTGTTAACCACAGCTGGTATCAAAAGTTAAATTCTGTAAGCTTACAATGAACTATTTTATTTAAAAAAAAAAAAAGGTAATACTCAGAATTCATAGTTTCCTAATTATTTACTAGATTTTACTATTATTTCTGTATGTGTGGTTATTTACATCTATCTGTGCAGTAAAAGTACTGTGAAACATTGTGCTTCGCATGTCTCTTCTCAACTCTGTGTTCAGTGATGTCATGTTGGCAGCTTGAATCAGCCATGATGGGGCATTTACACCACGGATATTGGCTAATGCTGCATCATTATCAGCTCACCACCAGAAAGCCTTTTGTGAAACACTTTCCCACCACTGACAGCCACCTGCGGGAACGTCCCAGAAAGCTGGGAGATGACCCAAGGGGACAACTAATCGAGGATTGTCTAGAACCATCATTGTAGTAGGGACTTGAGGGCAGTTTGCTGAGGTTCTGTTTTAAACAGTTTCCCCAACAAAGAACCTTTGGGAATGAGTTCTATGAAGGTAAGTTATAGACTTACAGAGCATTGTGCTGTTAAAGTTGGACAGACCTTGCTGAGACCTCAGGGGAAGAAATGCACTTAGACTGCCTTCTGTTGAGCCCCAAGCTTCCCGGGGAGTATGCACAAGAGTCTGTCATATAGGTTCCATAATTTATTTAGTCATTCTCCTTTGTTGGACATTAAGTTCAAAGTTTCTCATTATAAACAGAACTGCATGTATCTTATTTCTTTTGGATCACTTCCTAAAACCAAACTGACTTGGTGTAAGCATATGATATTTTTTGTCGCTCTTAGAAATCTGGCCAAAAGGGTTTTCTAGAAAGTTTTGCCAACTTTTTTGCATATCATCAATGTACATGAGAGCCTTTTTCATCTGAATGCTCCAAGATCACTGGGGTTTCTGTTTGAGATTTTTTAAAGGGGTAGAATGTGTGCGTGTTCTTTTTGAATTTACAACCAATTTAGGGGCACCTGGGTGACTCGGTCGGTTAAGTCTCCAACCTCAACTTCAGCTCAGGTCATGATCTTGCAATTCATGAATTTGAGCCCCATGTTGGGCTCTGTGCTGACAGGTCAGAGCCTGGGGCCTGCTTCAGCTCAGCATCCAACTTCAGCTCAGGTCAGGATCTTGCAGTTTGTGGGTTCGGGCCCCACAATAGGCTCTGTGCTGACAAGTCAGAGCCTGGAGCCTGCTCAGGATTCTGTGCCTCCCTTTCTCTCTCTGCCCCTCCCCCACTCATGCTCTGTGTGTCTCTCTCTCAAAAATAAATAAACATCAAAAAAAATTTTAATAAAAATAAATAAATTTATAACAAATTTATACCTTTGTTATAGAAAAATTAGAAAATGGACAAAAAAGAGGAAAATTAAAAATTGTGTGAAATTCCAGTTCTCAAAGATAACCATTAACGGGTCTGTGTATTTCTTTCCCAGCCTTTTTCCATAAATAGAGATTCATTATTTTTTCCCTCAATAATGGGATTAGTACATACATCATCCCCTGATGTAAACTGGCTTTTTCTGGTTTTGTTTTCAAAGCAATATTATGGATATCTTTCTATTTTAAAAAATATAAATTTAGGACACAAACAGCAGAATTGTATTCTATTGTATAAATATATAAAAATTCCTTGATATAACTTAGCCCCTACTACTGGGCATTGTTTTCAATATCACTATTAAAAACAATACAGTGGTAAAAATCTGTACAGGGATTTTTAATTATCTACATCAGTCTTAAGCAAACACTTTGGTTAAATTCCTGGAATCAGATTCTAAGATTTTGCAAAAATGTTTAAGTCTATTTATTTATTTATTTATTTATTTATTAGAATTCCAAGCAGGCTCCATGCTATCAACACAGAGCCCTACGCAGGGCTGAACCCACTAATCATGAAATCATGACCTGTGACAAAACCAAGAATTGGATGCTTAACTGACTGAGCCACCCAGGTGCACTGAAGAGTTTGCATTTTTAAAAAGGCATGTATTACGCTCCAGAAAGGTTGTACAGATTTTCATTTTCATCAGCTGTGCATTATAACTCCTGTTCTCTGTCCTTACCAACACTGAAATTTCTGGAAAATCTTTGCTAATTTGTTAAGGGGATAGTGATGCCTTGTTAGATTACATTGCATGTCTTTAATTATTACTGAGACTGAATTTTTTATATACACGTATTGGCTCTTATATTTCTTTGGTAAATTGTCTATTTGTGTCATTTGCTCATTTTTCTATTGAACTATTTGGACTTTTAAAAATAGATTTGAAAGAATATTTTAAATATTAGGAATATTTCTTTATGATATTCATATATATAATATATTCTTCCTTATTATTTGCCTTTTCACTTTATGATGTTGGTTTTTAAGATACAGACATCTTTAGTTATGCAATTAAATTAGTCTTTCCCATGTGCTGTCTTTGTTGCTTATGCTATGCTTAAAAAACACCTGCCTTGGGGCGCCTGGGTGGCGCAGTCGGTTAAGCGTCCGACTTCAGCCAGGTCACGATCTCACGGTCCGTGAGTTCGAGCCCCGCGTCAGGCTCTGGGCTGATGGCTCGGAGCCTGGAGCCTGTTTCCGATTCTGTGTCTCCCTCTCTCTCTGTCCCTCCCCCGTTCATGCTCTGTCTCTCTCTGTCCCAAAAATAAATAAACGTTGAAAAAAAAATAAAAATAAAAATAAAAAAAAAAAAAACACCTGCCTTCCAAAGATTATGCAGATAACTGCATTTTCTTCTAGGATTTTTATGAACTTTTTTTTCTTTACATTTAAGTCTTTAGTCTATCCAGAATCATGAATGGTATGAAACATAGCATAGAAATATACCTTTACTTTTTTCCAAGAATTTAGCTAATGTCTGTAACTTTTATGCCATTTCTAGATGTTTGCAATGTCTATGAATCTCAAAACAACATTAAATGATAGCATTAACAAGTACTTTATTATTTGGGAGGCACCTGGGTGGCTCAGTTGGTTAAGCGTCCAACTTCAGCTCAGGTCAGGATCTTGCAGTTTGTGGGTTCGGGTCCCACGATAGGCTCTGTGCTGACAAGTCAGAGCCTGGAGCCTGTTTTGGATTCTGTGTCTCCCTCTCTCTCTGCCTCTCCCCTGCTCATGCTCTGTCTCTCTCTGTCTCAAAAATAAATAATAAAAACATTTTTTTGAAAAAGTACTCTATTTTTAAAGTTTGTTTTTTAGTTTATTTATTTTGAGAGAGAGAGAGAGAGAGAGAGTGTGTGTGAGCAGGGGAGGGGCTGAGACAGAGAGGGAGAGAGAAAGAATCCCAAGAAGGCTCCACACTGTCAGCACAGAGCCCAGCACGGGGCCCGAACCCACGAACTGTGAGATCATAACCTGAGCTAAAACCAAGAGCTGGCCGTTTAACCGACTGAACCACCCAGGCACCCCCAAAGTACCTTATTTTTAATAGATTTTCCTTTACCTTAATGAAATAATTATGGATATACAAAAAGCAGACAAGGATGCCCAGTTAACTCTTATTTGTAATAATAATATAAAAACAACAGCCCAAATAAATTATAGAATGCCCATACAATAGACTGTTCAGCCACCATTAAGAATTATATTGTAAAAGAATATTTAATAATAACTTATGACTTATCATTAATTTTTAAATTAAAGAATGTTATTATACTAATTTGTATTTAGAATAAGTGAGTTTCTAATTATATATGTATAGAAAGAACTAGAAGAAGTGAGGATTTAGGTGGTTATTTCTTGTTAATGGGATAATTTTCATTTTCTGCTTTGTGCTCTCTGCATCTCCCAAATTTTCTGCCATGCACACAGATAGCTTTTGTGATTAAAAAAAAAACACATCTATATAAAATAAAATCTTCTTTCTAATACATTATCATCTTACTCCTAAAAGCTTTTAAAAACTTTTTATATCTGAAATGAGTAATTGATTTTATCAAATGCTTCTTGTAGCCACAATTTAGAGGTTGTGTAGTTTTTCCTTATTTGACTTATTGATCTCACCCTATTGATCTCAACCTAGTGATCGTATTATATTAACAGATTTCCTTTAGGAAAAAAAAAAAAAAAAAACCATAGTTGGCATCCTAGAAGAAGCTTTACCTAATTATCCTAGGCTACTTTAATCCTGAGAGGATTTTGAGTTGCCTCCTTCAGAAGTAAAGGAGAGAAGCTAGGACCTCCAATTATTTATTTAACCCTTGACATCAGTTTATGTTTTCACAAAACAGTTTTTTACACATGCTTCATATTATTTTGAGCCTGTGATAAGTGCAGGCCAGGTATGATTGTATCATTTTACAAAAGAAGAAAGGAGGACCCAGAACAATGAAATAATCACACGGCCAGACAGTAGAAGAGCCAGGAAAAGAACACAAGCTTGGACATATGACACCTCTTACCGTCTACACCCCGTGGAAATAAACCCCACTGAGCCATCCTTTCTGCTGATCTGGGAAGGCTAATGTATTAGTGCCGCCTCCCTCAATCTGCACAGGGGAAGACTTCATACATCGGCTACTCACCATCACCTTAGCCTATAATTGCTTGGTTCTGATAGGGCCTGGGTTGTTCGTAAAGTAAAAGAAAGTCTGGCTACCAGGCACAGGACACTGAGCAAGAACCCAGTCTGTGGTGGGGTCTCTGGCCCTTCTCCAACCTTTGCAGTGACCGACACCCACAGCCCTCAAGTGGAGGGCCTGCTTAACCAGGTGCTGCTGATGTGTCACAGATCCCGAAGCTTATTCTTAAAGAGAACTGCACTCTCCCAAAATGACTGTCTAGTTTCTTTACCTACCCTGCCATCCACCCTCAATATCCTTACCCTTCTTGGGGCTTTTTTTCTGAATCCAGAAGGTTCTGGAATCTGTCTTCCCAAATAAGCTCCTTCTGGCCAACCCCGCTCTTCCACCTCCACAAACATGAGCTCTAGATGGGGTGGCCAGTCATCCTGGTTGCTCCAAGACATGCAGTTTAAACCTGGGGTCCCAGGATAATTGTTAATGGCACCCCCTTTCACTTTCATGCACTACTTTGGCCATGAGGAATCACTAGTCCCAAGATTTAGGACCAAAGTCCTCTCTGACCCCATCCATTCCATCTGGAAATTCTGTTTGCTGTACTTTCAAAGTATACCCAGAACCTGATCATCTTCCTCTAGCCCACAGTTCCCACCGACATTCTAAATGACACAACCTCTCACCTAGATTACCACCATGCCTCCTGCCTCTGGCCCTGAATCTATTTTGAACACCATAGCCACAGCCATCTTTTTACAACATAAGCCAAAGAATATCCCCTTTCTTCCCCATAGCCCAGTGCTTCCCCATAGCCCTCAGTGTAGTGGTCTTCTTTGCTATCTGCACTGTGACCCTCAAGTCTGCCCTCCCCTCTCTGACCCCATCTCATTCCCTAGTTCCGTTGCCTCCATGTTGACTCCTTGCTATTCCCAATGCACAGCAGGCAGGTTCCACCTTCGGGCCTTTGCACTGCTTTTCCTCTCTGCCTGAAGCCCTCTTTCCCCAGAGACCCACCTGACTAATTGCCTCTCTTCCTCAGCCATACTGACCACCCTTTGTAAAATTGTACCACATCCCCCAAATGGTTGATCTCTCCTTAACTCTTTTTTTTTTTTTTTTCTTGGAACTAGTTGTTTCTTAACAAACCACATACTCTCCTTATTTATTACTTTCTGTCTTTCCCCTTATCTTCTAATTTCTACATGCAGGGACTTTTATCTGTTTTACTCACTGGTTGATTTCAAGTATCCAGAACAACCTGTCCAGAACATCCTGGACATATGTACCTATGTCCAGTACATAAATGATGTTCAATAAATATTGGTCAATCAAACAAACCAATTCTCCTGAACACAAATCCACTCTCTGAGCCCTCATACACCGCGACCCCTCCAAGACCATGTCGCCAGCCTTGACTTAAGGGCTGCGGTTGGGAAGCTCCTCAGTGTGCACCCCCGATCTTGGCCGTGGAGGATCACCTGTCATCTCTGCGACTCAGTTTACCTGCCTAAAAACTGGTGGAAAGGAGAAAGGGAACACTTCTCGGATGGATGCGGGTCCAGCCCCAGGGAGAAGGCCTGCGGGTGCCTCCCCCACCTGCGTGCGCACACAGGGGAGCCCTGCCAACAGAGACCAACAGCCTAGCCGGTCTGGTACCTGCGGCTTCACGTCCTCTTCGTCCTTGTAGTAGTAGAGCTGCTGCGCCCTCAGCACAAAGTATCTCTGCTGCCAGTTCTTCACGATGGACCTCTGCTTCTTCAGCCAGCCCATCTTGATGGGCCTCTCCAGCGGGTTGGGGGCGGACGGCTGGTGGAGGGCGGCCATCTGCTCGCCGGTCATCACGCTCCTGGACCGAGCTGTGGAGAGGAACAGACAGGCAGGCTGGCTGAGGGACATGAAGCGGCGTGCAGAGAGGGTGGGCGCCGAGGCCACAGAGGGAGCCCCAGGGGGCCGCGTCCCAGTCAGGCCGGGCTCACGGGGCCGGGCTTGCAGGAGGGACGAAGCCCCGAACCCCCAAAGGGCAGCCGAGGGGCCTGCTCAGGACGCGGGCTGGCCGGGGACAGGGAAACCGGAGGCAGCCGGAGGCCCGATGCGTAAGAAGTCCGGAGCCCGAGGCCGGCCCCGTCATTCTGCAAAGAGAAAGGCTGGCTGGAGCCTTCTGAAGAGGAAGTGGCCGCAGCATCTGACAAAAGGTGCTTCCTTTTTCCTGCGTGGGAGTCGGTATCTGACAAGAGAGAAAACAGTGCCCGCTCGGAGGGTTCGGGGACTCCCACGCAGCTGCAGAGGCAGCCGGAAGCTGGCCGGGCACTGTCCCCAGGGCAGGAGCTGGCGCGCCCGCTGGGACCTCGCGTCGTCCGGCAGCGTGCCTCCCCAGCAGGCCCCGAACCCCCTGCCCAGTCCACGCCCCCAACGTGCAGGAAGCTGGCACCTCCTTGAATGCTCCTGCCCAGTGTCCCTGAGTGCCGCTCTGTCCCCTGCCCTCTGAGAGTGTTTACAGCCCTTTATGCTCCACCAGGGGCCTCACTGTAGCTGCCTTCCTACCACAGGGTCAGCCAGATGGGCCCTTCCATGCGCTGACGACACACAAGCTCTGGAAAGGAAAATGAAATCTGCCAGCAGAAAACAGCAGGGGAATCTGAATTCAGACCCTCAACCCTTGTTATCTCGCAGTTGGTTTTTGTTTTCACACCAGAGCTCTGCTGTCACTGGATCAGATCCAAGTGTCCACAGCTTGTCTCCAAGGTAACTCCGGGGTGGGATAACTGTCTCCTTTCTTTCCCTCCCCAGCAATCCATCAGCAGGCCTGTGGTCCTGCTGAACATATCCTCTGAGCCCCACCTCCCTTCTTTCCTGCCAGTTCTACAGTGCCCTTCTACAGAGTTCCACCACATCAGAGTGCCATCCTGGCTACATGCTGCCAGCCCCCAGTGCCTGCACTCCTATCCTTGATGGAAGAAGTCTCTGTCTTACAGCCCCTTTCTTCAGCTTTTGCAGGTCCGTGCAAAAAGCAGCTGAATGCAGCCAACTTCACTCTTACCCATTTCACCCAGCCTGGTTGGAGACCAGCTCTTCCTTTTCTGGCTCTTGGATGCTTGAGTACATTACAAAACTTCTCTGAGCCTCAGTTTCCTTGCTTGTTAAGAGGATAATAATTCTATGGAATTATTGTGGAGATTAAACAAGCTAACATATATAAATATATATAACTTGGACAGTACCTGGTCCAAAGTAAGCTAAAGTCACTTGTTAGTTTTATTAACAGGTGACATTACTTCCTGCGACAAGGTTGGAGATCATCTCTGACAGCTTCCTAAACTTCCTTCTGCATTTGAGAATGTTGCTCTGTAATCAACTTCTTCTCTTCCTTCATTCCTATCTTTAATGCATTGAATCGACAACTTTTCCTATTGCTTTTGACTCCTTTCTTTCTATCTGCTTCTAGGCCTGTGGTTTTCAAACTTTATCTATGCTCATGGCATACTTCCGGATACCAGAATTTTATATGACATCACAGACTAATTGTATTCAGAGTTATCCCCCTATTTACATGTTTTACCCTTCAGTCCTGTATTGCTGTCTCCAGAGGACTCTGTTCCCTTGATCCTCACAAGGAGCCTCTGTTCCTGTCACATACATTGTAACTTGCAGTGACCCCTCACCTCCCACTAGAAATTGGAGAGATCATACCATGTGGTACACCAGGGGACAAAGCATACTTGATTCTTCCTCCTTTTAGACAGATATCATCTTAACAGTGCAGAAACTCAGTTGCAGAAAAAAGTCATTTGACATTTTGATGCCAATTTGGCAGCATGTTTGCAAAGGGTTTGCTTTGTATCAGTGCGTCCTAGCACCCCGGTTAAGAATTTTATCTTAGGAGCATCCGAGTGGCTCAGTCAGTTAAGCAGCCAACTCTTAATTTCGGCTCAGGTTATGATCTCACGGTTAGTGAGATTGAGCCCCACGTTGGGCTCTGTGCTAAGAGGGCGGAGCCTGCTTAGGATTCTCTCTTTCCCTCTCTCTGCCCCTCACCCGCTCATGCTCTTTCTCTCTCTCAAAATAAACATTAAAAAAAAAAGAATTTTATCTTAGATCTTGCTCCTCAGTTAACTACTGTCTTCATGATCTTCCAATCTTCCACCTGTCACTCAAAGAACAGCCACTCTGAGGCTAGTCACGTACTGTAAGTCTGCGTAAATGATCTAAAAGAATGATAGGAGGGTCTTGGCAAGAATACAATGGGAGGAAGGAATTTGAAGAACTGTATACAGCTCTGTCTCTCTAGGTCAGAGACCATTACTTGCAAAGACTCCTATCTGTCCTAGAAAGAGGATAGATTGTAGGCAGAAATGAAAAGAATGGTTCACACAGAATTTGTTTAAAAATGGAAGAATGAGGCATTCCAGCAAATTTGGGGGAGTTCTTCTTCAGCTTAATAGCCTCAGCATAGCCTAGCCCAATGTGACCATTCACCTGAAGCAGCATCAGACTTGGGAGGGACGGCCACCTTCCTAACAGGGGCATAATGAGGAGCCTTTAGTTGGCTTCTGAGGTGATGTCACCACATGAAGCCAGCCCAGGAAGGAAGAGAAACAAGCAGATGTCACATGAATGTTTTGAGGACTCAGGCATCCTGAGCCACCCCCAGAGACCCAAAGAAATTGTTAGAACCACAATGGGAGAAACCACAGGTCTCAAACAGCATTGAAGGAGTGGGATGGAGGAAACAGAAGCCAAAAAGACACTATAATTGAAAAGAATTAACTCAGCACAGCACTTAGTTGCTGGGATATTCATCTGCGGTTAGTTCTGTGAAATGTTTATGCTCTGTTGTGGCAAAGACAATGACAAATATGTGAAAACAAAACATCCTTTAGAAATATCTGTGCATCATAGGATGGCCTGGCAAAAGCAAGAAGAAGTATGGAGAGCTTATGTTCTCAGACCTGGCCAACAGGGACTCTGATGCCCGTGTGCCTTATAGGCAACCACCTTGTCTGCCTGCATTATGGTCAAGGCCTTGACTGACCATCTTTTATATTCCAGAAGTGATACCATTCACCCACACCTCCACCCAATGCTTCTTGAGTACCTGTTCTCATCCTCATTGTGAGTGGTATGGCTACACACCACAGTTTGAGTGTGGATAGCTCTGTACAAGCCTCCACAAGGCCAGAATTAGTCCCAAACACTGCAGAAGTGACAGCTAGGGCTCCAATGAGCCAGTGGCTAAGGCTAAGGGAGCTTTCTGTCCCATGCCAGAGCTATCTCCCACCTTGGCCTTCAGCATTGCTTACCAGCCAGACCTATCATGAAATGATTCAAATATCAAGGAAGGAATCCTGATGGGCTTTAAGTTTGACTTGTTTGGGGCTAAATTTCCTTGTTAGCTCCTTTGAACAGTCTCTTTTCTTTGTGGGTGTGACTTGTTCCCAGATAAAGTAAACAAAGAAATCTGTTACTATTAATGGAGCTGTTTCTCATAATGAAAATAAAAACTGTGATAAGCTTTGCTTGTGAGCCAGTCATTGCACACAGAGTGCACGCTCCCAGCCCTGGGGGAAGGAGATCTGAGCCAGGCTGTGGGCTGGAGAAGGGGCTGTGGACAAACGAGGCAAGGTGGGAAGTCAGAAGGCAGTTGCTAAGTGTTTACAGAAAGCTCTGGGGAAGTGGGAAGTGAGGGCTTCCATAAAATCAGAAACCCACCCTTACTTTAGTAGAGAGAGAAAGAAGGACCCCTAATACTGTGCTGTCCAACACAGTATCCACTTGCTGTGAGTGGCTATGTATATGCAAATGAATTAAAATATATTAAATTTAGTTCCTCAGTCACACCAGCTACCTTTCAAGTGCTCAGTAGCCCCATGTGGCTCACGGCTACAGTATTGGACAACACAGATAGAGAATATTTCCATCATCACAGAAAGTTCTACTGGTTAGCACTTCCTGGAATCCGAGTGTTATCATTACTAAGCATGAAACAAAAATGGATTATAAATGATGGGGCAGCATTTCATCAAATAGAAAACCAAGCTAGAGGTCCCTGAGAAGAAGTATCTTCAGGTGGCTGAGTGAGGAACTCAGCCTTGATCTGAGAGGTACTATGGAGGCACTCCATGTACCTTGGCAAGGGAGGCCCATGAGAAAATATGGATGAGTTACATAATAGTACATACAGTGTATGCTGAATTTTACTCTGCATTATGGGAGGGCACCAAAAAGAAAAGAGAAATGGAAGAAATGCCACATGCCCAGAAGTGCCAGATGATGCTTCTGCAGTAGAAGTTACCTACTCTCTGCCCCAAGTTGGAGCAAGAGAAAATTCAAGACAGAAGTATAAACAGAGAAGTCATCTTGGGAAGCATGATCACTTCCTTTCTTCATCTTCCCATCTTCTGACCCCTAACCCCAAAAATAATCAATCACAAAATCTTCTAGGGCCAACTTTTGAGATATTTCTTCTATCTGCTCTCAACTCCACTTCAGTTTTTCTTCTATTTTAGATGGCTTCAAATCTATGGGTGAGATGCTAATAGTTCATTCAAAGCTGGGTATTTTCTCAATGTGATGATATGAGCGGTGCATTAGTCTGAGAACCATGTTTAAATGGCTTTGAAAAAAGAGTAGAATTTACATGCTTCACCCCCCAGAAACCCTCTCTTGAGCTGCAGTCTCAACCATCTAACTGCCTGCAAGTACCTCGGTAGAAATCTCAAGGTCACCACATTGCTAGTGAATATATCACCTTCCCCTCCTTACCTCCACCATTCCCTTTGCCTTGCACCCACAAACACACCCAAACCTGCTTTACCTCCCCTGATCTCCATGATGTGCTGTGAGTGATGTCTTCCCAGCCAACCAACTAAACCAAAAAGCTGCCCTATTCCACAGAGTCACCACAACCAACAACGCTCTCTCTCTGATCTAACCGTCCTTTCTATTCACCCCCTCCCTGATTTTGTGGACCCTTCTATTCTCTTTCTGGATTTCCACAATAGTTCCTGATGTGTCTCTTCTACCAGTCTCACCTCCAGTCCATTGGTGACATTATCTATGACATGGTCCTTCTAAAACACAAATCTGCTCATGTTATTCTCTTGCCTAAAGCCTCAGATGACCCTCCAACCCCTTCATCCTAAAAGATGTGGGCTAAACTCCCTACCAGGAGTTCTGAGCCCATATTTTTCCTCCTGCATTTCCTGCTCCTTTTTCACACACATACTGCACTTCTCCCTGCCCATCCCCAACCACCCCCAATTTGACCTTTTGGAAAGCTCTTGTTCATCCTTTAAGACTTACTTCAGGCCACATCTCCCATGAGAAGCCTTCCTAGCCTTGTCAGACTCAGTCACTCCGTGGGCTCTGTTATCTCTTAACTGGGAACACATGTCCATCAAAACACTTCTCATCCTGCCTGGTCCTTTTTTCTTACTCTGTCTTCCCTTCCCATGTATGCTGTAAGGACATAGGGGCTCTTCCTTTGGACTTGCTCATCTTTGAATCCCCAGCAGCTAACACAGTGCCTGACAAAGAGAAGGCAGAGGGCACAGGCTTCCACATATGTAGCCTTGGGTGAGTCATATTCAATCTGTGAGGACCCATTTCCTCCTCTGTGAAATTGTGATAATGATATATACCATGCTGGTGGCTAGTCTATAAGAATGAATAATGATGGGTGGACAGACCCAAACCACTGTCTGCTTCTTAGAACATGGGCATTAAATGGAGGTTATTATTATTAAAATGGACTAGATTTTATGTTAAATGGGAGGAAAGACAAAGATGAGAGAAGGGATGAAAGGAAGGAGAGAGGGAGAAAAGGAAAAAGGGAAGACTGGTTGGACATTGTACAATATTCCAGGTGCAAATCCAGAGGCCTAATTTGGACGGTGGTAATGGAGAAAGATAGAATAGGAGAGGCAGTTGTGAGGTGAACCACCAGACCTCAGCACCTGGCCAAACAAGGAGGAGTGGGAGGCGAAGACTTGTGTGAGCGTTGGGGTCACCTCGAGTAAGGTAGCCTTCTCCATCTGTTCGTGTGACATACATTGGCTGAGTACGTGGTGTGCACCAGGAACCATGTCCAGTTCTGGGATAGAAGATCAACCAGATACAACCCTGTCCCCAAATAGCTCAAGGATCTGGAATACCTAGTCATAGAGGCAGGGAAGGAGGTCAGAAGACAAAGTGGGTTTGAACAGACAGGGGAATCCAGTTCCTGGCATGGAAGGATACAAGGCTGGACCAAGAGCTGTAGACTTTTCCAGAGCTCTGGTGTTGACTGGTAAAGCCTGGGAATTAAGAAAGAGATTAGGGGGAGAGGTGCAAGTGAATGCCAGGAGATTGGAGTGCTGTGAAAATTTCAGATCTGAAAAGTAGCACAACAGATGTTCAGAAACCAAAGAAAAGCCTGGGCACACAGGGCACTGGCACAGAGGGAAGCGCTTTTAAATCGAGGCTATGGAGATAAACTTAGGTAAGGGATAGAAAAGGTTACTGTTTTCCTTGGGACTTTAAAAAGACCTTACAGAAAGTCTAAATATGGGAAAAAGGAAGTGTAGCAAGAAAATCCATGATCACCAAGAGTTTGGGGACAGAGCAGGGGCTACCACTTGGAAGGGCAAAATGAGAGGAAAGAGGCTGTGATTCTGTGCCAAGCAAAATCCAGGGCCAGTTCAGGCCCATTTCACATCTCTGGGCCAGGAGCAGTGTTTGGAGCAGATGGTGCCTTTGAGTGGAGAAATAGGTTCCTCTGTCTCTGGATGGATGGATGCAGCCCCACACCAGAGTAATAGCTTGATGAGAGGAGCAGCAGTGGGTTTCAGCCCTATTCATCCTTTCCGTCAAGGGCCTTAGTACAGTGCACGCTTACACAACCTCACATGTTCGGCAAGAGCTCATTTAAGGATACAAAGCACCATTCAAAAGCAAGAGGTTCTTTTTGAAGAAGTATTTGAGTTTCTGATCTCAGTTTTTTTCTCTCAGAAAGGTATATTTGGCTACAAAGGTAAACTGGAGGCCCCATGGCCTCAGGGATAAACATCTTTGTGTTTTTATCACAAGTCTGCAGGTGATAAGTTGCTGGAACTATAAAGAGATTCTTGAGAGCAAGAACCGTGTCTTATTCATTTCAGTATCCCGAGGAGCTTCAGTGTCTGGCGCAGAAAAGTTAACTGGGAGGAATGAAGAAATTAGGGAGGTGTATGTGTGCATGTGTGCATGAGAGGTGTGTGTGTGTGTGTGTGTGTGTGTGTGTGAGAGAGAGAGAGAGAGAGAGAGAGAGAGAGAGACAGAGAGAAGGAGAGAGAGAGAGTTATGGAGAGAAAATATGTTGAGTAATGTTCAAATAAAAGATTCATAGCATGGATTTTTAACAACAACAAAAACCCTTTCTCTCTTATCTCTTTAATTAACCAATCAGAAAATTTTATTGGGCATTTCTTATAAGCAGGGCAGAGGGCTAGGTAATGGTCCGGGTTTAAAAACTAGAGGAAACCTTCTAAATTAAGATTGAGACTTGTAGGGTTTCAAATATTTACTGTGCACCCTGGCACACAAAAATTCATTCCACCACCCCCTGTTGCCAATGGCTGCCCCAGTCCCAGCCCTAATTCTTGATGACATCAGCCATGTCACACTCTCCTTGTATAAAATAGGGGGATTCGTAATCAGTCATGAATCAAGAAGTGTTAAGGAGAGATTAGCATCTAGTTGAGGCTTTCCTTCTGGTAAAATTAGAATGGGAAAAGAGTTGCACTGATGAAGACAATGGAATCAAAGCTCAACCATCAACAAGTAGGTTCCCAAGGGCCCAGTGGTTTTACCAATTTCTTCACCAATCTAAACATACCTTCTAGAAGAGTATCTGGTTAAATGAAGTTTCCCAATATATATTTGTTAAGTGAAATAAACATTTTAGAATGAAAAGCAAGCCACTATCAGGTATTGTGTATATGCAAGAAATATTGGCCAGTTTACCTGTTCACGGGATTTCTAGATGCATTCACATGCGCCCACTCCAGCAGAGTGACCAATAGAAGATAGAAAGCCTGATCTAATAATGATGTGTATCTATAGTGATATATTTATTGAGTGTTTACCACATGCCAGCCACAGTGCAAACATTTTATAAATCTAGTTTCATTTAATGCTCATGCTAACTCTTTATGGGAAGCACAATAGCTGTGTTACAGACAAGGTCATCTCTGTCTTACAGACAAGGATCTGAAGCTCACAGAGGTGAAATGAATGGCCCCAGTTATACTGCTAGAAATTGGATTTCAAAGCCCAATGCCCATATGTAGACTACACTGTCCACAGGGAAGCATGTATTCTAGTGGTAAAGAGAGGCACCTAAATTGGGAACCAATGTGTAACAGTTCACAGGGGCAGACGGTAAATGGGAAGTGAAGAAGAGACAGTGCTACCCTTGCCCTGGGCAAGGGAACAAAGGCACTATTCCCAGCCCTTCATGTGGGACACCTGCTTCAGCCTGTATCCATTTTGCCTCAATATTATGCATAAATAATTTTGTGCTATTTTTCCTGTCCATTGTAGGCTCTGTAAGCCTCAATAGGTCTTGAGAAAACAGTGACAAAAGACAGTGCTGAAAGCCCAAGCCCATCACGGAGACTGTCCTGACAGTCTTACAGGAAGATGGATGTATTAGGTGGTCCTGCCATGTCTTACCAGCTCTCTGCCCAAGCTCATTTGAAGAGACCTAAGGACTCCGACCAAAGCCCATGGTGACTGACCTATGAGAGGGAGGAGTTAACCCAGGCTAGCCCTCTACTCAGGCCCACACCTCAGCTCACAGCTAGTGGACCACCCAGGCTGAGAAAGGGGCTGTGGGGAGCCACACAAATCATGTGAAAGGCACATGTGCGTGCACCCCCACGCACACACACACACACACACACACACACATGCATGTACACGCACACCTGCCTATCCGGTTACCAGACTGTGGGAAGATGGCCCTCCTAGAAGAAAGTTAGGCCTTTAACCTCAGAACCTTCAGACTCACTTTCTTTATTCTTTTTCTCTTTTCTCTCTCCAAGGCAAACTGCCCTCCATTTTAAAGCCCATACCATTCGGGACATGGGAAACTTTTAAAATCTTTTCAGTTTCAAGACCTGGCATTTAAATTTTAGGAAAAGTGTATCCTGTGGTTACTCTCCTAGATTTTTCTTTTAATTCTAAGCTTCGTTTTTAATTTTAGTATGAAAATCTTTTCCACCTGCCAAAAGCCACAAGCCATAAGATGAGGATAGCCAAGGGGATTTCTCTGTGCACCTGAAATGAGACAAACTGACATAACCCAAATCAAAGAAATCTCTAAAAGTTATTTTCTGAACGCCTGCCTCCATACTCAGGAACTGAGCAGGTTTAATTTTCCCATGTTCTATAGCTTGTAGAAATGTCCTTCATTTTAAAAAAAATTTTTTTAAAGTTTATTTATTTTGAGTGGGGGGAGAGAGAGAGAATCCCAAGCAGGCTCCATGCCTTCAGCTCAGAGCCTGATATGGGGCTCAAACCCACAAACTGTGAGATCATGACCTGAGCCAAAATCAAGAGCTCAACCAACTGAGCCACCGAGGTGCCCCTGCCCTTCATCTTTTGGCAAGTAAGCACTTCAACCTAAAAAGGCAAATTTTGTTTTGGAAAGACACTTAGGCCAGATCACTGTCTTTTGCAGGAAGAGGTTAAAAAATGTGGTCTCAGTAGCAATATGAAGGAGAGAGAGTGAGTGAGAGAAGAAAGGGGGGTGGTGTCAGAGAAGGAGAGAGAGAGGGAAGAGGGGGCGGAGACAGGGGGAAGGGAGGGAGAGAAGTGGCTTCCTGTGTCTCGGGCTTGCAAAGTCTCCTGCACTCACAAATGGTCTCAACCTAGGGTACCTCTCCAGGGCCACCCCTCTGGTGTCCACATTTTGGAGCTTGTATGTTTCTTGGGAATTCAGAGTACAGTTGCCTCTTGTGGGCGCGTGTCTCCATCCATTGCAATAGTTTAAGGGCCCCCCTCTTTCTACCTTTGCATAACAGGAAGCCAACTGTAATAACAAGAAGCTTACAGAATTGTGAATGCTTCCTACTTAGCACTGCCAGGGCTGCCTCTTCCTCAGCACAAGGTGAAGTGGAGATTTGGCAATCGGGTGGTAAATGTTTCTTGGGTTGAGAATGTGGCTGTTTGTGTATAGAAGCCAACTGCCTTCCCAGACATCAGCGTGAGGAAGGACTTTGCATCATGTAGGACTGTGGGACAATTAGCACAGCAAATTCCGCTGGGTGTTCATGTGGTGTGCTCAAGCAAGAAAGGGACTTAGGAGAACTATTGATCCTTCGATTGTCACTGCTCATCATTTTTTTCTAGTTAACAGGTTTTGCTTAGTCACTAACATTCATAAATAAATAGCACATTCAAAGGTTTGACGTATTTGTATTTTATAAGCCCAAATGAATTCTGGGGCTCCAGTGTTTCACAGCAGTGATCCAGCCAGGGCAACGCTGAAGCCTGGCACCCATGACCAAGCACAGGGTCACCCATCCTATAGATGTCACTCCATTCTATAATGTGTGTTTGTGGAAACACAAACAATAATGTGTGTGTTTCTAGGGCCTTCACCTGGTCTTCAGTGATTTCTAACCTTGCGGTCCTACTAAGGATGTGGACAATGAAAAATTCGTACGGTGGGATGGGCCTGGCATACAAGTCATGATATGTTTCTCTTATTCTACAACCTGATGAAAAGATTCTATTAAAAACTGAGGCATTTAGATTATGGATAGAGTATAGATGATACCAAAAAATTATTAATGAGTTTTGCTAGATGTGATCAGTCAATGTGGTTAGGGAAAAAAATGTCCATAAATTTTCATTGTATTTACTTATTTTGAGAGAGAGAGAGAGAGAGAGAGAGAGAAAGAGAGAGAAAGCACAAGCAGGGGAGGGGCAGAGAGGACAGACAGAATCCCAAGCCAGCTCCGTGCCATCAGCACAGAGCCTGGTATGGGGCACGAACTCACGAACTGTAAGATCATGACCTGAGCTGAAATCAAGAGTCAGAGGCTTAAACGACTGAGCCACCCAGGCACCCCAAAAATGTCCACATTTTTAAAAATGTATGTTTAAGGATGAGGAATAAAATTACATAGCATCAGGGAATTGCTCTAAAATGTCCCAGCAAAGAAAAAAAAGACCTAGTAAAAGCAAATGTGATAAAATCTCAATAACTGTTTAATTTCAGTAATGGACATTCAGAGGAGTTTATTGAACTTACTCTATATTGGTGTTTGAAATGTGTATATAATAAGCAATCTTTTTCAAGATTCTATTAAGTTTTCAAACATACATTCTATTAGTCTTATTTTTTTTCCACACATCAGCTATTGCCCTGAACTTCAACTTGCTCATTTTCCCAGGCCTGCATTCCCAGACCTGTTAGTTATTCCTCTGAGCACAGCAGAATGATCCTACACAGATGTTATACCACACATGGACACATTCTTCCCGGACAGACCCTGCCCCTCCATTCCACTGCACTGTCACTTATCACTTAATGAAGGGGGAGAACGAGGGATTCCTGATACTTCCAGTTATGGATAGTATTTCCCATAAAGTCAACTTTTACTGGAACTGTTAGCCGTGGTGATGGTGTGTGCATGTGTACACGTGTATATGTGCACACGTGTATACATACACACACACACACACACACACACACACACTTCCCCAGCATAGGGGGAGAAGGAATGGACAGCCCCACTGTGAAAAACAGCTGTGGCAAGGAAGGCAGAGAGTCTCCATCTTGTATGACAATTCCTTCTGATTAGGGGGGATGTCTGGGATGTCTGAGGCTTAGTACAGGCTCAATGGGAAAAATGCAGTGACTGCTTATCAGTGTTTGCAATGACGGAAGTTGGAGAAAGTGATAGTCCATAGGCCACCACTGCAGCATGGTAAATAGCCCACTTGATCTTTGTTCCCCTACCCCTGAGGTTGAGAGGCAGGCAACGTAGAGTAGTGGAAGGTGTATCTGATTGGGCATCACGAGACCTGGGTTCAAGTTCTAGCTCAGACACAAACCAGCTGTATAATTCTCTTGGCCTTCCTGAGCCTTCGTTTCCTCATTTATAAAATCAAAGGATGAAAATAAACCATCTTGAATACATTTCCAACTCTAAATGTTTTCTTTTTTTTTTTTAATTTAAAAAAAAATTTTTTTTAACGTTTATTTATTTTTGAGACAGAGAGAGACAGAGCATGAACGGGGGAGGGGCAGAGAGAGAGGGAGACACAGAATGGGAAGCAGGCTCCAGGCTCTGAGCCATCAGCCTAGAGCCCGACGTGGGGCTCGAACTCGTGGACCACGAGATCGTGACCTGAGCTGAAGTCGGACGCTTAACCGACTGAGCCACCCAGGCGCCCCTAAATGTTTTCTGATTACCTACAAAACATCCATCAGGCACCTGATTAGTGTTGTAATCCTATTTTAGGTGAGACAGGTCTAACTTAATTTGTCAACTCAGGCAGGACTCTGGATCCGATATCAAGAACACAGGCCTCTAGCAATGCATTTATTTAACTGATCAAGAAAAATGGAATCGGCAAAAGACATAATCTGGGCGATTTTAATCAAACACAGGTGGCACGGCATGCCCCTGGGTAGAATGTTTGTGAGTTTCATTATTAAGCTAAAGATGATCCCCTGAGAAGTCCCGGTGATAATACAGAGCAGGAAGCACAAAGACAAAAGCCACTGTAACTGTTACTCAAGGACTGACAGTTCAACAGACTGTGTGATCAATTTCTTCTGGAGTAATATCTTAGCTCCCAAATATTATGGACCCATCATCTTCTGGATATATCTCTCTGACTCTAAACCAGACCTTACATATTAAAAACTGCAAACACATCCACACTCTTTCAACCAAAGAAACCTAAAAATTTAGTTAAGGAGATAATAATGTATGTGTATTAGGTTTATTTATAAGGATATTCACTACAGCACTATTGTGTAAAAACCATAAACCACTAAATGTCCAACAACACGGAATCAGTCAAATGAAGTATGGTATGCCCATAAAGTAAAATACTATGTAGACTTAAAAATGATGCTTTATTGGGTTATAAGGACGTGGGAAAATGTTGAATGTATACTATTGCGTTAAAAATCACTTATTCCAAAATAGTACATAAAAAGTGACTCCATTTTGTTAAAAAAAATATACACATGCACACCCATATATGTACACAGTGTAGCATAGGAAAATCGCAAGCACAAATGTGGTATAGCACAGAAAATCATAATAGCAAGATTCACACCAGAAAGGTGTAGAGTTAAAGGTTATTTTCCTGAGAGGTGGGAGTATGGGGAGTGTATATGTCTTCCCTTTGCTGTCATTTTTTTAATAAAGAAAACAAAAATCACTTGTAATAACTCTGTGTTAGCTTTCTCTTCAATGACCTTCAGGCTGAGTCTCTCAAAATGAAAATTTTAAGACTAAATGAGTCAAGAGAGAGAAATCACTAAGGAGAATCTGTCCCAGTGTTAGGAAGAATTTACATAAGATAAACCAGAGTGAATTCCAAAAGTTCTGAAATAGAACATTTCAGGAGCGAGCTATGTCATCCTGGGCACATGACCCCGTCCTGCCTCATGGGATTACTTGCCAGCAGGATACAATATATAAGTGATCCTTTCTTAAATGTAAAATAGGTTTTGCTTTATTACTATTATCATTAACGAGAAGAACTTACTTCTGAAGAGCTTCATTGCTACACATATATTACGAGGTGGTTTAACAAGATGCTTGCTAAGGTCCTCCTCGACCCCCAAATTCTTCTATTCTCTGTTTACCGGCAGTTTCTACTTAATACCACAATGCATGCAGAGTTTGCAGTTAGAGACAAGGGCAGCAGAAATGAGGGATTCATTATCTGGGAAAGAATAAAAAAGAAAGCATTCAGGGAAGGAAAGGGATCAGTATGGCTTGAAAGCTGTCAGCCAAGACGTCACAGGAACCATAAAATCTGAACACATTCTTTGTGGATAAGCAGGGGCAGTCCTTGGGGAGAGAGAAAAAGGCAGTGTGAAGGCCAAAGGGAGCACAGGGGATGCGCTGAGGGAGCCCAGAAGGAAGAACCACCTAGAATTTCAGGCGGCTTTACCTCATGGCATAACAGACCCATTTCCAAATTTTCATTGAAATGACCAAAAAATTACTTCAGTTAACAATATGGGGAAATGTGAAATGAAAGCAAAAGCAAAGAAGAATGCTATCTGCCTGCTATTTGGGGGAGGAGGATTTCTGTAAGACGTAGGAAGGCAGGGCTGACCAACATGCAATGCAATAGAAGTAGAGGAACAGCTGCCCGCCCAGAGGGGAAGGTCGCAGGAAGCATTTGCACTGACTCCTGAGACAGGGGCACCAGCGCTGGAGACAAGGAGCAATGAATACCCCAAGAATCACTTTGGGAAGTGCTTAGCGATCAGAAGTCTGGCTGGGGTGTGTCATTTCCAGCTTACCGCAGGTGCGGAAAGTCTGGCCAGAGAAAAAGTGATGGCGCCATCCTGCTGGCTCCTAAACTGGGTCACTGTACCAGTGAGAGTAGGGGACACTTTTCCAACTTCTCTGGGGCCACCACCAGGCGAAAAAAAAGAAACTCTCCACCAGGGGAGCCACTGTCCCTACACTGGATGCTTTTTAAAAAGTTAACACGTAAGCTTATCACAGGGCCCAGCAATTCCACTTCTAGGAATCAACTCCCGAAGACGTGAAAGCACATTTCTTGGATGCAAATGCTCCCAGCAGCTTTATTCTTAATGGTCAAACTGGAAACAATCCAGAGTCCATCCCGTGGTGGATGGACTAACACAGTGTACACGGAGTGGTCCAGCCATTTAATGTAGCACCATTCGAAAACAAAAAGGAATAAAGTACCAACACGTGCTACAGCATGGTGAACCTCAAAACCACTGTGCTCAGTAAAAGAGCCGAATGCACAAGCCAGCATATTCCAATTCCATATACGAGAAATACCCAGAAATGGCAAGGCTATCGAGACAGAGAGCATGCTGTCTGGGGCCAAGGGTGAGGGCAGGGACGGACTGCAAATGGGCAGGAGGAAAGTTTCTGGGGTGACAAAAGTGTTCTAAAATGAGTTTGTGGTGATTGCTACACAGCACTATAAATTTACTAAAAATCATCGAATTGTATAGTGACAGTAGAAGAATTTTACGGCATTGTACCATAAAAACTTGTACCTCAGTAAACTATAAAAGGAAAGATCAAGAACTATGTATATTTAGTTGCCACACACGTGCGCATACACACTCACACATACATACATGCACACGCACACACGCACATACACGTACACACATATGCATGCACACATGAATGCACATGCACACACATACACACGCACACACACACACGAAACCCACCTGGAAGGACTAAAAATCAAAACAGTCTCTGCATAGAAAAATAGAGTAATTCCACTCATTTTATAAAAATCATTTTAAATAAACCATAAACTCCACAAAGTTAGAGAGCTGCCTGTTTTGTCACTCATGTACCGCAAGTGTCTAGAAAACTCCAGGAATGTAAAAGTACTTCAATATTAGAAAAATTATTCTAAGCATTTTGTAATGGTTTATTATATCAATAAGTCAAAGAACTAAAAATCCGTATGTTTTCAAAAGATTGTGAAGCTACCCTTGATAAAGTTCAATTCTGATTTATATTAGAAAGTCAGTTATCAAGAACGGAAGAATATTTCTTTGGTGGTAAAGAATGTATATCTCAAACCCATAGGAGGGGATTGAGAGAATACTCTGTTCCTAAAAAGTCAACTCCTGAAGATTGGAAGAGCCCGACATTCTTGGGAATTAGATCAAGTGTTTGCTGTTGGGCTGTGTAAGGAAAAACGAAGAAGTACAGGTGAGGTATGTCAAAGAAACAGAAAATGACACAGCAGAAAATTTCTGCACTTCTGTGCAGCACTTCTGGGCTGTCGAGTGGATGAAAGTTTCCACTGCCCTGACATGTTGCAATGCTGGTAAAAAACATCTTAGGGTCTGACAGAAGAAATCATTCTAAAATTCATGAAACACAGTCAAACAGAAAAATATCCATGTCCATGTCTTGGCTACAGCTGCTGACTTGTAAGAAATTACTGAGGTTTTAGTTTTTTATAAAATGATGTCCTTTACCAGCGTCTCTATCCATTTCAAGCTATGCTTCACGGTACTCGAGTGAGGCTTTGCAGAGTGCAGCATTTCCCCTGTGATTCTGCTACCGACATCCTGCAGTCATTTCCTCTTCAAAGCTGTCAAATTTTATCAGCTGTCTGAAAAGAAAATGCTTTGGAGGGGGAGTTCTCTTTTATCACCCAAGGACCTCACAAAAATGTTAGGATTTATTTTGTATGCATCTGTGAGCAACCATAGTGTGTCTGTGTGACCCAAGCTTTGTTGGTGGTCAGACACAGACCTTTGCCCTGATACGTCTCTTTGTGTTTGGCCACATTGGATGGCTCTCACAGTCTCTGTACCGAGTCTCTTGTCCACAGAAGAACGAGAAGAATATCATTCTTTCTTTTTTCTTTATCCATTTGTTTGCTTTTAGCCACTGATCCCTGAAGGACAAACTAAGCTTTGAAGTTCTGGGTGCAGACGCTGAAGAAGCAGGAAGCACAAATGGACAAACAGGAAGTGGAAGAAGGGGAACCATGAATGGGTGACTCGGTGACTGACACCGTGACATGAGGGATTCACTTGCATTCTGAGTCCCTCTGGCCTGGAACACCTTATAGTGTAAGGGACCTTTTCAAGATGAAAAATAACTTGTAATAGTTGGGTTGGGTTTAAGACAATAATTTCACCGAACTGAAGGGAGGCACTAAATGGAGATGTATCAAACATAAAATAACTGACATGTCTTATAATAAACTGGCATGGGGCACATTTAGAATAGAAATGCTAAAGATTGTATTAATGTGGGGAGCCTGGGTGGCTCAGTTGGTTAAGCGGCTGACTTCGGCTCAGGTCATGATCTCGCGGTCCGTGAGTTCAAGCCCCACGTCAGGCTCTGTGCTGACAGACCAGAGCCTGGAGCCTGTTTCAGATTCTGTGTCTCCCTCTCTCTGACCCTCCCCCATTCATGCTCTGTCTCTCTCTGTCTCAAAAATAAAATAAATGTTAAAAAAAAAAAATTAAAAAAAAAAGATTGTATTAATGTGAATACAAAAATGGAAGAAAGGACTGACTTCTTGTGTTCAAGGATGAATCATATTTTTCCTCTTCTACACTGTAACTCTACCCTTTCTCCTCTCCTTTTCTTTCCCAGCATTCCTTTATTGTATCAACTGTGAAATGGCTGACTTCTCAACGACTTAAGTGGGAGGGCACTGTATCCAGACGTAAGAGCAGCCTCTGAAAACATCTGTTCTTTTGAATATATGGGAAATGTTTCAAAAAACAAATAGATAAACATAGCTAACTAATTGACTGAACATTAAAGTCCATTAATCTATAGCATGACTTCGTTACAGCAGGGATGGGTGTATTTTGTAGGGGGGGAAGGGGATGAGTTTCCAAAATATAATTTCTACTTGCATAATTTTGAGAAAAAGGATCCAGAAAGACATTCTGGAGTGTTCGACTATAAACATAGCACTGACCACTCCAAACTTCCAACACTTGCCCCTGCATGATTAAAAGACATACTTTGGAAAATGTGACTTTTGTGATCTTTGGGAGGAAGCCTGGAAAGGGTGGTTTGAGGGTTCTGAGTGACACAGGAAATCTGTGTTTGTAAGGGTTAAGTGTGTGGGTGTGTTCATGTGGGCAGTGCTGGAGAAGAAAAATGAAAGAAAGTGTTTGCAGACCATTGCAGCCAGGAGCTGAATGAGAAACTCAAAGAATTCATAACACTTACAAAACATATTTGATATCCACAGATTATCCTGGATTGAGATTCTCAAAAACAACTCGAATTAAAAACACAATCTATAGAAGAAAAATCTGACATTCGACTTCATTGAAATTAAAAGCTTTTTCTCTATGAAAGGTACTAAGAGAATAAAAAGCAAGCCACATATTGGGAGAAAACATTTGCAAGTCACATATTTGACAAAGGAGCTGTATCCATAATAATGTAAAGAACTCTCAAAACTCAACAATAAAAAAACAAACAAATCAATTTCTAAAATGGACAAAACATTTGGGCAGACACTTCACCAAGTGAAAAGATGCTAAACATCATTAGTCATTACATAAAGTAAAACTACAATGAAATGCCACTATAAACATATTAGCATAACTAAAATAAAATTTAAAAAAAATTTTAACATTTATTTTTTGAGAGACAGAGAGAGACAGAGTGTGAGCGAGGGATGGGCAGAGAGAGGGAGACACAGAATCTGAAGCAGGCTCCAGGCTCTGAGCTGTCAGCACAGAGCCCAACATGGGACTCGAACTCAAGAACTGCACGATCCTGACCTGAGCCAAAGTCGGACATTTAACCAACTGAGCCACCCACGTGCCTAGAATAACTAAAATAAAATTTTAAAACAAAATAACAATATCAAGGACTGATAAGGAAGGAAAACAACTAGAATCTTCATTCATGACTGATGGGAACACAAAATAGCACAGCTACTTTGGAAAACATTTTGGCAGTTTCTTACAGAGTTAAATTAAACATATAAATATATGTTTATCATATACCCCAGGAGTACCACTACTCAAAGTTTGCCCAAGAGATTTGAGACATTATGTTCACACCAAAACCTGTAGGCACATATTTAAAATAGCTTGTTCATAATCTCCAGAAATTAGAAGTAACCCTAATGTCTTTCAACTGACAAACGGCCACATCCATACGGTGGAATACTATTCAGCAGTAAAAACAAAGCTATTGAGAGAAGAAGTGACATGAATGAATCTGCATTCTGTTGAGTAAAAAAAAAATCAGGCTCCAAAATCTATATACTCTATGATTCTATTTATAAGATATTTTGGAAAAAGCAAAACTATGGGGACAGAGCACAGATGAGTGGTTGCCTAGGCCTAGGGTTGGTGAAGAAGAGCTGACTTAGAAAAGACAATAGGAGGAAGTTCTTTTTGGTGATGGAACTCCTTTGTATCTTGATTTTGTGGTTGTCACAGGACTCCTGGCATTTGCCAAAAGTCATATAACTGCAGACCAAAATGAATAGATTTTACTAGATGCCAATTTCAAAATAATTCTTTTCATCTGCTCAAATTTGTTGCAAGCTTGTTACGTAGAACTATTTGGCATTTTCACCTCCTTTTGACCTTCAAAAATTTCCATGGCTAATAGGAGTCCTGAATGTAAAAAAGTTATTTCTACCATCCCACAGTGACTTGGGTGAGGTGAGTAGCCTCAGAAAACATGGAAATGTGGGGAAAATTAACATGCCAAGCTAAATCTCTCCAGCTGGTAAGGGAACAGGATCCCAGTGGGGCTGGGAATGCCTTTCGTTTAGCATGTCCCTGTCATGGGGGCTAGGGAAGGTATGACATGCCATTCCCAGCAATAAGCTCACACTCCTGTGAAAAAGTTCGACCATGATCCTCATCCAGATTATTCATTTTGGTGTTCCAAACAAAGAAGGGGATACAGCCAGGGATGTCTCCTTCCATAAACGTATTCTCCTAATTTCAGTAGTACTGGGTTTTTAGTGTAGGGAATGGCACAACCGTAAGTAAGCAAGTTGATAGGGTTCTCTTGTGGAAAAGCAGTAGGTAATCCACTGGGTAGTGTTCGTTCGGGAGACCTAATATCGATCAAGTCCCAGTTGTGCTGCTAATTTGCTGTATTCAGATTTGGGCAGTTCACAGAATTTCTGCCATGTTTTTTCATTGCCTTGGTCAACAATTTTTTGGCTATAAGAAACAGATTCTGAATCAAACTGGTTTCAGATAGATAAATAGATAAACAGGTCAGTCCATCAGTTGGCTGTAGAGTAGGGACAGTTACCCTCCCTTCCCAGACAATATTTGGCAGTGTCTAGAGACATTTGTGGTTGTCACAGCTGGGAGGGCTACTACTAACATCAAGTGGATGTTGGCCAGGGATGCTGGTAACTACCCTATGATGTACAGGACGGCCCCCACAACAAAGAATTGTTTAGCCCAAAACGGCAATAGTGATGAGGCTCGCTCACACACACACACACACACACACACACACACCCCTATGATTTTTTAAGGATAATATAGTATTTCAAAACAAAATCAAAGGAAATTTCAGGGGAAAAAAACCCCATGGATTAGGATGTGTAGAAATCAAGGCAGATTTTGTGAGTTTTGAGCTCCAAATAGAGCTCTAGGGCTTTCCTCTTAGTACCCTGTGAGTTGCAGGGCTCATTCCGTGAGCCCATTCTCTGCGAGCCTGAGGCTGAGAGAAAACCAGAGACGCAGCTCGACTCTGTTCTTCCTCCTCCAGTCAGTCCTGTCCTAGGGGGCGGGGTTACAAAGGCCAAGCCTGTGGCCGCCCACGGAGACCGTGTTGGAAGCCTTCCGAGGGGTGGGGGTGGGGGTGGGGCTGGGAAACAGCCCCAAGGAGGCCTATTATATTTATCGGTAAAGTGATAACAATACCACTGAATCTCTACAAGCCTAACGTTAAACAAATGACTGGGGACCTCGGGTCACTTGGAGGAAGCGGAAATGGCAGGTCTCTCCTTGAAATGGAATTCATTTTTCTTTTTGTTTTTTCCCTCTTCTGTCTTGAAGAATAGTTTGCAATTTTTATACTGCTACAGAACAGATGTTTCACAGTTTGTACAGCTGATCGCATGAACTGTACTAAGTTCTGCATATGTATGGCTGTCCCAAGTGACACCTTAGAGCTGTGGAGGATAATTTTGCTATCTACCCTTTATGATATAGAAGGACCAAGTGAGATCTCAGAAAGTACAGTAAATCCCAGCTCCAACACAAGAAGTGGGGACTGAAATTCAATCATCTACTACACAAGGTCATGTTGTTTTGAAGCTTATGAAATGGCCGCCGGGCACCCGCTCAGTTTACCAACAGCAGCCCCGGGGCGGGGGCGGGGGCGGGGGGGGGGCGGTCTGGCGGCGCCTGCGGATCCATCCCGGCCCTGGCTGGGCGTGCTGCCCTCTGGTGGCCACAGTCAGCTTCAGTTTACCGGTCAAGGGACAGGATGCGGGCCTGTGGCTGGCCAGGACTTGCAGTTCAGCCACAAGAAGCAATTCTGGGAATTTCCCAACTGTTGTCGCCCTCCTGTTGGCCCAAGCCGGGAAGACTGGGTCAGGAGAAGACTGTGAACAGGGGAACCTGTGTGATGTTTTCCCGGTCAACCTTACCTTTTCCTCCACATCACTCTTCACACAACAACCAGAAAACACCTTTGGGCTGGAGGGGCAGGGCAGAGGGTGGGAGTCATTTGCCCATCACATTATACCTAATTATCACAGAGTTCCTTGCTGAGATGCGTTTCCGTGCTTGGAAACATAGAGGCTTTAGCCTGTATAAGATTACAGATCTCTGTGAGAATCTGCATGTACATATATAATTTTTCTTACAATCTGGGGAAGGTTGTGAGCTTACTGAAGCCAATCCAGGACACAAAGGCAAGGACCCCAAATACAGGCCTGATAAGGATGTTAGTTGGGTATTAAATGTATAATCATAAGCCACTCTGAAATCATTTGGAACAGAAGTGGAAAATGTCAGGGGCTAAATCTATGCTAATTTAAGGATCTAAAGCCCCTCACTGTCTTCTAGAATGTGCCAAACGCCCATAGGACTCTTCAGCCATATTTACTCACACTATGTATCCTCCACCTTTCCTTTTCGCCCTTCACATTGGGTCCCCGTTGACATACCTGAGTTTCTCCTGGCTGTTCCCATTCCCTCTGGTTTCTGTCCAGAGTCCCTGGCAGAGCAACAGCAAGGCTGCTGGGAGTGGGAAGAGTGGCTGGGGCTAGGCCAGCACCCCAAGTCACCCAGGTGGGCATGAGTCAGTCAGCCCCCCACCTCTGTGCTCTGACTGAGGATGAGCATTCCTTATTCCCTGTGGGATAGAAGAGACACTGTGTACAGGTGAAAATCATGGAAAGAGAAGTGGCCTACAATTTTTGGAGTCTGTAATACTATTGCAAAAGCAACTCCTTCTAGAACCCTCCCCAGGCAATGTGTGCTTAGAGCAGGTGAAGTGTCAGCCGGCCCTGCACTTTGGAAGCACTCATGGCAGTAGATCCCAAACTTTGCTATGTAGCTAGTCACTTAGGAGCTTATAATAAATAGTCCAAATACATAGACCACACTCTGTCACTTAAATTGGTATCTCTGGAAGGGAACTAGGCAGCAGAATTTTTAAAGACCCCCCCCCCCCCCAGGCAATTCCAGCAAGCAGCCAAGTTTGAGGAGCAGTGATTTACAGGAGGTGTAGGGAGCTTCCACTCCAGAGCCAGATGTCACCTGTGCATGGTTCCCTTGAGCCCTGGGGAGCTTTGCTGTGATCAGTGACACTATTGGCACAAGAGGCGCTGGGGAGCTCACAGAGAACGAGTTCAAGACTGTGAAAACCAGAGGCTGAACAATGGCTAGGAGGCCTGCAGTAGGCAGATTTGCAGTACAGTCAGGAGGTAGAATGAATAGACTGATGGACACTACTCGGGGGAGGAAGATGTCCTAAGGTCAGAAGTGGGCTCACAGAGGACCCACTTCCCAGATTAAACAGTGGAATAATGTCAACTGTATAATTTGCAGGGCCCAGTGCAAAATGAAAATGTGAAGCCCCTTGTTCAAAAATTACTGACTTTCGAGACAGCAACAACAGAGCATTAAAGCACATTCGGGACTCTTCTGAGCATGGGGCCATGTGCAACTGCACAAGTCAAGTGTCTGCACAGCCAGCCTTGAGGAGGGCATCTCGGCCAATTGTAGAGCAGGGGGTGCATGGAGAGAGATGACTAGAATGAAGGCCACTGGACTGATGATTCTGTCATTTGAAGGACCCACAGAAGTGCTCCTTGGGGTTATTATAGAAGACTAGAACCTCTCTCCGACTCTCTTCCTTCCTTTCCTCATTTCCCTTGCTCATCCTCACCCCTTAGCTCAACCTGTACTAACTGACTGTATGACAACACCAATGCATAGCTTTAATATTTGCATTTCCTGAGTACAGCTGCCTTGTGCATGAGTTAGGAGCTCCCTGGATGCTAAAGAGGAGAACTGGCGTCCAGTTAAAGAGAAGAGGGAAGGAAGCAGACTACTGAACATGGCTCCCCGGCCCCCTGAGTCAGAGGTAAAGGAATCTGTTGGCCACTCTATAGAACCAGTCATCAAGAAGATTGATCATAGGGGCAAGAAGTAGCCCTTGTGACCCTATTCAGCAGTCTGAGCCCTGTGATCTCTCTCAAGAATAGATGAATGCTCAGTCACCCACATGCTTTCCAAGTTAGATTTAGACACCAGAAGTCCTACTTCTTTCTCCACAAGAAAATCAAAATTGTCTTTCTGGATCAAATTGCTGCTCAACAATAATAAGAGCAGAAAAAAAACACGCATTAGTCGTATTTTAACTTTCTTCATTTCACTGGATGGAAGAAATCTGGCCACAGGCCAGTCCCCAGGTATTCCACAAACATCCCTTGATCACCTGTTGTATGTCAGGTGCTGTTCTTGGCAGTGGTAATGTAAAAGGGAACAAAACAAATGAAGCTCTGCCTACAAAAAGCTTACAGTCTAGTGGAGGCTGGAGGCCACAGATCACAAACAAGTAAATATCATTTCAGGTATAAAAAGTGTTATGAAGAAAATGAAGTAAGATAATGGGATAAAGACAGACTGGAGTAGGAGGGCCATATTAGATACTGTGGTCAGGAAAGACCACTTCAGAGAGACAATATTTGAACTGAAACTGAATGGGGTAGAGGAAAGACCATGGTAAGATCTGGGGGAGCATGCTTCAGAGAGAGCAGCAGACAGGCCATGCAGTAGCTTTGAGCACCCGTGTTGAAGGAACTAGAAGGTGGGTGTGGCTGAAGGGCAGTGTGAGAAAAGCCAACGAGTGGTAGATGGGTGGGGAGGCAGAGGCAGGGTTCAGATCCCATAGCCAGGGATCCTTAGATTGAAGTCCATTCCATGCATACTGAAGGTTTCAAAGAAAACATGACATAACCTGATTTCTACTTTCAAGATATTGAGTCTGGCCATGGTGCAGAGAATATAAGATACAGGACAAGAGTAGGAGCAGGAAGACTAGTTAGCAAAAGATTGCAGTAGATTCGGCAAGAAATGATATATTTATAGTATCCGAGGGATGGAAATAATCAGATCGGAGGCATTACTTAGTAATGAATCCAAAAGTTTTTCTGATGGATTAGGTGCAAGATAGGAGAGAAGAAGTCAGACGGAAGAGGACTGTAGGTTTTCAGCCTGTGCAACCTGGTGAATGGTGGAGACTTTATTCAGGTAGGTGCACTTCGTGGGGTAGAGTGGGAAGAGAGTTTCCTGAATTCTGTGTTGGACATGAATTGTGTTGGACCTCCAGGTGGAGACCTCCAGGTAAAGGTAGCAAGGAGTCTAGAACCCAGCCGAGAGGTAGGGCTAACATGGAAGAGTGCAGATGGAATTTAAAGCCATGGAAGGGATGAGGTCACCCAGTGAGTGAGGAGAGAGACCGGACAAAGGAATTGAAACCTGGGACCAGGGCTGGGTTTGTAGACATGCAGCCTGTACAGTCTGGGCCCCACACTTAGACCGTCCCTGTGCTTAGTTTAATGCTCTGCTGTCACACGCTTGAAAGTCTTAATAATTTGGCACAAGGGGTTCCACATTTGCATTATGCTCCAGGCCCCTCAGTAGCTGGTTCTGCCTGGGACACTTCGGAGTTAAGAGGTCTGGTGGAGAAGGAGACTCCATCACCAAGAGTCAGAAAGTGTGGCTAATGAGGTAAAGGGAAGCCAGGGAGTGTGCTATCAAGGAAGACTTGACGTCATCTCCAGGAAGAAATGGCTATGTGAAATGCTGGTTCACCCTTGGCTTGCCAAGGTACAGATATTAGCTATTTTGATGAGGACCTTCTTGGTGGAGTGATGTGCATTGATGCTTAATTAGGTTACCGCAGAATAAGACATGCCCAGATCCACCCCTGACATTTGAGAATACAAATGGAGGCCCTGTCCTGCAGCCCGTGCCCTTTCTCTCCTCCCACCCCCAGCTCTGTTTCTCACAGGGAGGGCCTCACACACTTGCCCAGGGATACATCAGCGCAGACACGCAAGCTCTGCTCTGGGCCTCCCTGCAATCAACCACTTGTGGGGGGGGTGGGGAGGGGCGGGCAGGCAGGAAAACATTCGTGCAAATTCTGGAAGCAGCTCTGGCCAACTGTGTAGGGATTTTCACGGCCCCATATGGTCTAGAAGCAAGTAGGGCATGTCCCTTTGGCCAGGCACCTCACCCCATGAAGGAGGACACAGATGGAGCCAGACGAGAGCAGGACTCTCCAAGATCCGGGCCTCCAGATGGGGGCCCTCTTGTTCAGGTCTAAGGGTTAGTGCTGGAGGTGAAGGTGTGGGGAGACTGAAGCATCCGGTGGTAGAAAAGGAAGGGGGTTCTCACACAGCTGCCCATGTTTTTCTCTATGAAATATAAAAGTGAGGGTAAAAGCAGGACGAGGCAGTAAGGCCTTGAAGAGAGTAAGAAAGGTTTTGGGGGGACACCTGGGTGGCTCAGTTGGTGAAGTGTCCCACTTTGGCTCAGGCCAAGATCTCACAGTTCGGTTCATGAGTTCAAGCCCCACGCTGGGATCTGTGCTGACAGCTCAGAGCCTGGAGCCTGCATCAGATTCTGTGCCTCCCTCTCTCTGCCCCTCTCTCTCTCTCTCTCTCTCTCTCTCTCTCAAAAATAAATAAACATTAAAAAAAAAAAAAAAAAAAAAAAGATGGGGCACCTGGGTGGCTCAGTTGGGTAAGCGTCCGACTCTTGATTTCAGCTCAGGTCATGATCTCATGGTTCATGAATTTGAGCCCTGCATCAGACTTTGTGTCAACAGGGTGGAGTTTGCTTGGGATTCTCTCTCTCTCCCTCTTTCTCTGTCCCTACCCTACCTGCTCTCTCTCTCTCTCTCAAAATAAACAAATAAACCTTTAAAAAAAAGAAAGAAGGAAAGGTTTTGGGAAAAAGAAAGTAAATTCACTAGGTAGGCGTGGTAGGCTTGTCTGGAACTATTGAATATCCACCTGATATGATTGGTTACAGATTTAAGTAAATCCAGGGGCGCCTGGGTAGCTCAATCGGTTAAGCGTTGACTTCAGCTCAGGTCATAATCCCACGATTTGTGGGTTTAAGCCCCACATCGGGCTCTGCGCTGACAGCTCAGAGCCTGGGGCCTGCTTCGGATTCTGTGTCTCCCTCTCTCTTTGCTCTTTCCCCACTCGTGCTCTGTCTGTCTCTTTCTCTCAAAAAATGAATAAACATTTTTAAAAATTTTTAAGTAAATCCAGGCAGCTCAATGGTCTGATTCTCCCCAGTGATGTTCAGCTGCCCACGCACAGGCATCCAGAAAGTGGGTTGTCGGGTTTAAATAGGGTTAGGGGATTTTCCCCATGGTTACAGCAGTGGGAGAGAGGCAGAAGGCTCAAGGGCATCTATTCAGCAGTGCCACATTGCCAGAATGAAGAAACTATAGTAAAGAGGCCATGATGGGTGATTAATAGTGAAAAAGTAGTAGGACCAATGGAATGGGGGCTCACTGAGATAAGAGAATTGCTGGAGTGGGCAAATTGGGCACCACAGCATGGGAAGCCTGAAAGTGAGCTTTCAGGGATGGTACAGTTATAGGAGATGATACAGTTTACTTGCGACTAGGAGCAGCTGAGCTAGGTGGAGAAAGTATTGGAGATAAGGCCATCAAACGAGAGATACTACCAATAATAAAAGCAACAGTTTATTGCCAGGCACCCTGCTGAGTGACTTGTACATACGTTATTTGATTCTTATAACAAATCTGTAAAGTGGGCAGGACTATTGTCCCCATTTTTCGGGTGAGAAAACCGAGGCACAGTGAGATTATAGCTACTTGCCCAAACTCAAAAAGGAGATCAAAGGCTGAGCTGGATATCAAATGCAGGCTTATCTGACTTCAAGGGCTGTGTTCTTAAAGAACTTCCCCTCCTTACACTCAGGTCTAGCTTCTTAGTTGAGTTGGTTTGTGGAGTTTTTTTCTCCTTTAAGAAACACTTTTTATCTGGAACCTCACCTTTTGTCTGTAAAGACACAAACGTGACTAAATTATTAATTGCTTTCATCATAATGTTGAGCATTTCAGGCCATAGAAGGATAAGATATGAAGACAGCATTGTGCTGCCCAGAGACTGGTTTAAACCCTAGGCTTTCTGGACAGAAACCATAGAAACCACTAAGTTTACCTATAGAAGTGCAACTACACTGTCTGCTGGCGCCCTCTACTGGCAGTTAATCAGAATGGCAGCCTGGAATCAGAAACTTGATTTGTCTTTTTTTTTTTTTTTTTTTTGGAAGGAGAGAATAGACTTGAATTACCAAGTAAAAATTTGTCCCTTTAGATATTTAGGGGCTGTGGTTCAAGTGGGGCAAGGAAGCTGTAGTTACAGAAAGAGACTTGTGTCAGCTTTTTAAAATCTCACAATTGCAGTTGCTTTGCTTAGGAACTTCTGATTCTCTTTAGTGGGAGAACTCTGCTTCCCTCTGAGTGTCTCCCTATGGAGACTGTCAGCTACCTGAGGTCAAGATCTTAATTTTTTTTATCTTCTCTTCTAAGCCTAGTAAAGTGCCCAGCACATAATACGTGCCCAATAAATACAGCGGTACAATTTCACAGAATGGGAGGGACTAATCCTACTTGGGCAATTCAGGAAGGCTTCCAAGAGGAGATGGGTGTGGCCATGGTGATGGGGGGAAGGAGTAGAATCAAAAAGAAAATCCAGAAAGTAGAATGGCCATCCCAGGGGGCAGATATAGAGATCCCACAGGGCAGGGATTTTCTGTGTGATTCTGGAAGGAAGTACTCAGCCATCTGGCTAACAGGTGTGGCTTCCAATCCTTCCAGAGAAGGTATGAGCCAGAATAAAAAATTTCATAAAAACAGATAGAGGAAGCTAGTATAGAAGATGCAGATAAGCTGAAGAAAGAATTTGGAAGGAGTTCTTCTGACCACGGGTATTAAAAAAAAAAAAAAGAAGAAAGAAAGAACAATTCAAGGTTTAAAGAAGTTTTCCCATAATTTCATTTTTACCCTAAATTGTGTGACCTCACCGAAACTCAATTCAATAGATATACAGAGCACCTATCACAACGATGGCAGTATTTTCTCAAAATACCTTTTATTTTCTCAGACAAAGCACTAGGACCAGGGTTTCTTTCCTGGTTTTCATACTGAGACTCTCATATCTCAGGAAACCCTAAGTTCCAGGCAAATCGGGACTCAGATTGGCTCACAAAGAGGTCAGTACCAAATGAAGAGAAGGAGGTTAGTGTCAGAACACGGCACAAAGGGCCTTGGCTGAGAAGGGTGTAGAGGTGACAACTATACTCTGTACCTGTTATCATCATAAGTCTGCTGCGTGCGTGGTGAGACATTTTTCACCCACCAGCAAAACAGGTTTCTGAGTCTAAATGACCAAACACACAGAAAACAATGCAGAATGATAGTCAAAGGGGAAAAACACACTCACACAAAAACCCTTGGATTGCAACAACAGAAATGAGGCTAAGGGAAGATGGGAGTCTCGTGTCAAAGGTCCTGCTGGTTCCTCAAAATTATATCTAAAAATAATTGTCTAAAAATGAATAGTAAGCCACAATAGTAGGATTCTTATAGCACACCGGAAAAACTAGCCTGCTGGTGCTGTAACCCACATGTAAGTGATCACAAACATTAAACACTGACTCCACTGAGGCCCAAACAAACAACTTTCAACCTCACTTTAGTGGCCAGAGGCACATGTGACAGCACAGAGGTTAGCAGCTCTGGAGGAAGTGGTTCCTCAGTGATGGGGGAGGGTCTCTCAGGCAATGCACAGCCCAGAGTCACTCTTTTCCTCCCCAAAGTAAGGGAAGTTTGAGGAACTTCTCCAATCACAACAGTGCAGTGACAGTGACATTTCTGTAGCAGGCATTCTGCAGGAAACTTACCAGAAACTCCCCATTAATGCTTCCTGGGAAGTTATAACTCAGGTACTTTCCTGATTTAGGAAAGAGATGGTGAAAGAAAGAAAGAAAGAAAGAAAGAAAGAAAGAAAGAGAAAAAGAAAGAAAGAAAGAAAGGGAGGGAGGAAGGGAGGGAGGAAGAAAGAGAAAGAAGAAAGAAAATGGAAAGAAGAAGCTATGTAAACATAATTTATAAAACTTGTATGCATGAAGGAAGGACTCCTCATTTAAAGGCTGGAGAGAGAAGGAGTAAGAAATAAGAAATGACTAGTCAACAACAGCCTAGCTCAGTTGTTGTGGGACAGGGACAGTCACTGGGCAGGAAAGTGGATCAGCAGATGTTTCAAAGACCATTTGTTTAAAGAAAATACAGAACTTAACTGGACCAAGACAAACAAAACCCTAGCACTGCTGGCTGTGGCTTTCAGCACTGACATGTTAAAAGGAGTTGATGTCATATCTATACTGTAGTAATGCCCATGTGGTAATGATTACAACTGATATTTATAAAGCACATACCAATGCCTGCTATTCTGTTAAGGATTTTACAAAGATCATGTCCTCATGATCCTCACAATAACCGTATTGCTTAGCACTACGATTGTGCCCATTTTACAGATGAAGAAACTGAGGATCAAAGTCACATAGGTAGCAATTAGTGATGGTGGGATTCACATTTAGGCAGTCTGACTCCAAACCTAGAGTTCTAACTACCGTAATATATATATATATATATATATATATATATATATATATATACACACACACACACACACACACACACACACACACACACAGCTGGCTCCTTTTATTATAGCTAGTTCTGACTTTGTCAGAAAATTCTTTTTAGAATCTTTATAGAGTTGTTTTAAAAATATGAAAATGCGAGGGTGGGTGAGGGGTATTGAGGAGGGCACCTCTTGGGATGAGCACTGGGTGTTGTATGGAAACCAATTTGACAATAAATGTCATATTAAAAAAAATAAAAAATAAAAATATGAAAATGACTCTACAGAGACTTAAAATCTTCATACTGTAACACTTCCTCTTTCACTTTGAAATTCCCAAACCAACAAGGAAGCACACAAATGGTTTGGAAGCCGTAGGCCAGGGCTCGAGCAGTAGAGTATCACCAGCCCCATCTGGAACTAAGATCTGTGTGTGTACATTTTGGGAGTGAGTGGGTAGCATAAGGAGGAAGCAAGGAAGTGAAGCAGCTGTCACCTGAGTCAGTCACAGTCCTGGTGACTGACACCTCACAGCTTATGGAGAAAATGTGGTGGCACCAAAGTCGAAAACACTTTTTTTTTAGAAAGATGGAGGTGTGGGTGAGAGTATGTTATCAGTGTGAGAAGTATAACATCCAGAACGCCCCCTGAAAAGGACCTATCATATAGACGTCAGCAAATAAAGGTTTTATGAATAAATGAATGAATAAATGAATGAATGAGAGAAATGATTGATCCCAATGCACTGAAAATGCCATCATTTTATACAATACCAGGGAAAGAATATAAATGGTCATAGAATTGCATTTTCATTTATGGAATAAAAAACTAATTCTCAGCACTGCCAATCTTTGAACACTCTTTAAAAAATTGTAATGGGGCGCCTGGGTGGCGCAGTCGGTTAAGCGTCCGACTTCAGCCAGGTCACGATCTCGCGGTCCGTGAGTTCGAGCCCCGCGTCAGGCTCTGGGCTGATGGCTCGGAGCCTGGAGCCTGTTTCCGATTCTGTGTCTCCCTCTCTCTCTGCCCCTCCCCCGTTCATGCTCTGTCTCTCTCTGTCCCAAAAATAAATAAAAAAATGTTGGAAAAAAAAAATTTTAGAAAAAAATAAAAAATTGTAATGCCCATGTACCCCAATGTTTATAGCAGCACTCTCAACATAGCCAAATTATGGAAAGAGCCTAAATGTCTATCAACTGATAAATGGATAAAGAAATTGTGGTTTATATACACAATGGAGTACTACGTGGCAATGAGAAAGAATGAAATATGGCCCTTTGTAACAACGTGGATGGAACTGGAGAGTGTTATGCTAGGTGAAATAAGCCATACAGAGAGAGACAGATACCATATGTTTTCACTCTTATGTGGATCCTGAGAAACTTAACAGAAACCCATGGGGGAGGGGAAGGAAAAAAAAAAAGAGGTTAGAGTTGGGAGAGAGCCAAAGCATAAGAGACTGTTAAAAACTGAGAACAAACTGAGGGTTGATGGGGGGTGGGAGGGAGGGCAGGGTGGGTGATGGGTATTGAGGAGGGCACCTTTTGGGATGAGCACTGGGTGTTGTATGGAAACCAATTTGACAGTAAATTTCATAAAAAAAAAAAATTGTAATGCCCAGTTACTACTAAGTATGAAACATAGACAGCCTATCTGAGGAGTTGTGTACTAATATATTGCTTATACTAACCCTTCTTCAAAGACTTAATTGGCTCTTCATTTTCAAGTAGAAAACTCATTTGCAATGAACACATAGATTTATAACAAAGACAAAGGAAAATATAAGTGTGTTAACTGAATAAGTAAAAGTTGTGATTGAGCTTCAATTTAGCTCTGAGCTTCGTGGCAGCCAAGACAAAAAGAGAAACACAATAACTTGCACAAATGTGCAGAAAGGAGAAAGCACATCAGTCCCTCAAAGGAGACAAAGTATTACCAAGCACTGAATTTTCAAAGAATTTTTTCACAGAGTTTCATTAGGAGTCAATGGCATTGTCCATTCCTTGTTCTCATTTTTACAACACAATCAGACACAAATTTCATGAAATCATTCCTTGCAGTAAAGATAAAAACTGAGAGTGTAATATTAAAGCATAACTCAGGGAGTCCATTCTGTGAAGGTGCCAAGGTAATGTAGTCCAAGGACAGCCTCTAATTTTCTGAAGTTGGAAAGAGATTATCTATAAAGAAAGGAAACTTGTGTTTGCTGAACATCTAACATGTTATGTACACAAAATACTTTTTTCCTCTCAATACATGTATTATTATCCTATTTAATAAGTAAGCTACTTGCCCTGGGATTCACTGCAAATTAGCAGAAGGGTTTTAAGCCCAAGCACCCTTTTTAAAAAATGTTTATTTACTTGTTTTTGAGAGAGAGAGAGCACAGCAGTAGAGGGGCAGAGAGAGAGAGAGGGAGACTCAGATCCTGGACCCTGCTTCAGAGCCCAATGTGGGGCTCAAACCCACGAACTGTGAGATCATGACCTGAGCTGAAGTCAGACGCTCAACTGACTGAGCCACCCAGGCACCCCTCAGGCATTTTTTTCTCTACCACACACCCTCCTACCCGCCTACACTCCTATTGAGAAAAGTCAATGAACAATTTATCCTTTAGACAATCTTCTGTCAATGCCACTTTTTACAGGCAATTCAAATTTATTTTCTCTAGGGAGGGCCTAGAACATTGGTGTTGCATTTTTCAGATTAGGACAAATTTCTTTGTTCAAAAACCAAGCCATATGTTGGTGGAGTTGACTCATATATGCAAGTTGAGGAAAATTCATTGAACTCATCTAGAAGGAAGTCCACAGTGTCTAAACTATAAGCCTCTCTGTTTAAACAGCTTGAGAAGGGATTATTTTACTCTCCTTCCAGAGATTTGCAGACTTAGAGACTCCTAGAGGGCAAAATGTCTATGCTGTGACCAAAGCATGGGTAGGAACTGGGTGATAGAAAGGGAGTCCTGAGTAGAGAGGGCTTCACGCAGATGCGACAGAGCAGGGAACTGAGAAAGCTAAGACAGGGCTGAGGTCTAGAGTAGGAGTGTGAGCATGCCTGGGGAAGCACAGATAGCCGGGAACAAGTGCAGAGGTGAGCGGGTCCAGATCCTAAAAAACTTGAGTTTAATTCCTTCACCAGGAGGACCCATACAAAATTACAAAGATTTTTTTCTTCTCCAAAGAAACAGAAACTATGTATAGGAAAACCAGCCAGAAAAGAGGGCAAGTGTGGGACTCACTGAAGAAAGCACAGGTCTGTACCTTAAAGAAAAGAATGGCAGTGATGGGGAGAGGTGGCTGGACCAAAATTCCTACTCACAGCCACACTCCTCTGGCCCCTCAGCTGTTCTCATCACAGGACTTGTCTTGGTGTCTTGTAATTGTCTCCTTGTCTGTGTCCCATTAGCCTGTAAGCCATGCAGGAGCAGAGAGCAGGACTGTCTTTCTATTTGGCTACCACACCTATGGGTATTATATATATTGGTAAAGTGATTTTTGTTTTTTTAGAAAACTTTCAAGGGAAAAAAATGTGCAAGGAGAAAAAATGGTGACAAGTAAAGCATAAAACAAGAAATGTAAATTATTTTTCTCTTTTTGTAACTTCCATATCTCAGTTCCTGCCTGGGAACTCTGCAAAATTTACATACCATCCCCTGGATGGAATCCCTCGATTCAGGATTGTCTCCAAGGACCATGGGTGTCCCCTGATGTTGCCCCTGCTTCTTCACCATTGCCTGTTGGCCTTAATCACTGTGGCCATGGCCAGAGCTGCATTTCAGCTGTTCACACGCTCCCTTCTCTTGCATCCAGTTAGCCAACCATGGTGCTGCTTCATGAGAGATTATACTTCTTTCCTTTCAAATGATCTTGAGTGTGAAGGGTCCATTACCATCAACTTATCCTTCTTGATCATTCCTCCGATCTTTCCAAAACCCCCATTATGCACATTCCTTATTCACAGGACCACACTCCAGCTCTGAAGAGACAGGAGGAGTCACCACATGGTTGCCCCACTAGACACTCTGTGTAGATGCTTTATAAACTGTGAGCCCAACACAGCAGTAGTACCTTGATTGGAAGATACTTTGGGCTGTGTATACCATGTAAGCACCATGGAGTATCTCGTTTTGGATCCATTTTCAAAGAACACGCACCAAGTCACTGAGCTCACCCCTGCCAAACCAAGTATATTTCGGTTCCCAAGCAAAAACAAAGTACAGAATCTAAATCAACCTTGCCTGGCATCTGCAGGGAGGACTTTGTCAATGAGTGTGCGGAAAACAAGATTTTGGCTTCCTGTCACCACTCAAGTCAGTCCTCACTCTGCTGCTATTTAGAATGACATCAGTCTCTCTTCCCCAAATGGCCAGGAGGCTCTCACTGGGCAACAGGAGGCATGCACTTTGCAGAAAGAATTTAATTTATGCCTAAAGGTAAGTAGATGACAACATAGGACAAATATTTTTACTTGAACAAAGAATAAACGAAGTATGAGGCCTGAGAAGAACACCACCTCATGTCAGTATTCACTGTCTGATGAAGGCATGGCGTTCCCCTTGACCCTGCCTGCACATGTGGGGATCTTTATCCATCAGGGACCAGGATCGTTATCCATCAGGGACCAGGAGCTACCCAGGGAGTACAGAGGCTTCAGCCACAGCAAAATAGACTACATTTGGTCCCAAACCCAGGCTGATACAGATTAGGACATGGTAAGTTTAGCAATGAATTTTAAAGAGAGTGTTCACCAAAGCTGAATGCCAACTAGTACAGACAGGCTCACCATGGGCTTCCAACCTGGGAACCAGCATTTCTGTGTTCATAGAAAGCCAGAAATATGCTCAAGCGGGCTTCCCCGGTCACTTTGGGACCATGTAGCTCTTCCAGGAAAACCCTCTATCCTGAGTCTAGAAGTGCAGGAAGTCTACGGACGGCCAAACAGCACATGTCACCTGTAAGACCTTATGCCAACATGCTTGACCAAGCACTATGGAATTTGTTTCATCTTTAAGTATTTTTAATAGCATAGTTAATACTTACTCATTATAGGAAGCTTGGAAAATATTTATAAGATAATAAATCAATTCCTATCAAAATACCAACAGTATCTTTCACAGACCTAGAACAAAGAATCCCAAAATTTGTTCAGAACCACAAAAGACCCTGAATAGCCAAAGCAATCCTGAAAAAAAAAAAGCGAAGTTGGAGGTGTCACAATTCCAGACTTCAAGTAATACTACAAAGTTATACTTCAAGTTATACTACAAGTTATACTTCAAGTATATTTCAAGTTATACTACAAAGCTATAGTGATCAAAACAGTATGATACTGGCACAACAATGGACACATAGGTCTTATTTAGAATAATATAATAGAATTATATTATTATAATTCTATAATTATTATAGAATAATATAATATAGAATTATTATTATAGAATAACAGAATAAAAAACTCAAAAGTAAGCCCATAATTATATGGTCAATTAATCTTCAACAAAGCAGAAAAGAATATCCAATGGGAAAAAGACGGACTCTTCAACAAATAGTGTTGGGAAAACTGGACAGCAGCATGCAAAAGAAAGCAACTGGACCACTTTCTCATATCATACACAAAAATAAATTCAAAATGGATTAAATACCTAAATATGAGACCTTAAACCATAAAAATCCTGGAAGAGAACATAGGCAGTAACCTCTTTGACATCATCTGTAGAAACCTCTTTCTAGATATGTCTCCTGAGGCAAGGGAAACAAAAGTAGAAATAAACTATTGAGACTACATCAAAATAAAAATCTGCACAGTGAAGGAAACAATCAACAAAACCAAAGGCAACCTACAGAATGGGAGATATATACAAATGACATATCTCATAAAGGATTAGTATCCAAAATATATAAATAACAGATACAACTCAAAACACAAAAAACAAATAATCCAATTTTAAAATGGGCATAAGACATGAACAGACAATTTTCCAAAAAAGACATACAGATGGCAAACAGACACATGAAAAGATGCTCAACATCAATCATCATCAGGGAAATACACATCAAAACTACAATGAGGTATCATCTCACATCTGTCAGAATGGCTAAAATCAATAACACAGGAAACAACAGGTGTTGGTGAGGATGTGAAGAAAAAGTAAACCTGGCTCTCTGTTGGTGGAAATGCTAACTGGTACAGCCACTGTGGAAGTATGGAGTTTCCTCAAAAAGTTAAAAATAAAACTCCCTTATGATCCAGCAATTGCACTACTGAGTATTTACCCAAAGAATACAAGAACACTAATTCACAGGGATACATGCACTCCGATGTTTATAGCAGCATTATTTACAATAGCCAAGATATGGAAGCAACCCAAATGTCCATCAACTGATGAATGGATAAAGAAGAAAAGAAGTGGCATGCATATATATATATATATATATATATATATATATATATATATATATATAATTCAGCTATAAAACAGAGTGAAATCTTGCCATTTGCAACAAGATAGATGGAGCTAGAGAGTATAATGCTGAGCAAAATAAGTCAGTCAGAGAAAGACAAATACCATATGATTTCACTCATATGTGGAATGTAAGAAACCAAACAAACAAGCAACGGGAAAAAATAAGACAGAGAGATACAAATTAAGAAACAGACTTTTAACTATAAAGAACAAACTGATGGTTACCATAGAAGACAGGGGTGGGGGGTATGGGTGAAAGAAGTGATGGGGATTAAGGAGTGCACAAAAAAAGTAATAATAATATATATGTGTGGTCAGTATATCTTACCCATACATCCTTCACCCATAGTTAACTACTACTAATAAATTGTGTACATCCTTCTGGATATTTGAGGGCTTATATACATGTTCATTTCTTTGTTCATTTTCTATACAATAATAAAATTAACTCTTATGTATCTACACCGTTGTTAGGTACCTTTGAAGCTCCCCAAATGGATTTCCCTTATTTTCCCTCTGGAAGTAACCATCACTCTGACTTTATTAGTCAACTCCTTCGCTTTTCCTTACAGTGTTGCCAGACACAGATATTATTCTTTAACCTTAATATAAATAACTCCCATTCTGCTCTTCTGTGACTTTTCTTTTCCACCAAATATTAAGTTTTTGCTATTCAATCTCATTTAACTATATAATAAAAATACTACAGTTTATTTTTCCATATATTATTGATGGGCATTTGGGTTGCCTCCTGTCCCCTATTATTACAGGCAATATACTAGGGAATGTACGTACATCTATTCTTATTTATAGGCACAATAGTTTCTCTGATTTCCATGCACAATAGCTTTTCCAGGGGATCATCTCGGTGGTGGTGAAATGGCTGCTTCCAAGGGTTTACACATCATCAATTTCACTAAGACACGCCGAATTGTTTTTCAAAAAGGCTTGTACCTTCAGTGTAGGAGAGTTACTATTGTTCCATGTGTTCAAGAAGACTTGATATTGTCAGACTTTCCTTTTAGCCAATGTGGTGGGTGAGAACTAGTTTGTTGAGCTTCTAACTTACATTTCCTGATTATTGTGATTAAGCATATTTCCATATGTTCACTGGTGGCATTATCGCTATTCTGTAAAATTCCTATTCCTGTTGTTTATTTTCTTTTATCATTTTTATTAGTTCATAGGACCGTTTTATATATTAATTCTATCTCTGTGTATCTGTGGCTGTATCAGTGCCTCTGTCTAAAACTATACTTTCAACTCTGACTTCTTTTAACAAGAAAAATAACCTCCACTGCATAAAGCCTTAGGTCTTATGAATTGGTCTAGTTACAGAGGTCTTTTTTTTTACACTTATTTATTTTGGGGAGACAAAGCACAAGTGTGGGAGGGGCAGAAAGAGAAAGAGACACAGAATCTGAAGCAGACTCCAGGCTCTGAGCTGTCACCACAGAATCCGAACTCATAAACCATGAGATCATAACCTGAGCCGAAGTCAGAGGCTTAACCAACTGAGCTACCCAGGCACCCCCACTTATGGAGGTCTTAAGGACTAAATGTTTTCATTCCCTTTACTCTGATTTTCTAAAGGGCCAAACGAGACAAACCATATCAGACAAATAATGATTTACCAAATAGAAAAAAAATCAAGTGGGGAAAAGGAACCCCACTATTGTCATTATTCATTTTACTACTTGGGAGACTAGAATAATGACATTTTGTTTCTGAATAGTTTTTTTCCAACATTAAATTCAGGGGGAGAAAAACTTTAAAACAACCGCCAGTCCACAATTCCTATCATTATGTGTCTCAGCTCCAAAAGCTCTCTAGGTTCTGTTTCCTGTTTGGACTTGGAGGACCTGAAAACAAGATAAGATGTATCTGAGCCAGATGCAGTATGGGCTGTCCTGAAATTCACAGGTGATCTTCCAACTAAACGCTCCCAACTCACAGGGCAGAAGGGGGTTTTCCCTGGATGGTCAATACCCTTTTACATGCTGGGCACGCTGGATGTGCCAGACCCTCAGACAGTGTGCGAGAGAAGATGCTAAGCCCTGCAACCCACCCTCTGAAGCTTACGATTCAATGAGAAAGACAAATATGTGGAAAGTAGAATATTTGAGTAACAGTGCATGAATGCAGTGGAAGGTTCTCATGAGTTTCATTGTTGAACTAAATGGAAGATGATAAAGGATCAAAGAAATGTATGCTCTGGGCTCCACCTCAAGTCAGATATGTTTGCTTTTCATTCCCCTTTCCTCCAGGGGTGGTCCACCAAGATCACCAGGTGAGATGCGGCTTGGCCCGGGTCACATTCTCCCAGCCCTGTCAGGCCCCTGGTGGTGATCCTTGGACCAGCTCTGCCAGCCAGTGCCCCTCTCCACCTCAGCTCTCTGAGTTGAAAATGCAGTGGAGAGCCCCTCCCCCACTCTCAGAGACTTTCACTTTCGCTCTGGCCCTGGCTCAGCACTCACAAGAATTACAGGAAACTGGAAACACAGCTGGCCAAAAAGAAATAGCTGGGACCCCCTCCTGGGCCACATTCGTGTGTCAGAGCCTTGCTATTTCCCTAAGCAAGTGCTGGTCCTCATATCCTCCTTATGCTAATGCTTATCCCCCTGAAGTTATATCTTAGGAAAATTCTCTTTAAAATTGACCTAGGCAGTGAATCATGAGGTAATACTTGGGTTCCACCCTTTGATGATCATCCGCTCCAGTGGTTCTCAACTAGGGCAGATATCTCTCCCCAGACATCTGGCAATGTCTGGGGACATTTTTGGTTGTCATAACTGGTGGTAGTAGAAGAATACTGCCATCTTCTAATGGGTAGAGGCCAAGGCTGCTGGCTAACATCCTACAATGCACAGGAGAGCCCCCATCAGTAAGAATGATCCAGTCCAAAATATCAATCTTATCCAAGTTGAGAAACCCTGATCTCCTCCTCACTACCCAGATCGGTCACTGACTTCACTGACACTGCTGCATGTTCCACACGTCTTCTTAATAGCTATGGGATTCTTTGATATACTGTTAAGCTAATACTTACAGTTGCTCCTGGACACAGGATGCTGGTGAGCGGACCAATGGTCCTGTGGCTGAGTCAGTGACTCTCTCTCCTGGGAGAACTCAGCTTATGATCTGAATCCTTATCAATGTGACACTCATGAAAGCTATTCTCACTGCGGTCCAATCTCTTAGGGTGACAAACTTGTAAATGGCATGGATAATGAGAAGGGCTTCTTAATATTTATGTAATTATATGATTATTTTTTTCATTAAATAATTATTATTTTTTCATTAAATAACACTAAATAATATCATCTGCTTACAGTCAGTCATTCACTCAGTCAACAAGTGCTTCTTGTGTGCCCACTAGGACCAGACACTGTGCTCTATGTTGGATGAATCGTAGCTCTTCCAGTCTACTAACTTAGACCACAGCCCCTGGAGCAGGACTTCTTCATCGGGTGTGATGGAGTGGTGGGTTCTTGTTAAGTTGCAAGTGTATGAGCCTCCCTCCAGATATTCTGATTTCATGAGTTAGGATAATGCCCAGGACCCTGCATTTTTAGCAAGCACTTGAGGTGACCATGATTGAATAAACGTAGGTAGAAACCATGAAATCTACCCAATCTAATCCCAGGTCTGAGAATATGCAGATGTATACTCTAATGTGGTAATTTCCTATGTCCCTGAAGAAAAAATTATTTGACCATTTAATCAATTAGTCATTTAGTTATTAACTAATCTCGTGTTTCCTACTTTTAAACAGAGGGAGAATAAGACCTGTTCAAACACAGAAGGTGAGATGGTAGAATGACCCCTTGTTAATAGAAGCAGGACACTTACAAGGGAACAAAATCATAGAAGTTTTACTTCTAAAAACTAATTTTTATGCCATACGATAACATGAACATTTGCCCACAGTTATCAACAGTAATTAGGATAAAAATTTCTTGCTTATTTATGTATTCTCAGAATCAACCTCAGCATGCAATAGCTCCTGGCTTCATTAGGGACCACTAATTCCTTCCTAGACACCAACATTAATGGCTTCTCTGATTACCCTCAATTTTCTTTCAAATCTCTTCTCAGACCTATATCTTTAACCCTTCATTATGTAACTTTGAATTGGACCGCTTATTTTAGTAACATATCAACCACCACTAGAAGACCAAATCTAAACCTTGCTCCAAGCAAAACTTTTCCAACCCACAAGAAACACCTCCCCACATATTTAATGTCAAGGAAGTTAGCTCACTGTGCAGGTGTCAGTATGAAAGACAGGGAAATCACTTTCAGCCCACTGCTCTGCCCTAAATTACTGTGATCGATTAAGAATAATTAATAATAAAAGAAACCCATATAAAGAAACTCATGGTGACAATTATATAGCAGTGTAAAATCAATGTGTCACCCTCACCATTAATAAGAAGACGTATAGATTAAAGGCCAGAATATCTCAGAAAACATGCCAGCATCCTTTAAGATAATTAATCTATAATACATCTCCCTTTTTTCTCAACTTCACTAAGAATTCTGTTCCATTCTGTCCCTTTAACCAAAAGTGTCTTTATTCCACCTTCGGATGTCTCTGTGTTCCAGCCCGGTCTCCACTGTTTGCTTTTTGCTCATTTTGCCTCACAAAGCAGAACACCCTGAGTTTGTTCACAGCTCAAGCAGTGAAGTTTTATGTGCGATCTGTAGCCTTAGCCCATCTCAAGTACACCATCTGTAGCCTCAGCCCTCGGGGAGGGTGGGGGGGGGGGGCTCCATTCCAACACCACCTCCAAACAGAAAAGAACCCCCTCCTGGTGCTTGGGAACTTTGAGCCAACACATCCGTTTGAATGCAAATTTTCCCCAAACTCAGATTTGCTGAGAGATCCATTTCTAAGTAGATTAAGCTCCCTGCCCACCAACATGCAAATGGCGAGTGCTCACATATAAGAACCACGAGGGCAACAAAAAGATAGTGACCATACCTATTTTCCCGGCCTCCACTTTCAGGTTGAAATCCCAGTTTCTTGGCAACTTCAGGGACATTTTGTGCCCGGTTCTGGTGAGTAGCTGCTTGAAGGGACAAGTCTGTCTCGATTCCCGCCCTTCTTGCCTTTTCGATCTTTCCTTCTAGCTTTTGTGGGCGTGTTCCCCGTTATGATGTCTTCACAAGCAAGCTTGGGTTTGAAGTTGATTTGCCAACGTGTGTCCTCCTTTCTTTCAGAGGAAAGGTCCATCCATCTGTCACTTGGGAAGGGCCCCCAAATCCCCCCAAGGCTCCCCAAGGCCCCAATAGTCCCACAGGGGCTGGTACTTCCTGAAGTGTGCACTTGGCTTTATCTGCTTTTCAGCTTTACCAGAAATATCCCAGCTGATACTTCACTCTGCCTCATGGGAAGCAGAGCTCCTGTTCAAAAGAATCTCAGGCCTCACTGAGGCGAAGTAGTGGTAAACAACTGCTGCCTCTCGGCTTTTTTTTTTTTTTTTAACTGTCTGCTTCCTTGCATTTGAGGAAGTGGGTGGCCGTTCAGTGTAGATGGTGCATTATGAGCACACTTTCTTGAGAAAATGGTTTTTGGAAATGCTTATATGAGCAGAATGAGTGTTCTTGTGATATAAATAAGGCTATTTGGTGAAAAGAAAAATGCAAAATTCCAAGACTCCCACCATATACCTCTAAGCCCTCCTCCTAACTGAGCAGATCAGGTGTCTAAAAATGGTCCATGAGACAGCTTGCATTCGCCCCTCCCCCCCCCCCCCCCCCCCACCGTGCCCCAAGTCTCCTTCTTTTAAATTCTCCCTGCTCTAAGGACTAAATAGTAAGTTCTCCACCTGCTCGGGGTAAAGACTCATGCAGAAAATGTTCTGATGTACTTAGCTAATAAGTTAGCTTTAGCTGGTAGACCCACTCACATGTTATAATGGTTCTTTGCCATTGTGTATAGAGTATGGGTTTAAGAATCAGACTAACATGGGTTCAAAATGCAGATTTTCCACTTCCTAGCTCTGTAGCTTTTAACAAACAACTGACTCTCTGGGCCTCGTCCTCAAGCAGTGAAATGAGGTTGATAACAACCATGACTGCAGAGAGTTGTGAAGGCATCTAACACAGAGCTTGACACACAGTGGTTGTACCACAAATGTTAATTCAACCTTTATTTCATTTACTTCAGTTCTGTGAAAGGCTTTCTTATGTTTAACTGGGTCAGTTTAATCTAGTGATTAAGTATTTGAGTCCAGAGCCAAACTGCCTGTGCTCAAATCCTGTGTGACTTTCCTGATGTGTGACTTTGGACAAGTTTCTTGATCACTCTGTGTTTCAATTTCCTCATCTGTAAATGAGGCAAATAATAGGCCTTACATCACATGTCAGTTGTAGGGCTTTGTCAGATAGTAGGTAAAAGTGCTCACAAGGGTCACTGCTAGCCAGCACACAAGCTATACATCCTTGGTCCATTCATTCCTCAACCCTCCTGGATAACTCTGTCATATTTTCTTCTTTGCCTCCCATATGCTCATTCTCTGTTGATGACCTGACTTCCTGTTTTATTGAGAAAGTAGATACGACTGGAAGAGAATGTCTGCAAGCTCACTCTACTATATCTAAGTCCTACATGTAAGCCCACACACTCAACCTTCTCCTAGTTACAATGGATGAACCATGTTATCACTCCTTCATCTTTACTGAATCAATTCCTTCTCTCTCGGATCATTCCCAGCAGCATTCAAGCTTGTTTTAAAAAAATATTTCCTGACCCCACTTCTTCCTTTGGCTACAACTCCATTTCTTTCTTTCATTTTTTTAAGCAAAGCTTTGGTAAGAATTGTCTATACTTGCAAATGCCTGTCCTATTATTCTCTCCTGAATCCCTTCTGTTGATGTTTTCGCCCTCAGGATTCCACAGAATATAGTCTTATCAAGGACGTTGACAACCTCTCTGTCACTAAATGCACTGTCAATTCTGCATGTCAGCTCAGTGCCCTACCAGCAGCTTTGGACACATTGATCACTGTCTCCAACTCTGAGACCTCTCTCCAGTTGGCTCCCAGAACTCCTCATTGGCCTGGTTGTCTGCCTGCCTTTCCAGCTACTCCATCTCTGTTTCCTTGCTAGTTCCTTCTCATCTCTCTGACCACTAAATATTAGAGGAAACCAAGACTCATCCAGTGGACTTCTTTTCTATCCATATTCACACTTTGGTGAGTTCACTTGTCCCAAGATTTTAAATGCCATGTATATGTTGATCATGCCAGTGTAGATTTTCAGCCCAGACCACCCCCAAACTCCAAATCATACACATCTCCACTCAGATATCTAACAACATCTCATACTGGACATACATGTCCAAAACTTATATTCAGGGGGACCAAGCTGAAGGAGCAGTGGTGACCTCAGGCATATTCTCATTGTGAATGAAAGGAGCCTTCAGAGGGAAGAACCACATAAACATAGTTTAAGGCTCTGCTTGCATCACATCTGCTCACATTCCAGTGGCCAACACACATCACGTGGCCAAGTCCAAAGGCAGTGTGGCAGGAAGTACACACAGCCCTGAGGTGGTGGGGGAGGGAAGAGGGAGTGAATATTTGCTGAGCGAGACTCCAATCCATCACACTAACCCAGTTTACCCAACTACCCTCCAACTTCCCCAGGGGTCCTGGGTTCCTTTGAACTTGACTCAGCCAACTGGAGACTTTAGAGACCTAACTGTGCATTATTGCCTAACACCACTGCTCATTTTCTTTCTTAACTTGGAGAGGAGGGGCAATGGATAATCATCCTGAGCCCCACCCAGCAGCATCTTCACAGGGAGGCTGACACCATCCAAAGTCCCAGTCCTGGGACCTTTAGCTCAGGAACCCTGAAAATATTTTGAAGGTAGCACTTAGAAACATACAGAGAACTTCCTTTGCTCTTCAGGGTAGGTTCCTGTAAGTCTTGGAAAAACTCATGACTGTTGGGGAAGTTGGTTGTGAATACTTGGAAAGGCAATCAGATGAAAAGCACCTCTGGAAAAGCCCAACACAGCGGCCTTCCCTGTGAGGAGCCTGTTCTGGGTCAGCCAGCTGCCTGGGCAGGGTTAGAGAGCAGCTGTCTGCTGCAGGGCTGCTCCCCTTCTTCCTGACCTTCAGAGAATGAAGACATGGGTGTCCTGTCTGGTCCCAAAGTGTAAATCGGCATCTGCAGTAGCAAAAACAAAGGCAAAAAAAAAATCCATTCATCTATTTGCTTACTGAATATTAACCATTTCTTGAGTAAGGACTTAATTTTTGCTGGACATTGAAGGAATGTCCATGAACAAGCAGACTTTGTTTCTGCCTTCATTCAACTAACAGTTTGTTGAGAAAGAAGAACAGTGAGATATAGCATGAGAAGGGTTATGTTGGGAGAAGCGAGGGAAGCTATAGGAATTTATATCTGAGGTGCCTAATAGGGACTTGGGGAGTGAAGGAAGGCTTCCTGGAGGAAACAACTTTTACATTAAGGTTTGATGAATGACTTAGGGAAGCAAGAGGGTTGGGAGAGGCGTCCAGATAAAACAAACAGCATGCAAGAGGCTCAGAGGAAGGAAAGAACTCATCAGGTTGCTCCTGAAAAGGATGAAAGGAGTAGAAGGGAAGAGAGATGGAGAGATGGCTGGATTGCAGCTGGATCCCTGGTAAGCCTTGGTAAAGAGTTTTGACTTTACCCTGGAGGAAAGAGAAGCCATTTAGAAGTTATTATTGGGGTTGGGAAGAGGGGTGTGGCAGATAGCCAGCTAAGGGAAAGAGAAACAGAGAGAGAGAGAGACTGAGAGACAGAGAGAAGTCAGCAGCAGTGTGCAGGGAAAGAGGCAAAAGAGGCAAGAGCCATTCTGGTGGTGGGATTGACTGCCTGGGGAAATTTCTGTGGGAAGAAAAGAGACTCTCAAAGAGAATCAAAAGGAAAAGAGATTCAAATGCCCTGGCTCCAGTCCCTGGAGGGGGATGGAGCTCCCATCACAAAGACAAAGAGTGCACAAAAAGAGTGAGGGTTGCTAATGACAAATGGGGAGTCAGTTACCCCAAGGAGAAGCTGGGTGGGCTCAGTTTGGGGGATGTTGCATTTAGAGACCTACAGTACCCTCGGATGCAACTGTCCTGAGCCCAGAGCTCAGTAGACACATTCATTCATTCATTCATTCATTTATTCACTCACTCTATAAACATTTATCCAGGGCTGGGCTGGATGCTGAGTAAACAAGGATGATTAAGATCCTGGCCTAATCCTCAAATGAGTCAATGAAAGAGAGAAGTGTAAACATAATGGCAGTGCTGTTTGCGGTATAAAAATAGTGCATGCACAGGATAGGATGATAGCAGGAAATAGTGGGCTCAGTTTGGGTGGCCAGGGACAGCTTCCCAGGAGAGATGACCCAGAAGAGAGTAGCCAGGCACAAAACAAGGTTGGGGAGCAGGAGGAGGATGTCCGGGCAGATGAAACAATAGATAGCTGCCAAAACACAGAACCCTTTTAGGGAAGTACCAGAAATGATGTACCAGGGTAAGGCCAGAGGGGGACAGGGACAGAGATTGCCAGGGCTGCTAGGCCCAGGCATGATGCACTGGCTGAGGGAGTAGACTCCACTCCGAGGTGACAGTCTTTGGAAAGCTTTTTGAAACGTCTCTTTTATTGTTATGTTACCATTACAGTAGTCAGTCCATGCACGATCTTCAAAGTTCTAGGTAAGCATAAAGAACACAAAAATCACTGTTACCATTTAATGTGCAAGAAGAATTTTCCCATCTCAATCTCCCATCTCTCCTACACTTTCTATTTATGTATATATATATATAACGTATGATTATGTATTTTAAGTTTAAAAATTAGTGTATATGCTGTTTAATAAGCTGTTATCTTCCCTTGACCAAAAAAAAGCATAAATAGTTATCTTATTAAGTTATTTTCCCAAAACATCATTAATCGCCTCATAGTCCATAATTGTACAGTGAGAGCAAAATTCATTCAACAAATCTCTGTATCATTGAACATGTGAGGTGTATACAAATTTTCGTCATATTCTTGTAACTAAATACAGTAAAACCTTGGTTTGTGATCATAATTCATCCTGGAAACATGCTTGTGATCCAAAGCACTTATATATCAAAGCAAATTTCCCCATAAGAAATAATAGAAACTCAGATGACTTGTTCCACAACCCAAAATATTCATATAAAAATGATTATAATACTGTAATACAATATAAAATAATAAAGAAAAAACAAAATATAAGGAAAATTAACAAATTAACCTGCACTTACCTTGAAAACCTTTGTGGCTGGTGTGAGGGAGACAAGAGAGGAGGGTTATTGCGTAGGACGACTTTCACTAACGTTAATGGAATCACTGCTGTCTATTAACTCTATGGAATCTTTTTCTTTTCATGCAACTTTAACAAAGAACCTATCCAATCACACTTGCTTTTTCCTCATTTTGAGGATTTCACAGAAATATGACATTGCATTGTCATTAAACAGATTCATTGCTCGCACTGCTACAGCCATATTTGGGTGGTGCTTTTCCACAAACTTTTCCCCGCATTTTACACATCTCTTTACTCTCATTTGAAATGAGAGATTCCTCGGCCTTTTTCTCCTCCTTCTCTACAGACAAGATGCAGACATAGGCTTCTTATAAAATCTTGTGATTTCGGCCACTTGCATACCTCATTTGTGCTTCTCGATGATTTCCTTCTTAACTTCTACCATAATCATCTCCTTCTTCTTACCACCTTTCTTTTCAACCTTTTTCTGCATGGGGGCCATTGTGTATGCTCGCACAGATGCTGACTACAGTATAGTATTAATAAACTCTTGTCATATACTGTATTTAATGTAACTGGCAATAAGGCAGCAGAGGAAAGGGTCTATATCTGCAGGGAGCCTGACCTAGAATGAAGCGAAGCATTCCTAAGCTTACTTTTGTATGGAAAAGCAAAGGACTGTCCTTAGGTGCTTTGAAGTGGCAAAAAATACACTAGTGCCAGTTGTGGGCACCTCCCAACATTCTGAAAAATCACTGATTTCTGCCAAACACCATTTCTGCTGGCCTGAGACCAAGCATCCAAGCATGGGAGACAATCACTCACAATCCCACAGAGAGAAAGAGAGAGACAGAGAGAGAGAGAGACAGAGAGAGAGAGGAAAAATTGGCTCAGTTGTGAGCCAACTGATGTGAGTTGTGAGTCATGTGATGTTTGACATCACATACTACTTGTATTGCAAGACATCACTCATTTATCAAGTTAAAATTTTTTAGAAATGTTTGCTTGTCTTGTGGAACACTCACGGAACAAGTTATTCACAATCCAAGAATAAACAGTGCAACTCAAGTTATTTTTGAATGTGCTTATTGGCCATTTGTAGGGGCAGATACATCTAGGTGTCTGTGTGTCTGAGTGATTTTGCAAGGAATCAGCAAAACGGGTTGGGGAGAGATGACTTAAATCTTCACTGGTGACTTTCATGCTCCTGGCTCCAGGATCTCCTTCAGAAACTCCAGTTATCTGCATGCTAGCCCTCCACTTTGTTGCCTCCTTGTCTTTCATTTTGTCACCTGTATTACTATCATCTGAATTTTGAGACAATTTCTCATGTTTATCCTTCATCTCACTGGTTTTGGGTTTTTTTTCACAGCTTTACTGAAATATAATTTACATAACATACAGTTCACACATCTGCAGTGTACAATTCAGTGATTTTTAGTGTGTCCACAGCATCGTGCAGCCATGACCATAGTCAATTTTAGAACATTTTTATCACCCCCCAGAGAAACCCCATGCCCATTAGCAGCCGCTTCCCATTCCCCTCAACCCAGCTCTGGGCAAACACTGGTCTAGCTTCATTCTCTATATATTTGCCTATTCCAGACATTTCATACAAATAGAACCATATAATACATGATGCTTAGTATCACTGAGCATAATGTGGCTTCTGGCTTCTTTCACTTAGCATAATGTTGTCAAGGCTCATCCATGCTGTAGCATGTGTCTGAACTTTATTTCTTTTTATGACCAAATAATATTCCATTGTGTAACTGTAGCACACTTTATCTGTTCTTTAGTTGATGGGCTGTTTTCAGTTTTCGGCTATTATGAATAATGCTATTTATAAACATCCAGGTACAAGTTTTTATGTGAACATAATGCTTTTGTTTCTCTTGGATATGTACCTAGAAGGGGAATTGCTAGGTCATATGGTGACTCATGTTTAAACTTTTGAGAAACTGCCAGAACATTTTCCAAAGTGGTTGCACCATTTTACATTCCCACCAGCAATGTAGGAGGTGTCGTTTCTTCCACATCCATCCTCCCAACATTTGTTATCATCTGTATTTCTTATTTTAGCCCTTCGAGTGGGTATTACGTGGCACCTTATTGTGGGTTTTATTTGCATTTCTCTGATGGTTAATAATGTTGAGCATCTTTCCATATGCTTATCTGGTTTGGTTTTCCAAGACATAAATTCTGCTTCTTGAAATATCCAAAGATGTAGCCACAGGGAACCTGCATTTCCATGAGACTGCATTATGTTAAAACTTAAGCCTCCAATTTTGACTTACATTCTATTCTGTTTGGTTTCCTTTCAACCCTTCCTTAGGGAAAGATGTGTTACATACATCCCAGATTTCCAGCAGTCTTTTCCTACGTACTTCTGCTCCACTGAAGTGCCATCTTCCCCAACCCCCTATATGGCTCTCTAGAATTTTTTTTTTCAACGTTTTTTATTTATTTTTGGGACAGAGAGAGACAGAGCATGAACGGGGGAGGGGCAGAGAGAGAGGGAGACACAGAATCGGAAACAGGCTCCAGGCTCCGAGCCATCAGCCCAGAGCCTGACGCGGGGCTCGAACTCACGGACTGCGAGATCGTGACCTGGCTGAAGTCGGACGCTTAACCGACTGCGCCACCCAGGCGCCCCTCTCTAGAATTTTTAAGAGATGCTTTGCATAAAAAAAGCAGTCACACCTTATCAGCAACAATTAGATTTGCTGGAGACACCCACCTGCCACCAGGTCTGTCCCTCTTTTTCCCCATTGCCTGCTCCAGGTGTGGTTGTCACCATCATTCCATTAGCATTACTACTGTAGCTGTTGTTTTCTGCAAGGATTTGTAACAATACCTGGAAGGGATGGAAGAGCTATACACTAGCTGCCTCACTGATCAGCATCAGAGAAATGGACAGCAGGGAAAGGGAGTTCAGTTTTCAGGATTCTCCACAGTGTGAGCTTCTGAGTAGACTCCAGGGGAGTCACAACGTGAGTGCTCACCTTTGTCAGGAGGTCTCTGCTCATGAGACAACTTCAAGGAGGTTTCTCAGGACCAGGGTCCTTGTGTAGTTGGATGATTCCCTATGATCAGTAAGTTTCTCCTTATCAAGAACAAAGAGGAATTTTGTTGCTAGTGCTCCCCAAATGACATTGTTGATGCTGTTTATAACGGAATTAATTGCATATTGGGGGAAGGACATGAACAAAGATGAATCTTGAGCCTCTTGGGGCTGGAGTTTAAACAAAAGGGACTTTCCATTTTACTACTTAACCAGAAAAACTCTTGGAATACAAAGAGGTGGCTAAGGAAGGGCTCCATCAAGCTTGTCTCCTACAGTCCTTGAAGAGTCACTTGGTGAAATTTTAAGGCCCAGACCACCGTGGTAGCTCCTTGAATCTAACATCTTCCTTTTTTCACTGGTGAGCGTGTGGTGGGGGAAGAAGGGCAAACCATGGGAGGGGTCTTCCTTAATTAGGCAGTAGAATGCATTATCTGTAGAGAATTTTAAAAGTATAACATAACTAAAAGCCATCTACTTTTTAAAATCATCTCCTTGCAGGGTGCCTGGGTGGCTCAGTCAGTTAAACATCTGACTTTAGCTCAGGTCATGATCTCACAGTTTGTGAGATTAAGCCCTATATCAGGCTGTGCACTGACAGCTTGGAGCCTGGAGCCTGCTTCAGATTCTCTCTCTCTCTCTCTCTCTCTCTCTCTCTCTCTCTCTGCCTTTCCCCCGCTCACACTCTGTGTCTGTGTGTCTCTCTCTCAAGAATAAACATTAAAAATAATTATAATAAAATAAAATAAAAAATAAATAAATAAAAATAAAATAAAACCATCTCCTTGAATAGTAACTCTAAATAATGTCTGTGGAAAATACCCCTCCCTTTAGTTGGACCACTTCCAATCCCTACTCCTATGATAGGTCCCCACAACCTCTGACGATTATAATCCCACCTCTTCCACAGGAGAATTCTCTCCTCACTGTGGAACCTGCTAGTGTTGTGTATTTTGATTGATTACACACCCACCTGCAAAACCACACTCTCCCCACTCCTTCCCACCCCAGCTCCTCAAGGATTTGAACACTTATCCAAGCCCCTACCCTACTTTCCCCAGTGGTAGTCTAAGAAACCCTCTCTTACTGTGAGCTGTCCCATAAGCCTTGAATCTGAATTAGATGGCTCAGTCAGAAAGCCTGTAGGACCCCATTCTAAAAAGAAATGCACCTGTTGTGATGAGCACTGGGTGATGTATGGAAGTGTTGAATCACTAAATTGTACATCTGAAACTAATATTATTACACTGTATGTTAACTAACTGGAATTTAAATAAAAACTTAAAAAAAAGAAAATAAAAATAAGTGTTGCAAAAGATTGTATCTTATAAAGAAGATGTGGTTTATATATACAATGGAATACTACTTAGCAATGAGAAAGAATGAAATCTGGCCATTTGTAGCAACGTGGATGGAACTGGAGAGTGTTATGCTAAGTGAAATAAGTCAAGCAGAGAAAGACAGATACCATATGTTTTCACTCATATGTGGATCCTGAGAAACTTATCACAAGACCATGGGGTGGTGGGGAGGAAAGTTACAGAGAGGGAGGGAGGCAAACCATAACAGACTCTTAAATACTGAGAACAAACTGAGGGTTGATGGGGGGTGAGAGGGAGGGGAAAGTAGGTGATGGGCATTGAGGAAGGCACCTGTTGGGATGAGGGCTGGGTGTTGTATGGAAACCAATTTGACAATAAATTGTATATATATATATATATATATATATATATATATATATATATACACACACACACACACACACACATATATATATATACACACACATATATGTATATATAATATATAATATATTATATATTTGTACATATATATATGTAAAGACTGTATCTTCATGAGTTTATCCTAACAATTTGAGTAGAGCACCTATTTTTTTTAATTAATAGACTTTATTTTTAAAGGACATGGAAGTCTGCAGAAAAACTGAATGGAAAAGCAGAGTTCCTGTACATCACCTCCCCCCTCAACCCCACCACACACTCTGCATTGCCTTCTTATTAACATCCTGCATTAGTGTGGTACATTTGTTATAATTGATGAGCAGATACTAATATATTATTATTAACTAATGTCCATAGTGTACATTAAGACTCACTCTTGGTATTACGCATTACAGGTTTGACAAATGTGTAATGACATGCGTCCATCTTCGTGGTATTGTACAGAGTAGTTTTACTGGCCTAGAAGTCCCCTGTGTAGAGCACCCACTTTTTTGACATCCCTTCCCATGTCTCTTCACCTGGTGTTTTTTCCTTCATTAGAAGTAATTGCCATGATTTTAAATAGGAGATTCATATAGGAATGTAGATTTCTGGCATCTTGAAACAGGCCAACAATGCAATACCTGCATGTCCACAACAGTCAGGAGAAGTTCAATAGAGGCGGACCCTCCTCACACAGGTGGAGCATGCCAAAACCCTTCCGTTTCCTAGAGGCAGAGAAAGATGCCATTTGCAGTCACACTTGTACTGTCGTTTTCTTTAGAATAGATTTAAGAAGAAAAAATGTAATACTTTGTACCCTTCCATGTCCCATTCAGAAGTGGGGAGAAAAAAGGTAGTCTGAGAAGGTCATAAAAGTTGGGAGAAAGGTCATAGAAGTGGGGAGAAAACATGTTTCTTTGGGGATGTGAGCCGGCCAGTTTCACTTGTTTATATTCTCCACTCGTCTTCTGCAGGCATTGGAGTGGGGTCCCACACTGGGGTGCACTCAGCTAGCACCTCACTTCTAGTTGCTACTAAAGTGCATAGAGCCAATGGCTGCTGCTTCTACATGTGACCGGCATTTGGAGACACCAAAAGACAGATGTTTTTCATGTGGATTTTTTTAAAGTTTTTATTTATTTATTTTAGAGAGAGAGAGAGAGAGAGAGAGAGGGAAGGGCAAAGACAGAGAGAGAGAATCCTAAGCAGGCTCCGGCCATCAGCACAGAGCCTGATGCAGGGCTTGATCTTATAAACCGTGAGATCATGACCTGAGCCAAAATCAAGAGTTGGACGCTTAACCAGCTGAGCCACCCAGGCATCCCTCATGTGGATTTTAACAGTCTATATCTTTAAGAAAGCTGAATTTAGGGGCGCCTGGGTGGCTTGTCGGTTAAGCATCCGACTTCAGCTCAGGTCATGATCTCACGGTCCGTGAGTTCAAGCCCCACGTCAGGCTCTGTGCTGACAGCTCAGAGCTTGGAGCCTGTTTCGGATTCTGTGTCTCCCTCTCTCTCTGACCCTCCCCTGTTCATGCTCTGTCTCTCTCTGTCTCAAAAATAAATAAATGCTTAAAAAAATATTTAAAAAAAAAAGAAAGCTGAATTTAGGAGTCACAATTTCCAGATTTTATTCCCTGTCCCTTGGCTATCTGGGAAAAGTAGAAAACAAAGACGAAAACAAAAAACTCTGGCAGGGGAAGAGATTTCTGTCCTCTGAACACTCTGTCTGACTTCAGGGGATGAGGTACAAGCATCTTGGCTCAGAGTCTTGTTCTTTGGGGCCTGAGGTAGACGTGACTCATTACTGATTTCATCTCTGCCAAGGCCCCTGGTGTAAGTTCTGATGTCTGGTCACAGTTTGATAGTCTATTAACCTTTACTTTTCCCACAGCTAAAGAGAGAAAAATAAAGAAATCTTTCTAGAGTCCTGAAGGCCAATGCCTGACTGGCATTATTGCTGCCAAGGCTATAACTAGACAAAAACTGTTCTATGGGTCATGGCATTAGAGAGAGGACTGTCTATTTAAACAGGAAATTTATTACCAAGGGATTATAAACAGACCTGAAGTTTTTGAACCAGAGCACACAGAGCAAATAAGGGGGAAATGCTCTCCCACATAACACCTCCTTTGGGCCAATTATGGGTTATATATTTGGTTGAACCACATGAAGTTGCTGTTATTTAACTACTTTTGACCTGCAAACACAAGTTCCATATGGTTCATTGTAAGAGGCCCACTCTGCTTCCTGCCACATATTCACTCAACAAATATCAAATGAATTGTTCACCTACTACATACGAGACACTGTCCTAGGTGCAGAGACTACAGCCAAAAGCAAGTGAGACAAAAATTCCTGTTTTTGTGAAGCTTATTCTGGTGAGAAGAAACACAATAAATGAGCGAGATAAGCATAATAAGCTAGTTGATGGTGAGTGCTGTGGAGAAAAGTAAATATGTCACGGGAAGTGAGAGAAAAAGTGGGTTTCAGGAGGGATGATTGCAGTTTGAATAGCTGGCAAATTAAACCTCCATCGGGTGGGTGACATTCCAGTAAAGATCTAAGGAGAAGGAGGATTGAGCCAGGTAAATATCGGTGGAAGAACCTTCCAGCACAAGGAAGGGTGAGTGTAAGAGCCTCACCAGAGGTGGAAGCAAGCCTAATATGACCAAGAGACAGCAGGGTGGCTGTCCACTGTTGTTCTTCTTTTTTTTACAGGGCTAGGATGAGAGAGGTTTTGCCCTGGAGAAATAAACATTATGGATTCAGATATCAAATGGTCTAAATTACAGGCCAGCTGTTTAGGGAACTTTAGGGTAATGTCAGCAACCTAACACTGGGAGAATTGGGAGCCCCAGGACACTGGGAAGTTGAGTCCAAGAGGGTCTCAACTTTCCCACTGAGGAAGGAAGCCACCCTTCTTGGTTGTGCAGAGGGCTCCTCAGGTCACTCATCAGACAGTCCTGCTCAGCTCATGGTTCTGCTCTTTGACCCCAATAGCTCATCAATCAGGACCATAGCTCTGTCGTACCTGGATTAGGAAGAAGATTATGTATCCCACCCCACCCTCTTGCCAGTGTTGGAAGTGTCCATGCCCAACCAACTGGGGTCTTTCACTTCTTCCGAAGTGAGCCAGATTGTTCATCTCTTTGGAGCAATAAGTTCTGGGGGGATCTGGGACTCTCCATCCTGCCACCACAGGTGACCTCCAGGGACCAGGAAGTGTGTTAGTAAAATCACCCAAAGCACATGGGTATGTCTAGTTTGTGTCCATCCCAGACTATAGGCAGTGGTGTGCCTGTCTCCTCCCCTTCCCCCACACTCAAGCAACATTTAAAAGTGCCCTGAAGCTATAGACACTAACCTCCAGGACAGGGGATCAGAGCAACCTGCAGGACAACCTGGCTAAGAGGAGCAGGTGAGCAAGCAGCTGAGGGAACAGCCCCTCCCATCTCCTATCCCTCCAATCTCCACACTCAAATGTCCAGGAGTCTCCTTATGGCAGAGGAGTCTAGGCCTTGTGACCACCCCCTCAGCAAGCCCTCTGTACCTGCATTTCCAAAGCACTCAGCTCACAGCAGATCCCAAAAATGGACTGAAATGGTCAAGATGCCAAGATTCATTTCCCCCTTCTTTCCCTCTAAGTCCTTGTAACCCAGAAGGGAGTGGGGACTTGCTCACTGATCCCTAGAGGGAACCCTAGGGCAAGAAGGGAGCCCTTATTACCCTTCTTCCTCCTTGACCATGTTCTGGATGGTCATCCTCTTTTATAGTAACTGCTCTAAGTATGTATCTGCCCCTTCTTACTCTGTCCTAATTATTACAAACCACTATAAGCAGGTTCTCACTAAATGTAGCTCACTCCTGTGATTTTCCAAAGGCCCCTCTGAGATTTGGTGTAGTGCACTGGCTTTCTGTTTGGAGCTGGTCCTGGAGTAGGGACGGGCCTAAGTAGGTTGCCCAAGAGGCCCAGGGTCATAAGTCCACTGGAACACCTGTCACTCTGCATGACCAACCCCTTTCCTCATCTTGCCTCCACTGCCACTAACCAGCAGCCACAGTGAAGGTGCCTAGCAGGTTTTCAAGCCCAGATTTGTCCTCCTGCCCTTGAACACAAGCCCACTGGCCTGTGCAGGCCAACCAGGCCAAGTGCCCAGATAGACAGCACTCATGTGCCATTGCCTCAGTTCTCAGACCCTTCTGTGCCTGGCTTTTCCTTTTAGATTTTCAGTGTTTTCCCCTGGTTTAAGAATTAGAAACTCCTCCATTTCCCATCTATCAAAAATGCATTAGCCATCTTGCTTTCTGTGAAGGGCTGTCTCACAGAAAGGTTTGGCCCACCCACTTTGACTTTCTGAACGTCCTCTACCCTTCGTCTCCTAACTCTTTCCTGGGTAGAGGCCTGGCAGTTGCACCCGTCCTATCTGGGATCTTACAGTAAGGCTGAGTCTGTATGATGCCTGTGGTCTTAGCAGGGGTGTTCAGCTTTGCATCCAGGGTCTCTGGGAAGTTACATACCCCACACAGGTGTATAAACTTGATTACTCAGAGTCTGGCTCAGGATGAGGGCGGGTGTGTTGCCCTTTCCAGGTCGGCAGTCTAGAAACCTCATTCTGCCATAAAGGGCCCTGCATTAACCCTCTACTATGGGTGTTTGGCCTTACTCAACTGCGCAGAGAGTCCATCCAGAGAGTCCCGGTTTCCTTTCCCCAGAAGGCCCCAGAGTGTAACTGCACAGTAACTGCTCCATCCCAGCAAGTGCCTTTCCTCCCATTTTTCTCCTAGTCCTTCACATTCGTGAGGATGAACCAAAAGACTGAATGCAACAGCCCATGGCCCCAGTTCCCTCTACACATCATCTGCAACTCAGGGGTTCTGAGGGGCCCTCCTTCTAGGTCTCGCTTGGTCCACAGCCGACAACATGGCCACCAGACCACAACCCTCCTTACTTCTTCTTAGAGTGAAGTAAGTGTGACCTGCCTTCTTAGAGGTTTTTGTGCTCAAGGACATTGAGGTCACCCTGTGAGCGCTCTCCTCTGTTCTACGGTCACCCTTGGGGGAGATATCTTCCACCCTGGAGGACTCCGTCAATCCCTCACACCTGCCTAGCTGGGCAGCATTCATTCCACATCAGCACACTCTGCCATAGAAGGCTGGGACCACAGCAGGAGGGGTCAGCAGGTACCCAGGGTCTCCCTCCTCTCAGCTACAAGTATAGGGTTGTGCTCTACAGAAGGGACCACTTCTGAAAAAAAGCATTTGGAATGAAAACCCCAAGGAGGCTTTGGATGCAGCAGCCATTTGTGTATACCCACAGCAGACCCACAGCAGACCACAAAGGCCTGCAGGATGCCTGCTCAGACCCAGCACAGTGATGAGACAGCCACCAAGGGCTGGGAGGACCCACAAGGAGTCTATTGGACACTGAGAAGCACTGTTTGCCCAGCTATGTGAGCAGGGATTAATCCCCTGATGCTTGAGCCTGGCCCACAGCTAGCAGATTAAATTTTGGCTCCCTGCTCCTAACAGGGACCTCACTTTCTTGAACACATTCTCAGGGCAGGAATTTGTCGCCTCTCCCAAGTAGATGGCCACAGATTGTTAGATTATAAATGACCTCCTTTGTCACTTGCTGGAAATCTCTGACTACAGAAACTCCACTTATGGCCACTGCCTCCCAGTGGGCCCAGCATCATAGAATTTGCTGATTATTCCACACTCTTTACCAACCATAGCCAATGCATCTAAATGAGCATGGGAATGGCCAGCCCAAGAGTAAACTTAGCCACTGTCACAGTTGCCCCATAAGAAGAGAGAGCAAAGAGGAGGTAATGCCCCTCCGTTGGAGTGCAGACCCATGTGCATCCAGCTGAGCCCAGGCCAAGCTCACCGCCCCCCAATCTGGAGACCAGAAAAAACCATGGGCCTCTTCACCACCTGCCCGGGGGTGTCGGCACTTAGTGACACTTGCTCGTGTTCGCCCTGAGTCCTTTGCACAGTGCTTTACAAATCTGTCTCTGAGCACTCATGTGCCCACCATGATGGGGAAGTCTCAGGGAGTTCAGGAGCCTGAGTGAGGGTGAAAAGCATACTGGGAGCAGAGGCCCCAGAGCCAGCCTCCTGGGTTTGAATCCTACTTCTTCACTATCTACCTGTGTGACAGTGTGCATGCTGACTAACCTCTCTGGGCTTTACTCTTCTCAGTGTTAAATGAAGGGAGTTATATCTATCTCATAGAACCGATGAGGAGATCAGACGAAATAACACAATGGAAGCACTCAACAGAGTGTCCGACATGTAGTAAGCTCTTAATAAATGTTAGAAAAGAAGATCATTTCCACTGGTGACATTATGTGTCCTGAAGAACGCTTGAAGTTGCATTTCATGTGACTTAATAAGAAAATAAGCTGATCACTAACAAGTCAAAATATGCTATATCTGCTCCAACTTGGGGAATAGGAAGGACCTGCCCTTTCTTGTTTGAAAGGCTTATCAAGTTGCAAAGCCAACTTAGGCCAGTTGGGGAGGGGTGTGGAAGGGTGTGAGGGAGGCCGCTGTCTGTCCACAAAGCTCTGCAGTGCTGAGATGCCGAGGATGGAGACTGATTCTGGACCACAAACCCATGGTGTGGTTTAAACATCCCCTTCTCACACGCCCAGCAGCCGGCACATGTGCAAATGATGACACACCCAATTTTGTCAGCTTGGACATACAGGGGGGAAGGAAATGGTACTGTGGGGAGAGGCAAGTAGGAAGGAAGAGTTGTAAACCTGACAACCAGAGCAGGGAATGGGATCCAAGCTGCAGACAAGCAAACTTGTAATCTGTCTACCTAGGGATTCGCTGGGAGGAAATCTGAACCAATAGTCCGAGAACTGTATTTTTAAGCCGCGCCTGGACTGCTCCGCCAGCCTGCTTCTCCACTCCTGAGATCACAAGATGCTCAGCAGGGCGCTGCCAGAACAGGAAGCGACAAAGGCGGCTGATTTCGCCAAAGATATGAAACCCACAGTTCACGTTCAATAAATTACACAAAGAACAGCCAGACCCCACGGGGGTAAGAGAAGAGTCATTGTAAGTGTGTAACTTCACTTTAACCTAATTCCATGCATTGGCAAAGAGAACACTTTGATTTCCATACCCATTGCAAACCCATTTTCCCCTCATGTAAATACAGCAAATATTCTTCATCCATTTTACAGATTAAAAAGAAAAAACTGAGGCATGGACAGGAGAGGTAATTTGCTTAAGGGCCAAGTCAGAATTCTATATTTTGTCCAAGAGTTGTTGCAAACCTTAATGGTCAGAAAATGTACAATAGAACCCTTGAAATAAAGTATAAAATTCAAAATAAAGCAAGGAATTGATTTCTGATTGTTAGTTCTTGTGGTAAAAAGAGGAAATAAGTTTTGGTCGGTTTCATAAAGTCGGTGTCATGCTTTGGTCGGTGTCATGCTTTGTCTGTTGTTCAAAAAAAGCTTTGTTTATGGAATTTTGAGTAGCCCGTGCAATTAAAATTTGTACACATTTTCACCTGGAACATAACTGCTTGTGGTATTAATGCAACATTGGTATTAGAGTCATTACCAAGAAACGTCATGTGTGGTTCCAGACCCAGAGGGAAGGAAAAAAGAATGAGGAAAAAAGACTAAGGCTTTGGAGTCTGGGGGTATCTCAAGCATTTCTGCATTCAATCACATCTGTGAGCATAACTTGATTTCTATAAAAATTTATTTCCTTTTAGAAAGATATTGATCAAGCAGAAGAGTCAATTAAGATCACCTTCAAATATTCCAAAACACTGGCAGGGTCTGGGAGATAGTTTATAAGAAAATAGCCTACACATTTTATTTTTTTTTTTTAATGTTTATTTCTTTAGAGAGAGAGAGAGAGAGACTGTGCACACACACACACACAAGCCGAGGGCGGGGGGAGGCAAAGAGAGGGAGAAAGAGAATCCCAGTCAGGCTCTCTCTGCACTCTCACTTTGCACCCTCTGCACTCTTAGTGCAGAGCCCGATGAGGGGCTTGAACTCATGAACTGAACCATGAGGTCATGACCTGGGCCGATATCAAGAGTTGAATGTTTTTTTGTTTTTTGGGTTTTTTCTATTTTTTTAAAACATTTATTTATTTTTGAGACAGAGAGAGACAGAGCATGAACGGGGGAGGGTCAGAGAGAGAGGGAGACACAGAATCTGAAACAGGCTCCAGGCTCTGAGCTGTCAGCACAGAGCCCGACGCGGGGCTCGAACCCACAGACCGCGAGATCATGACCTGAGCCGAAGTTGGCCGCTTAACCGACTGAGCCACCCAGGTGCCCCAAGAGTCGAATGTTTAACCGACTGAGCCACCCAGGCACCCCTCGCCTTCACAGTTTAAAGCCATATAGATTCTGTCCACCTTACTAAAGGACACTTGAATCTGGGAGATGGGGAAATACTGAAAGCACACTGTGTTCCTTATGCACCAAGAACGTGCTCTTTTGGAGGATTCCAATAACAAAGTGATTATAGCCACATAACTGAGGGGAATTTTGTCTCTGCCCATAGTAAAGTTCCCAGAGCAAGTATAGGAGCTATGATTTAAAAAAAAAAAAAAAAAGAAAGAAAAAGAAAAAGAAAAAAAGCTTTCTGAAATATTTCCATGTCTGTGATCTCTATTCTGACCCAGCTTCATTCCTCTGCTCCACCACAAGTTTGAGCCACAATTTATTATGGAAGCTCATCAAAGTGGCATCTCCCAAGTCACCTCTTGCCAAGGGACAGCATTTCTGTCTGGCTCCTGTGATTTTAAAGATGGGGACCCTTCCTGTCTTGTCTGGGTGTGTGATTTCTAGAAATGAGTCCTGATCAGTCAGCTGATAGTGTACAGGAAGTTGCTAGGGCTTTTCACCAAAACTATCACTTTGGTCTCTGCATAACATTTAAAGGTTCCTTCTCAAAATAAGCATGGACTTCAGATCCGTTGACATTAACAGATAACTGGACAACCCTGGCCTATTTGACATCACGCATGCTAAGTTTGGAAATAAATCAGGTGACTGTGTTGGTGACATGAGCCAGGGGCCAAGAGGTGCTCAGTAAACCTGGATTCATCAGGGTTTGGGTGCCAGTCCCTGTCCTGTCCCACTACGATTTCTGAACACCAGGCTTCTCATCTACAAGGGCAGGGTGATGATAGCTCCCGTGGGCTATACTTATGAGGATTAGGATCCATGTATGTGGAAAGCTCTAGAGACATAGCAGTCATTGTTAAATAGTAATAATAACAATGCTAAGTTTTCTTTAAACAGTATTTGACAACAAGGTTGTGAAAGGCTGAATAATGGCTGTCTAAAGATGTTCACATCCTAATCCCCAGAACTTGAGAATGTGTAAAGGGACTTTGCAGATAAGATTAAGTCAAAGATCTTGAGATGAGGACACCATCTTGGATTGTCCAGGTGGGTCCAGTGTAACCACACAGGCCTCCTAAGAAGGAAGCAAAGAGAGATGGATGTGAGTATGGAAGGAGGTGAAAAAAGGCCCACAAGCCAAGGAACACAGATGACCTCTAGAAGCTGGAAGAGGTAAGGAGGTAGATTTCCCCTCAGAGCCTTTAGAGGGAAATCACCCTGCTGACAACCTTGACTTCAGCCCAGTGAGACCAATTTTGGAGTTCTGACCTCCAGTACTCTCTAAGAATCAATCTGTGTTGTTTCAAGCCACTGAGATTGTGGTAATTTATTACAATAGCCAGCAGAAACTCAGACAAAAATTGTAAAACGTATTTTCTTGTGTAGCCCATAAGCTGGATCTGGAGGCAATTTCCAACAGAACAACCTTTCTCACTTTTTCAGAACAAGAGTATCGCATATTTCTGACATATCTATCTCATACCAGATTCAAAAGTAGATGAACTCACTGAGGACAGTTTATGGAGCAAGAAGTACAGAGGTCCTAAAGCAGACCCTAAAGCAGTGATTCTTAGACTTCCCTGTGATTTTGAAACATTTATGTTCTTGTTTAAAGGAAGATTCTGACTCAGGAGGCCTGGGGTGAGGCCTGAGATTCTGCATTTCTAACACGTTCCAGATGACACTATGTGGCTTGTCCCCACACCACACTTTGATTAGTCAGGCTCTAGAGGACCACGCTGAAGGAACACACTCTGAAGAGGCTCCATTAATGGACTTACTCTTAACCAGTTTCCCAACTCTATCCAGTCCTTTGTAAAATTCCTTGAGGGATGCTAAGGGTCTGCAGAGGCTCATGTCTGGAAGAACATCATTCACTGCCACTCCCACCAAGCGAATTGTACATATTCTCTCAGTTGGATCCGTCCCCAATCAAATGCATCCCAATGTAATATAAGCTGTACTTACCTTTTTAATTATATGACGACGCTGATTATTTAAACCAATGAAATATGAGTGCAAAGAAAAAGGTTCTATGTTAGTAGATTTGGAAAGAGAAAATGTACATCACTATAAAACATGTCAAGTCACACATGGATAAGTGGAGGGGGAATTATAAAACTCTCTACTCTTAGAATGCTTTAAAATATGCCTTCAAATTTTCACTCCCATTTCACTTATTTATTTTTTATTTTTTTAATGTTTATTTAATTTCAAGAGAGAGAGAGAGAGAACAAGCACAAGTGGGGGAGGGGCAGAGAGAGGGGGAGACACAGAATCCGAAGCAGGCTCCAGGCTCCGAGCTGTCAGCACAGAGCCCAATGCGGGGCTCGAACCCACAAACCTGTGTGATCATGACCTGAGCCAAAGTCAACGCTTAACCAACTGAGCCACCAGGCGCCCTTTCACTCCCATTTTAAAGAAACCAAAATTTCCCTGTGAGTGCATTACAGGTAACAAACACTTAGACAAGAAAGGCTTTAAGGATATGCATTTGGGTTTTAAGTGAACAATTAAAGGTCAAATGACTGCTGCCATTCTCAGTGGTGGTGGTGATGTACTCGCTTACACTTTAGACCTTTGGTTTTCCTTACACAACACTGCAGTTATTACCTACCACCCCTGTCAAGCCTCAGCACCACAAACCTGTCAGAGGCTGTGATTAATCTCTGTCTTTTGCAGAGGAAGAATTTGAAGCTCAAACAGAAAGGAGTGAATTGACTCGGTTCTAGAACCAGTAAAAGCCTTAACGTGATCATCCCAGATCTGACGCCTCTGTCAAGCCTTACCCTTTAAAGGGGGTCCCTGATGAGAAACAGCAAAAGACCAATTGTTTAAGATATACTTAACGATAAGAGAAGCAGTAAGGAATACACATAAAACAAATACTTGTAAACAGAATGTCACATTCTGACATTTAAAGAGAGAGAGAATCGCACGTATTGTTCGATGAACGAGGGTCAAAGAGTACAGTGAAATAGCAGCTGTGGCAAAACCACATCAGGTTGAAGGAAGTTTATGTCAGAAAACTATAAGTAGAATGCAGATACCTATCTGAGATGGCCCTAGAGACCCCATGGTGGTTTCTCACCAATGTAAGTGCTACCTCAAGATTACATCATGTGGGTGAGGATTTGAATAAAACTATATATACACTGTCAATCATCACGTGCTGGACAACTGAAATGTCAGTTTCACAGAATTATGAAGGTAAAAGAACCCATATTCCACACCTTCTGAGTTACTTCTTGGGAGGGAAGGATGTTGACCCAAGGTCCAGGAAAAGCTGGCCTTCTTCACTGCCTTGCTGCCTCACTGCAGCATCCCTGTTTATTTTGTAGAATCTACATTTAGGAGAAGCCACAGCATTTAAGAGTTAAGAATAATTTCCATAGCATCAATGTGTGTGCCACAAGGGTTACATGAATGTTCCAGAAGTGACCTCACTGAACAACTCTTCTCTTTATAAACTTCATCTTTCCTTCTTTTGAAATGGGTGTCAAATCTCAATAAGAGCAAACAAACAAACGAAAGGCCTTCTGATTCAAGTTGGCAAATTATGCATATTCCTTTCTCTGCCCTCCCCAAATCGCATCTACATGACAGTATTAGAGGGACCAGGAAGAATGGAAGGTGCAAGAGGATCAGCACCAGGGCTTTTCGTGAATCTCTGGAAGCCAGTCTTTGGGTAGAATTATACTGAGGGATGAACACTGGCAAAACGGACATCAGCTTCAGGACATGCCCAAGACAAAGCTGCAAAGGACAAGGCCCAGGAACTCAGGGACGGCAGGTATGAAAATGAACAGAACAGATGCCTCTGGAACAAATGGTGGAGTAGATTCATTTTCCTGTACATTCTCTGCACCCACTCACACGACGAGTCCAAGGCAGGATGATTCCAGGATGGTTAATTTCAGGGCCCTGGGATATCATCAGGCCTGCAGATTCTTCCCAACTCTCAGGCGCCCCGCTCAGCGCGTCAGCTCACCCACGACCACAAGTTGCCGGCAGCAGTCCCTTCCTCCCCACCGCAAGACGTGACAACTTCCGGGCTAAGGACGGAGGACGGCTCCCACTCTTCCACGCCCCTCTTCTAAGAGCAAGAGCTCTTTTCCCAGAAGCCTCCCCAACAGACCTCCTGCCACATCTCATTAGCCAGGACTGGGTCACGTGGCTGCCCCTACACCAGTCACCAGCAAGAGGAATGGAATTTCTGTGGTTGACTCAGAGCTGCGCTTCTCAAACTTGAGTGGGCTTCAGAATGGCCTGGGGATCTTGTGAAAACACCACTTTCTGGGCACCACTCCCAAAGGTTCTGGTTCAGTGAGTCTCGGGGTGGGGCTGGAGAGTTTGCCTTTTTTGCCAGTCCCCAGATGATGCCGATGGTGCTGGTTTAAGAATCCCTGGACTTAAGGAGACAACCAACAATGAAAGGGCTCATCCTGTTACAGGATTTTGAGTGGTTCTAATGTGACTTCCTGCCCACATGTTTCAAGTGAAGGCTTCACATGCATACTGCCCACCCTCATGCTCAAAGCTTAGTCATCTCTCTCATTCAGGGAAGTTATGATTGTAACCATCAGAAGAACTAAAAGCAGAAATGGTCACAAGTGGCTACCTCAGGAAAGCAGGTGGGGGGGGGGGAGGAAGTGATGACATATTTTATTATGATTATGTGCCCATCTGAACTGATTGGCTTTTTCTTTTCATCAGTGTTATTGAATACTAATTCTTTAATAAGAATACTTTTGTAGTGCACATTTTTCCTACTAAATAGTCTCAACTTTCTTGAGCCTTGGTACTGGCCTTCATGGAAGTTTGTGGTGGTGGTGGTGGTAGTGACCTGGGAGGAGTGGGGGTGAACTTCTCCCTAGGTTCTTTTCAAATTATTTTTCCAAAGAGAAAGAGTGCCATTTTTTTTAAGTTTATTTATTTATTTTGAGAGAGAGGGCATGAGTGGGGAGTTTCAACCAGCCATTTCCATGTACATATCGAGATCAAGGTTGTGAATCCAGCTTAATGTATGTGGGGGTAGTTATCTTTCAAGGATACCAGTCATTGAGTTAAAATCATCATAATGAGATTGACAAACTATTAACCTATGGTTTGTATCAAAATTTGTCTTAAGAATGGCGCTCTTTTGGGGCCCCTGGGTGGCTCAGTCCATTGAGCATCTGACTTCAACTTAGGTCATGATCCCGTGGTTCCTGGGTTCGAGCCCAAGTCAGGCTCTGCACTGACAGTGAGGAGCCTGCTTGGGATTCTCCCTGTCTTTCTCTGCCTCTTTCTCTGCCCCTCCCCAACCCACCCTCTCTCTCTCAAAATAAATAAATAAATTTAAAAGAAAAAAATAAAGAATGGCACTCTTTCTCTTTGGAAAAATAATTTGAAAAGAACCTAGGGAGAAGTTCACCTCCACTCCTCCCAGACCACTACCATCACCACCACCACCACATACCTCCATGAAGGCCAGCACCCAGGCTCAAAAGAAAAAGGCTAAAACACTCTGCAAACAAGGGGAGAAGCTGTCAGACCTCCCCAGGAAATCCAGTGGAGAACAGAGAGGAGGAAGAGAGAAAAATGGGTACCATGGGAGGAATGGGCTGCATTTTGAGCTCACATGGACATCCTTCATCACTTTCCCAGGACCCTCTTCAGCTAAGAGTCTTATCCATGCTGTGTGAGTGATATTTTGTGGTGGAAACTAAAGCATCTGTGTTTCACATTTGACATGGGATGCCCCAGACCACCTAAGAGGGAACAGAAGGCCAAGGAGACTCAGAGAAGGTATTTCACCTACATCTCAAAGAGCACATTAGCCCCCAGTTGTCACCCTGTTATATAAGATTATATTATATAATATAATATATTATATGTAATATAATATATTATATTTCTAGAAAAGGCCACCAAGCTCACATCAGGGAGCAAATATTTCAACCCTATGAAGCTTCCAGGTGCCTGAGGGTCCTGACCTCCTGAGAAGGAGCTGTCACTCAGAGACATCTTTCTGGAAGAGGTGGCGGGCTGCCAGTGTCCAGAGTCACCTGTGCTGGAAGCTTTAGGCCAAAAACTGAGTGTGTCCTTCAGATAGAACAACTCCGAGAGTTCCTCAGCTGGCATTTATCTACACAGAAACCACAGAGAAGTGAAATCTGACCCATCACAGAGGTCTTTCTGTGTAAATAAATAAGTAGATAAATAAATAAAAGCCCTGGGTTGTGTGGGCAGTGAGGAGATGGGTGCGTGCATGGGTGGCCCTTGGCCCGCACGAGCCGTACAAGGGCCTCAGAGGGCGCTTCTCCGGGGCTGCGGGGGCTCCCACGGTGTCCAGGCTTTGGGCCCTCAAGGCTCAGGGAGGAGGGGGCTTCTGCACGCCCTCCAGGTCTGCATGCTGAGGGGACGCAGATGCCCTCGGGTTTCTCCTGGACCACTCAGGGGACTAGGTGCCCGCTGTCTGGAGCCCAGGCCTGGTGGTGGAAAGGGGCCTGCAGACAGCATCCATGACAGATGATCATCGATCATGAGGAAGATGGTGGCCTAGGAGGATGCTGGGCTCACCACGTCCTGCTGATCACTTAGATTCCACCCACATCTGCCTAAATAACCCAGAAAATAGCCAGAAGACTACCAGAACAGACTCTCCAGAGCCAAGCGTAAACAAGAGGCCCACAGAAGAGGGTAGGAAGGGCGGAGAGGCAGTGCGCTACACGGACTGGTGGGAGGAAGCCGGGGAGGTGGAGGGGCAGCCAGCCCGGCAAGGCAAAATCCCCGAGTCTGGCTTGCAAAAGCGGAGGGGCCGGACTGCATGAGTTCTGACAGCCAGTGGGACTTAACATCTGGAATGTTATAAGTCAACAGCTCTGCTCGGAGAGCGGGAGGGCGAGAGGACACGGGGAGGGAGAGTTGTTGAGTCCTGGAAGACGGAGCTCGCTCGGTGGGGAACAAAGGCACTGGCCAGCGCCATCTCCCTCACCCATCCCCGAGCCGAAATCCCAGAGGGAACCAGTTTCTGTCACCGAACTTGCTTGCACCACACAAACCCCCAACTCTGTGCTTCTGTGGATCCATCCCTCCAACGGGTCTGTCTGCCTCCGTCCCAGTGCCGCAGGGCCCCTCCCGCAGGGGACCACCGGCGGCAAAGCGAGCTAAGCCTGCCCCTTCCGCCCCTGTACACCTTGAGGATTCACCCCGGCTAATATGCCAGATCCCATAGAAGCAGCACCACAAGCCTGGCAGTGTGCAAGTAGCCCCAACAAGGGCCACACCACTCCATAGTGAGTCCTGCCCCTGGGAGAGGGGAAGATAAGGTACACACCAGTCTGAATGTGGCCCCAGTGGTGGGCTGGGGGCAGATATCAGGTCTGACTGCGGCCCCGCCCACCAACACAAGTTACTCCAGACATCACAGGGGAAGTGCCCTGCAGTTCGGCGCCACTCCAGGGACTATCCAAAATGACGAAACAGAAGAGTTCTCCTCAAAAGAAACTCCAGGAAGTAGCGACAGCTAACGAATTGATCAAAAACGGTTTAAGCAATATAACGGAGCATGAATTTAAAATAATAGTCATAAAATTAATCGCTGGGCTTGAAAAAAGTATAGGGGACAGCAGAGAATCTATTGCTACAGAGATCAAGAGACTAAGAAACAGTCACGAGGAGCTAAAAATGCTATAAATGAGGTGCAAAATAAAATGGAGGCAACCACAGCTTGGATTGAAGAGGCAGAGGAGAGAATAGGTGAATTAGAAGATAAAATTATGCTAAAAGAGGAAGCTGAGAAAAAGAGAGATAAAAAAATCCAAGAGTATGAGGGGAGAATTAGAGAACTAAGTGATGCAATGAAGCGCAACAATATCCGTATAATAGGAATTCCAGAAGAGGAAGAGAGAGAGAAAGGGGCTGAAGGTGTACTTGAACAAATCAGAGCTGAGAACTTCCCTGATCTGGGAAGGAAAAAGGCATTGAAATCCAAGAGGCACAGAGAACTCCCTTCAGACGTAACTTGAATCACTCTTCTGCATGACATATCATAATGAAACTAGCAAAATACAAGGATAAAGAGAAAGTTCTGAAAGCAGCGATAGATAAACACGCTCTAACATATAAAGGGAGACCAGTAAGACTAATGACAGATCTATCTACTAAAACTTGGCAGGCCAGCAAGGAATGGCAGGAAATCTTCAATGTGATGAACAGAAAAAAATATGCAGCCAAGAATCCTTTATCCAGCAAGTCTGTCATTCAGAATAGAAGGAGAGATAAAGGTCTTCCCAAATAAACAAAAACTGAAGGAATTCATCACCACAAATCCAGCCCTACAAGAGATCCTAAGGGGGATTCTGTGAGTGAAATGTTGCAAGGACCACAAAGTACCAGAGACATCACTACAAGCATGAAACCTACAAAAAAAAAAAAAAAAAAAAAAAGAAACCTACAGATATCACAATGACTCTAAACCCATATCTTTCTATAATAACACTGAATGTAAATGGACTAAATGCTCCAACCAAAAGACATAGGGTATCAGAATGGATAAAAAAAACAAGACCCATCTATTTGCTGTCTAAAAGAGACTCATTTTAGACCTGAGGACACCTTCAGATTGAAAGTGAGGGGATGGAGAACTATATATCATGCTACTTGAAGTCAAAAGAAAGCTGCAGTAGTCATACTTATATCAGACAAATTAGACTTTAAATTAATGGCTGTAACAAGAGATGAAGAAGGGCATTATATAATAATTACAGGGTCTATCCATCAGGAAGAGCTAACAATTATAAATGTCTATGTGCTGAATACGGGAGCCCCCAAATATATAAAACAATTAATCACAAATATAAGCAACCTTATTGATAAGAATGTGGTAGTTGTAGGGGACTTTAATACTCCACTTACAACAATGGATAGATCATCTAGACACAGGATCGATAAAGAAACAAGGGCCCTGAATGATACATTGGGTCAGATGGACTTGACAGATATATTTAGAACTCTTCATCCCAGAGCAACAGAATATACTTTCTTCTCGAGTGCACATGGAACATTCTCTAAGATAGATCACATATTGGGTCACAAAACAGCCCTTCATAGGTATAAAAGAATTGAGATCATACCATGCATACTTTCAGACCACAGTGCTATGAAGCTTGAAATCAACCATAGGAAAAAGTCTGGAAAACCTCCAAAAGCATGGCGGTTAAAGAACACCCTACTAAAGAATGAATGGGTCAACCAGGCAATTAGAGGAGAAATTTAAAAATATATGGAAACAAATTAAAATGAAAATACAACAATCAAAACACTTTGGGATGCATCAAAGGCAGTCCTGAGAGGAAAATACATTGCAATCCAGGCCTATCTCAAGAAACAAGAAAAACCCCAAATACAAAATCTAACAGCATACCTAAAGGAAATAGAAGCAAAACAGCAAAGACACCCCAAACCCAGCAGAAGAAGAGAGATAATAAAGATAAGAGCAGAAATAAACAATATAGAATCTAAAAAAACTGTAGAGCAGATCAACGAAACCAAGAGTTGGTTTTTTGAAAAAATAAACAAAATTGATAAACCTATAGCCAGGCTTCTCAAAAAGAAAAGGGAGATGACCCAAATAGATAAAATCATGAATGAAAATGGAATCATTACAACCAATCCCTCAGAAATAGAAGCAACTATCAGGGAATACTATGAAAAATTATATGCCAACAAACTGGACAACCTGGAAGAAATGGACAAATTCCTAAGCACCCACACGCTTCCAAAACTCAAGCAGGAAGAAATAGAAAACTTGAACAGACCCATAACCAGCAAAGAAATTGAATCAGTTATCAAAAATCTCCCAACAAATAAGAGTCCAGGACCAGATGGCTTCCAGGGGAATTCTACCAGACATTTAAAGCAGAGATAATACCTATCCTTCTCAAGCTATTCCAAAAAATAGAAAGGGAAGGAAAAGTTCCAGACTCATTCTATGAAGCCAGCATTACTTTGATTCCTAAACCAGACAGAGACCCAGCAAAAAAAGAAAACTACAGGCCAATATCCCTGATGAATATGGATGCAAAAATTCTCAACAAGATACTATCAAATCAAATTCAACAGCATATAAAAAGAGTTATACACCATGATCAAGTGAGATTCATTCCTGGGCTGCAGGGCTGGTTCAACATTTGCAAATCAATCAATGTGATACATCACATTAATAAAAGAAAAGATAAGAACCATATGATCCTGTCAATCAACGCAGAAAAAGCATTTGACAAAATTCAGCATCCTTTCTTAATAAAAAGCCTCAAGAAAGTCGGGATAGAAGGAACATACTTAAACATCATAAAAGCCATTTATGAAAAGCCCACAGCTAATATCATCCTCAATGGGGAAAAACTGAGAGCTTTCCCCCTGAGATCAGGAACACGACAGGGATGTCCACTCTCACCGCTGTTGTTTAACATAGTATTGGAAGTGTTAGCATCAGCAATTAGACAACAAAAGGAAATCAAAGGCATCAAAATTGCCAATGATGAAGTCAATCTTTCACTTTTTGCAGATGACATGATATTATACATGGAAAACCCGACAGAATCCACGAAAAGTCTGCTAGAACTGATACATGAATTCAGCAAAGTCGCAGGATACAAAATCAATGTACAGAAATCAGTTGCATTCTTATACACTAATAATGAAGCAACAGAAAGACAAATAAAGAAACTTACCCCATTCACAATTGCACCAAGAAGCATAAAATACCTGGGAATAAACTTAACCAAAGATGTAAAAGATCTGTATGCTGAAAACTATAGAAAGCTTATGAAGGAAATTGAAGAAGATATAAAGAAATGGAAAAACGTTCCGTGCTCATGGATTGGAAGAATAAATATTGTTAAAATGTCAATACTACCCAAAGCTATCTACACATTCAATGCAATCCCAATCAAAATTGCACCAGCATTCTTCTCGAAGCTAGAACAAGCAATCCTAAAATTTGTATGGAACCACAAAAGGCCTGAATACCGAAAGTAATTTTGAAGAAGAAGACTGAAGCAGGAGGCATCACAATCCCAGACTTTAGCCTCTACTACAAAGCTGTAATCATCAAGACAGTATGGTATTGGCACAAAAACAGACACATAGACCAATGAAATAGAATAGAAACCCCAGAATTAGACCCACAAATGTATGGCCAACTAATCTTTGACAAAGCAGGAAAGAATATCCAGTGGAAAAAAGACAGTCTCTTTAACAAATGGTGCTGGGAGAACTGGACATCAACACGCAGAAGGATGACACTAGACCACTTTCTTACACCATTCACAAAAACAAACTCAAAATGGATAAAGGGCCTGAATGTGAGACAGGAAACCATCAAAACCCTAGAGGAGAAAGCAGGAAAAAACCTCCCTGACCTCAGCCGCAGCAATTTCGTACGTGACACATCCCCAAAGGCAAGGGAATTAAAAGCAAAAATGAACTATTGGGACCTCATGAAGATAAAAAGCTTCTGCACTGCAAAGGACTAAACTAAAAGGCAACAACAAACTAAAAGGCAACAAAACTAAACTAAAGGCAACCAACGAAATGGGAAAAGATATTTGCAAATGACATATCGAACAAAGGGCTAGTATCCAAAATCTATAAAGAACTCACCAAACTCCACACCTGAAAAACAAATAATCCAGTGAAGAAATGGGCAGAAAACATGAATAGACACTTCTCCAAAGAAGACATCCAGATGGCCAACAGGCACATGAAAAGATGCCCAACGTCGCTCCTCATCAGGGAAATACAAATCTTTTAAATTTTTTTTTTTAACGTTTTTTTTTTTTTGAGACAGAGAGAGACAGAGCATGAACGGGGGAGGGTCAGAGAGAGGGAGACACAGAATCTGAAACAGGCTCCAGGCTCTGAGCTGTCAGCACAGAGCCCGACGCGGGGCTCGAACTCACGGACCATGAGATCATGACCTGAGCCGAAGTCGGACGCTTAACGGACTGAGCCACCCAGGCGCCCCAGGGAAATACAAATCTAAAACCACACTCAGATATCACCTCACGCCAGTCAGAGTGGCTAAAATGAACAAATCAGGAGACTATAGATGCTGGAGAGGATGTGGAGAAACAGGGACCCTCTTGTACTGTTGGTTGGAATGCACACTGGTGCAGCCGCTCTGGAAAACAGTGTGGAGGTTCCTCAAAAAATTAAAAATAGATCTACCCTATGACCCAGCAATAGCACTGCTAGGAATTTACCCAAGGGATACAGGAGTGCTGATGCATGGGGGAACTTGTACCCCAATGTTTATAGCAGCACTTTTAACAATAGCCAAATTATGGAAAGAGCCTAAATGTCCATCAACTGATGAATGGATAAAGAAATTGTGGTTAAAAAAAAAAAAAAAAGAAATTGTGGTTTATATACACAATGGAATACTACGTGGCAATGAGAAAGAATGAAATATGGCCTTTTGTAGCAACGTGGATGGAACTGGAGAGTGTTATGCTAAGTGAAATAAGTCATACAGAGAAAGACAGATACCATATGTTTTCACTCTTATGTGGATCCTGAGAAACTTAACAGAAGACCATTGGGGAAGGGAAAAAAAAAAAAAGGTTAGAGAGGGAGAGAGCCAAAACATAAGAGACTCTTAAAAACTGAGAAGAAAAGAAAAAAAGAAAAAAAAAAAACCTGAGAACAAACTGAGGGTTGATGGGTGGTGGGAGGGAGAGGAGGGTGGGTGATGGGTATTGAGGAGGGCACCTGTTGGGATGAGCACTGGGTGTTGTATGGAAACCAATTTGACAGTAAATTTCATATTTAAAAAAAAAGCCCTATAGCTATTTTTAGCCTGATTCACTCTAAAATCACTGTTGCATTCACCATCCAAAGAATAGGGATGCTGATTCAAATAATACTTATGTTCCATTTAGTTCTGGTCATTTCCCACTAATACCCAGGAAATAATCTGAAGATCTACCATGAGTACAAGCTTACTGTTATTATTCCATTTGCTCAGGAATTGAATGGATTCTATTCATCAGCACATTCAGCACAACCTGAATTTTGCAATTCAGGTTTTATCTTTTTTTTTTTTTTTTAAGTTTCTTCATTTCTCTTTGCAATTGTAAGGCTAGGTTGAATTATTATCTTTTTTTTCCTCCCATTCTGTGGCCGATTCTCCTTTTCATTTATAAATTACCTATTTCACTTATCTTCAGACGTAGCAAAAATGCAACCTGCTCTCTGTCTCGAGTAATTAGCTGTTGTTTCCTTTTTGGGTCAAATGGAGGAGCTTGTAGTCAGGATCGTCAACAAGGCATCTCTCAAAAAAGAATAACACTATCACCCTAAGAAAGTCATTCTTTAACTTATTAGGGAAAAAAACCTGAAGAGAAAAGAAACGTATTGGCCATTTTGTCTTGATTCTGCTGTCTTTGTCTCCCTCCCGAAGAGGGTCATGAGGCAGAGCAGACATCCACAGTGACACAGTGTATTACATTTGTGCTTGTATCCCTCAGAGACAAGGACAACATGGCTGGCTCAAGGAGGCAAAGTGAGACTGAAATACCTGGCGCACTCACTTGCCAAATTCCAGAATATTCGAATCTTGATTTAATTTGTTCCAAATTATAATCTGGGAGAGAAAAATTACCTGTCGACATCCACAGCCACAGGAATAGGAGGCAAGAGGAAAACTTGTTTCTCAGCTCCCTCTGCTGGCCTTTCAAAAAAAATCATCTCTCCCCTCACTACCAGGTCCTGTGCTGGGTATATGCAGTGGGCCAACTTCCTGCCACATGTGAGCCAATAAGGAAGTTAGGTCCACATTGACTGGGAAAATCTTGTCAAGGAACCCAGTGCTTCAAAAGATGAAAACGGAAGAGGGGTCAACCCAATGGTAAAACCAAACTAAAATGCTGATTCTCCAGTCCACCTTACAAAAAAGTTAACCTGAGATGAGGTCCAGGCACGTTTATTCTGAAAAAGAATCCTGGATGATTCTGTTGCACCTCCTGGTTGGGAACTACAGGTCCTAAAAGTTATGTTTTATAGTTAATGTGTATTCTGGCTGCTACAGTTTAAGTTTATATCTATTCTACAGGCTTTGGGAGCAGGGAAGAATCCGCATTTACCTGACCCATTTAAATGGCCATCTAAATGGCACCTATAGCCTTGCTTATTCAGGCTAAAAACCCCAAATTCCCTCATTTTTTATTGCAGTTTCTATCCTCTTGAAAGATCCTCAGGAATAAATAATAGCAATCCAGAGAGACACTTAGCATTGTGTGCACTCACATTTCTGCAGCCTTGCTGTTTTCTCATCTTTGGTTTCCTCATTTCTTCTCCTTAAGGATTTTTCTAATGTCAGTGCATTCCTTCTGAAGCTGGTGAGCAACCATTCGATGACAGAAGGGTCACAGCTCCCAAAATGTTCATGCTATTCATTTTGCATGATGACAGGGAAGATATGGCATGGTGTTGAATGACACACACAGCATACTGAACCCACAGTCCTGAGGTCTACACGTCAAACCTATCCCTGGCAAGAGAAGAGGTCTTGGCACGTCAGCTCAGTGACTAAGAGATGGCTTCTTGCTAGCCAGGGCATGATTTACACTCAAATTCTTTATACCTCAGGGGAGCTGCCCCAAGAAAAAGCTTTCAGGGCTCTAGGCTATATCCATGACCTTGGCCTGAAACCTTGCAGATGCGTAGCCTTGGTTATTTCCTACCAAGGGAAATAACTCAAAATCTGTCCAAATAATCATGGGTCAAAGTACACGCAAGACAACAGAACAAAACACTTACGTAGTTTCTTCTATCTAGGAAAATATTATACACACATAATATAATACCTTCCTATAACCTTTTGTTCCCTTTTTTTTTTTCAAATAAAATTTTAATGATTTCCATCAGTACAATTGAAAATCTAGTGTCATAAAAGGGCATTTCCTGCTAAATTTCAAAATACAGCTTGTGGGCCGTTTCTGAGCAGAAGCATCAAATCCTACTGAGTGTTCAATTTATTAACTAAAGTGACAGTATCATGGTCTAAGAGATGGGAAAGAGCAATGATCAGCTCACAGAATTTGGCTAAGAAAGAAAACAAACAAAAACAATGTAAATAATAGAATAGCCACAGTTATAAGTAAAAAAATGTGATCTCAAATACCCATCTCTTAAATTACTAGAAAAAAAACTTACAGATAAAGTTACAGCAAATACAGTCTTCACAGATTTGGGTAAATTTATTTGCATTTTATAGTGATGTCTAAGCCCTATATCCAATGAAACCATTTTTTATTTGTTTTTTTATTTAAGAAATTTTTAATGTGTATTTATTTTTGAGAAAAAGAAAGAAAGACAGAGCATGAGCTGGGGAGGGACAGAGAGAGAAAAAGACACAGAATCTGAAGCAGGCTCCAGGCTCCGAGCTGTCAGCACAGAGCCTGACAGGGGTTCAAACCCAAGCCGTGAAATCATGGCCTGAGCAGAAGTCGGATGCTTAGCCAACTAGGCCACCCAGGCACCCCACCAATGAAACCATTTTTAAAAGCTCTATGAGGAATGGAAATTTAGATGTCTATTACCCTTTACTTTAAAAAAGAAAAAAAAAACACTTAAATTTCTGAATGAGCAAGATTCACTTTTGTAGGTAGAGGCCCTGCTTCTTCATAGTCCGGCTCTCCATCTAACAACCACAAGAGAAGAAGCTGGATATCTGTTTAGCTTTGGTGCGTTCACAAATTCCAAGTCACCATAGATACTCAGGTCCTCAGAGGGAACATACTGCTCCACAGCTGTAGCAACAGTTGCACAACAAGTCCAGAGCAATACCATCACCGAGAGGACAGGAGTTGTGGTTAAAATCCACCCAGAGTTAAGAGGGAAACATCTTAAAAAGCCATCACTTTCTCCATCTTCAAGACACTTCCTATGTGTTTGTGAACTTCTCGTTTGCAGATAGGACATTTTGTGTAGGCACAATTCTTTCAAATTTGTTGGCTCCTGCTCCAACTGTGGTGCATACTGGATTTCTGGCTTAGACTGGAATATAACTATTTTTCCATCATCAGCTTGAAGATAAAACGTCCATGGAGAGGTTATGAAGCTCTGTTCAGAGTCCATCATGTCACTCCAGAATGACCTTACCAGAGTTAGAGGGAAGAATAGATGCATTTTTGGCATCAGGAGCATGAGCTGTTCTTGTCTCAGTTCAGCGAATGGCAGCTGGTCCTGGCAACCAAGATGTCAAGCATATTGCTTACCAGATTGAGAATGTGCTTCTCTACATGCAGATTCAACATTCCATTTTGGTCCAATTTAAACCAATTCCATCATCCACAAATTGACAAATTGAAAACAGCCTGCGACCTTTCTGACATGCGTACAACTCCTCTTCCTTGGGGTAAATACGTAAGAGGAAGGTCAACTGACAGGCCCAGTGATAAAATGCAGTATCACCCAAGGCCGAGTCAAACACTTCAGCCCAAGTGGTCCTCGAGCCTCCCGCCAGGGCCATGGTCAGCAGCAGCAGTGGCGGGAACCCCAATTGGGCCCTGACCCAGAGGCTCCCCTTTGGCGCTGCCATTTTGTTTCCCTCTGACCACCCTTCATTCTTTACAAAGCAAGTTAATATGTGTTTTACAATCAAGTTTCACAACTACAAATACATGTTGATTTGTTACAACAGCTTTTTATAATTGATTTGTGTGTGTCTCTCTGTGTGTATGTGTGTATATATGTATATATGTATTCTTAAACATGCATTTTATATATATTCATATAACTTTTAAATCAGGAATTTTTTTGAAAAACAGATTAATATTTTTAAGATAAGCTTCTTGATTATTGAAAATAATCTTTCAGTTTTGACAAATAGTAACCCAAAATATCTGTACGGACTCAATGGCACAATGCACAAGCACCCAAGCTTAATCCCCTGTGAGTGACCTTCTGAAAAATACCAATAGCAATACATTGAAATGATCTAGGTTCTATATGGGAGAAGGAGTCCTGAGATAAATATAGATAAGGATCTCTGGGTTTTTCAAAGACATATCTTTTTTAAAACATGTATTTTTATTACAGATATACTATAGATCTGTCATGTACCAGATTTGGGAGAATCTTGTTTATAATTTCAACAATGCTTTGCAGGCCATTTGTGACTCTCCAAGGGGATGACTGATACACATCTTCAAGCATCCACTGAGAACGTTCCTATTTACTCATTTAAATGTTCATTCTTTCATTCACTTTATCTTTTCTTCCCAGCAGCTAAAAGATGAATGCAAAACTCACACTCACACAGAGCTGCCAAAGTAAAGGGAAAAGACACTGGATACTAGAAAGAATTGAGGAGACCTATAATCTGGATCATTTCCTTTGTTCCTCTTACAGCACAGGGATGAAGCCAGTAAGCAAAGGAAAGGGGTTTAAATCCCCAAATGCTTATGGTTTAACTGGGTCTCAATGCCAACTCATCTTCTACTCTTCAAAATCATTTCATTATGGAATTTAACATGGCCTTGTCTGGCTTTGTACATTCATTCACTCAATAAATATCTATCAAGTCTCTACTGTGTTCTAGGCACTATTTTCAGTGCTGAGATACAGCATTAAACAAAGTCACTGCTTTTGTGGAGTCACATTCCCTAGGGGAAGATGGATAATCAACAATAAACAAGAGAATTCACAAAATATCAAGTGGTAAGAACAAAGATAATGAAGGCTAACGAGGCAAAAGAGAGTGATGGATAGGTATGATGGGAAGGCTTACAGGGTGGTCAGGGAAGACCTCTCTGGGTAAGTGACTGGTGAGCAGAGTCCAGGGGACTGCTGTGAAGTAGCAGGATTTCTGAAGATGGAGGAAGTGTTCTTCAATACAGGAAACAATAGGCATGAAGACACTAAAGTCTTTACCAAACAACTGCTGGTTTCCAGATACTTGGCCAGATGCCACACATACAATAATGAGCAAAATGGGTGTGAACTTCCACTGTCATGGCACTTATCAACCGTGTGAGGAGGGGGCCCACAGAGTGATATGAAAGGGTACTTATGAGAGTGGGAGTGAAGTGAACATACCTAAAATGGTCAGGACTGCTCTTTGGGAGAGCTGACACATTCACCTGGAAGATGATATTATCAAGAACAGTGGTATGGCCAAGAGCATTTTCCTGGCAGAGAATAGTATTGCCAAAGTCCCTGGAAGATCACTTGACATGCTCCAGGAAGAGAAGAAAAAGCCAATGATACCTGCACACAGTTGGCTAAAGGAAAAGCAGATTGAGATCAGTTTGGAGATATGAGTAGATGTCAGACCATTCAGGACTTTGTAGACCATAATTAGGAGTTTCAAGTATTTTTAAGTGCATTGTATAGCCATGTGGAGATTTAAGCAGAGAGTACCATGACCTGATTTGTGTGTTTAAAGGAAATAGACTGGAAGAAGACAAGGAGGGATATGAGAAGTCCACTAAGGAAGCTATTGTCCTAGCTCAGGGGGGAAATCATGGTGGCTTGGATCACAGCCACGGCTGTGGGAACAGAGAGAGAGATCCCAGACCTATATTGGAAATGGGAGACACAAGCCTTGCTGTTGAACTTAAGGAGGGAGAAAAAGAAGGAGAAAGCAAGTTGGTGTCCTCTTTCTCACAGTGCAGTAGGTGTTTACTAATGTCCTTTACTGAGATAATGAAGACAGGGAGCCAAACAAATTGGGAGTGGGGAGAGAGGACATCCAAAGGTCCATCTGGATGTGAGAAGTTTGAAATGTCTGTGAAATACACACATATTTAAATATCAATAATTATTAATAACAATAAAAATTTAATAGATGAAAAGTCCACAGAATTCTCAATAGCCATGTAAGTAAGCATAGCTATAGACTGACTTGGAAAAATTAACTGTACTATTTTTATAATTATATAAATTCATTTAGCACACTTTCTCATTAAAATTGTTATTTACCAGCAACAGACTTTGGATGTGCCTAAATTGCTATTGTGATTGGCAAATTAAATTGATTAAATAATGTTGGGCAAATAAAAAAAAGAAATGTCTGTGAAGTCATTAATAGAATATAGAACAGTCAGGTTTTACATGTAATCCCTTCAAAAGGAAGTCTTTTAAAAAGTAAGTTTGGGTGTTTGGTAACTTCTAAAGCTGTTCACTATATATGACATCCAAGACCATCTCTCAGGTCAATAAAGTGGTTAAGATTTGTCCGCGTCTGATTCCTCTTGGCCAGTATTATAGAGGGACGCTAATACTGAACTGATTGGCACACAGAGAAAAGGGATAGCCTTTCAACAACTCAATTAGTTGCATGGGTGTGACAGATCCCCTAAGAATAGAATCTGTAGGAGGAATGGTAACAAAATTAAACATCTGTCAAAATCCGCTTATGATGGACCCATGCAAATCAGAGCCCCGATGAGAATGTCAGGGTGACTTATGTGCCTTTTCACAGCAACAAGATACTGTTTCTTTGATTCTCAGTGATTTTTCTCTATTGTATTTTGTTTTCTGTTTTATTAACTTCTGCTCTTAATGTTGTTATTTCCTATTTTTTATTATTTCCTATTATTCTTACTTTTGCTCTTCTTTTTCAGTCTCTTAAGATGGAAATTTAAATCATCTATTTAAGACTTTTTATCTTCTTTCCAAAATAAATATTTAATGCTATATGGTCCCGCTAAGCACTGCTTTTACTGTTGTGTTTTTATTTTCATTCAATGCAAAATATTTTCTAATTTCCCTTGTGATTCTTTCATCCACGGGTTATTTAAAATGTATTGTTTAATTTTCAATTATTTGCAGATGTTTCAGGCATGTTTCTACTTTTTTATTTCTAGCTTAAGTTCAACTTGTTCAGAGAGTATGCTTTGCATAATTAGAATTTTTTAAGTTTCTTGTGAATATGTCTATTTTGATGAATGATCAATATACAGCTGAATGTGTATTTTGTTTTTGCGAGGGATTTTTCTATGGTTATTTACAAGGTAAAATTTATTTTAACTTTTTTTAATGTTTATTTATTCTTGAGACAGAGACAGAGTGTGAACAGGGGAGGGGCAGAGAGAGAGGGAGACACAGAATCCGTAACAGGCTCCAGGCTCTGAGCTGTCAGCATAGAGCCCGACACAGGGCTCGAACCCACGAACTGTGAGGTCATGACCTGAGCCGAAGTCGGACACCCAACCAACTGAGCCACCCAGGAGTCCCTACAAGGTAAAATTAGGTGATATCACTGTTCAGGTATTCTATATCCTTACTCACTTGTTCTATTTATTCCTACAGGTGAAGTGTTGAAATATTCAACTATAATTGTGGATTTCCCTATGTCTCTTTTTCAGTGTATGATGTTTGGATTTTTTTTTAATGTTTATTTATTTTGAGAGAGAGAGGGCATGAGCAGGGGAGGGGCAGAGAGAGGGAGAGAGAATCCCAAGCAAGCTCCATGTTGTCAGTACGGAGCCTGGCACAGAGCTCCAACTCATGAACCATGAGATCATGACCTGAGCCGAAAACAAGAGTTGGTCACTTAACCAACTGAGCCACCCAAGTGCCCCTCAGAGTACCAGGTTTTTAAAACATATTTTGAAAAATTTTGTAAATTTTCCTTGATATTTTTCTTTTTCTACATTGTATTAGATTAACTGACTCTTTTGGAGCAGTCTTTGGAGCACCATCCGGAGAGGAGTTAGGTGAGGAGGGGCAGGTTGACAACGGCATGCGTTGGTTCTTGGCCAGGAACTGCACCTCTGCACACTCAGAGAAGTATCATCAACAGCCGTGAAGCAGGGTGTCCCTGCACACAATGGCACTGGCCACACTTCTGATTGTTTATTGGAAGACATGTCCTTTCTCTCTTCAGACAGAGTTTCTGCACTTGGGGCAAAGATAGGTTCACTATGCTTTTCTTTTTTAAAGAACATGAATATAATTTCTCCCAACCAGTGAACCAAACTCCAAAAATAGCACCAAATTCAAAGAAAAACAGTTAGACAAGTAAATAGTCATTAAAAACAATTCAAGTTAATTCAAACATTGTTCCAACTCTTGAGGAGCCACCTTCTTAGTCCAGACTCAAACATCTTTTTTGTTTTGTTTTGTTTTGTTTTGTTTTGTTTTGTTTTGTTTTGTTTTGTTTTTTAGAGACAGAGAGAGCAGAGCAGGGGAGGGGGCAGAGGGAGAGAGAGAATCTTAAGCAGGCTTCACACTCAGCACAGAGCCCAATGCGGAGCTCAATCCCATGACCCTGAGATCGTGAGTCAAAATCAAGAGTCGGACACTCAATCGACTGAGCCACCCAGGATACCCCAGACTCAAACATCTTAAGCCTACTCTCTCTTCAGTTCTTCCATCCTCAGTATCTTCCATATAGATACAACATTCTCCCTGGGAATATTTTTGTCTCCCACACTCAGCTCCCAACTTAAAACTCTGATATCTGCCCTACTGGGTTCTTCTGGTACTTCACCTCATTCTTAGATTTATTGGCTTTTTCCTTTCACTTCCATTATAAATTCTCTAGCTAACATTTCTTCTGTTCTCTCATAAACTAGATCCTCATATGAATAAAAATGACCATGAGGAGAAGGGGAGGGAGCAAGAAGAAAGGAGGATAAGGAGAGTGGGAGGAGCATGATCAAAAGAAAAGTATCAAGTTAATCATGCTAGAATTTCCAGAATTTTCCTTATGGGCAAGGGGAGGCTCAGAGGGAGGGTCAGAGGTTATGAGTGCATATGTATTATTTGATTTCATCTGTATTGTACAAGGAAAATGGGATCTCTTGGAAAGGATCAAGGTGCAATTTTTTTTAATAGGGAGGAAACATTTCTTTTATATCTGTTAAGGAAGGGGCTTTACTGAAAAATAATAGAAGGGGCCATATTAATGAAAGCTTTAACCTAGAGTATGAGAATTCTTAAAACTGTGAGGACTGAAGTGAAATTACTGATCAAGGGGTCCCAGAGACCTTGAGTGGCCTGAACCATACATACCAATGACCCAGGAAGGTCTGGTCTCCTCTGTTATTTGCTCCTGGCCCCTCAAATTTCAATAGCATATTTATACAACAGTCCAGAGCTATTATGTCCACCCAGACAAAAATTTTCAGGCCAGGTCCTCATGAGAAACAAGAGTGAGACCCTCCTGCCCCAACAGGGAGTCAGGCTCACTAATTTGCTCCTGCTGGTTAAAGCCACACTAAGGACTCACAGGTCAGGTGCAGAGAGGACATCACTTTATGGAAAGCTTTGTCCTCAGCTAAGCACCTGAATCAATTAGAGACCTTCCCCAAACTCAGCAACATTACAGAACTGGCTTCTTTCCCCAGATGTTCTACCCCTGAGGGTCTCAGTACAGTGAAATGACCCTTTACCTGCATAACAGAGCCCAGGCCAGGTCAGGTGTGTTGGGAACAGCATAGTGCCCTGCTGAATACCTACTTGTACCCCATTGGAGGCTGAGAAGCATGTCTTACTGACCTTGAGCTTGTAATTACTAGTAATTACTACTAGTTAGGATGCGTGACTCAAAGGGCCTTTCATTTAGTCAGTCCGATGTCAATTCCAGAAGGTTCTACTCCTGTAACATTCCTACAAATGACCAAATATCTGTTTGGAATTAATATGAAATATTCACATTTTAAAACAAAAGAACAGACTAAAACATTAGCTCATTAGATTGGCTAATAGTTACAAGGCCTTTTGACACCTTTGAACCAAATGACTTGCTGTATTATGCTTCGTGATAATATTGCAATGAAACCAGGCGCTTGCAAACATTGAATACTAGGCATCAGGGCACATATTGTGTTATTCTATTGAACCCATGGCCTGCTCCTGCCAGTCACCTCCTTCCTCTGCTCTAACTCTGACTGATGATGGATTCAGACCCCCCAGGGCCCCCAGGGAATGGACACAGTGCAGAAGGCACAAAGTAACCACAGGCTTTGTTCCAGTCCAGTTGGGAATATGCTTCTTCGTTATGAAAGTTAATGCAAATGAGCACAATTTAAATGAAGCTCTGCTAAATTACTCCATGGGAAGGCAATGCAAGATTTCAAAAGGAGCCTTGCAGAGAGGGGAAAGAGGAGAACCACAAGTGGTAATGGCCATCTCATTTCCTGCCAGAATTCTCATCAGAGTACACCACTTCTCTGTTTTTCTGCTTTATCAATCAGTAAAATGAGAGCCTCATGACAATAAGGCACATAGTCCAGAGATCATGATTAAATGCAATAATCAAAATCAGCTTCAACAGAATTAGTTCTTACTAAGAAGGAGGGTGAAGAAGGATTGCTTTAAAAATAAAAAAAAAAAAAAAGAATAAGGTTGCTTAACCTCTCTGGTTTCAGTTCCTCTTCTGTGAAATAAATTGCTGAACTTCATTTTCTCTAGACCCCCAAGTATCCAACACCCCCTTGCCACCACTTGACCTAAATGTGCACAGGAGACTGGAATCCATGGCAGGAGGAAAGAACATGTGCAGTTTGCTTCTGAGGAATAGGGCTTCTGGGAAGCTTTGTAATAAAACTACTCTCCCCAAAGCTGACACTCTGTCCCCCAAAGCCCCCCAAAATAAGCTGTTCCCAGGATTTCTCATCTTACCTGCTTGAAGCAGAGGAAAAAGAATGAACCAAAAGTTGCAAGACCAGATTCGTTTCCCAAGTCTAACTAGCTGTGTGGTCTTTGTCTGTGTTTAACCTCCCTGGAGCGTTTCCTCAATCAAAAAAGGGGGGGATTGGACCAGGTGGTCTCTAAGATCCCTTCCAACTCTGAACTTGAAGTAAAACAAGTCATATGGAATACAGGAATTTATGACCTAAATTTCTCAAGCTTTGAACTCAGCAGTGACCCAGAATGCAAACCAAATGGCTCCTTGGAAGGAAATGGTTCCCTAGAAGTGTTATTGATGAGCACTTAATTTTCACACCAGTCTTACATTTCATACAGAAATTACCTAGTCCCTTATTTAGAATATGATGTCAATTCCAGCTACAGTTACAGTGTCCATTTGAGTATAAAATTGCACATAAAACACATTTCTTCTAATTACTGGTTTCTGTTCTTCTTGGTAGTTAAGAGATGGTGGATATGTGGTCTTTCTTCCAACAGCCCAAGGTCTTATTAAATTAACATGCAGAAAATAACAATTCAATGAATATTTTTGAATAAGTGAATAATACAAGCAGGTGACATTTCTAACCAATTTATTTCCTGCCATTTATGTGGGTTCCACATGAAAGTGACCAAACCCGTAATTATTGTGTCTCATTATAATCTGGGAACTATGGTAGGTTCAGAAATGAAGAGATCACAATCTAGTTTGAAGGGGAGAAAATAGAGTAAATGGTGAAAGGCAATGCAGTCATAGTCAGCTTTACTTGAAATTGACACCATAAATTTGGTTAAATTTTTATGGAAATGTATTTTTCTGCAAATACACAGTAACTAAGACAGACTTCCTTCTGTGTGTGTAGCATAGGGGCACAACACTCATATACAGCTGTGTGCTTATACATGCTTGATGGTCCAGAATGTGACAGTGGAGGTATTTAGAGGGATCGTTTCTCTGGGAAACTATAGATAAGGACCCAGAAGTCAACATCTTGGGTTGGGGGAGGTTGTATCATCTCACATTCCTACCAGCAATGTATGAGACTTGCAGTCTCTCCACATTCTTGCTAATGTATCATTTTGCCAATTTTTTACCTTAGCCATTCTAGTTGGTGGGAATTAGCATCATCTGGTTTTATTTTACATTTTCCTGATATCTAAATGATAATGATGTTGAGAACCTTGTCATGTGCCTATTAGCCATTTGTATATTTTCTTTTGTGAAGTATCTGTTCAAGTCTTTTGTCATTTTTTACTGGGCTGTTTGTCATTTTATTGTTAATTTTTAGGGGCTCTTTACATATTTTTACCCAAGTCCTTTTCTGATACACGTATTTCAAATATTTTCTCCCAGTCTGTGCTTGCTTGCCTGTTTATTTTTGTAAAGGTGCCTTCAAATGTGCATAAATATTTAATTTTGATGAATTGAATTTAAATTTTTATTTTATGTTATAGTTTTCATGTCCTAGTAAATCTGTTTCTGCCCCAAGATTCTGAAGATATTCTGTTTCTTCTAGAATCCTTATAGTTCTTGCTAATATTTTTAAGTCTTTGATCCATCTGAAATTAATTTTTGTTCACATAGAGAGATAAGAGTTGATGTGTTGATGTTTATTTTTTGCCATTGAAGTGTTCAGTTGTTCAAGTAACCATTTGATGGTTGCTGTCTTACAGGTCATCATGGACCAGGAGTGATCTTGGCTAGGGTTGTGCCCAAGTTTTTTGGTCTGGCAGGTAGATATTGATAAGACAAGCTTTGTAGGTGTCTATTACTCTGAATTACAGCAAAATCAAGAGTTAAGCCTTCTGAGACATATTATTGCAAGGTCTTCTCTTTCACAGTTAGGATATTCACAATCCAAATTTACAAAATTTTCAGCAAATAAAACTTTCCAAATAATTTCTCCTTCACCACCTCACCCCTGGCCCATCCTGCTACATCACTCACCTTCTCTTCTTAATATGCTTTATTTGATCCTGGCACAGGTTGGGCTACCACTGAGTCCATGTCCCCAAACTCATCTTCTGTATTTCATCCTATCACTTTGTCTTATTCACAGCGTCTGGGAGAGAAACTATCCTGAGAAAAACTATCATGATAGTTCAACAAGGAACAAACATGATAGATAGGGGAATTTTATCTTCTTTATGAAAATTGACTTATTAGAATGAGGTGCCTCCCTCAGGTAGTAGCTTACCATGAGAGAAAATAAGAAACTTGACTTGCTCTCCCACAGGCAGATGGCAGCCTCATGAGTAAGAAGGTGGGAAAGATAAGGAATAGAACTTTCCAAGCTCTCCCAGGCTTTAATGACAAGCTGGCGGCCCAAGTGGGCTCCTTGCCCTGAGCAGTTGAAATCACAAAGAAAATCTGCTTGACTTTATCAAATCAGGTCTCCTGGGGCTGCTCAGAGTCTTGAGTTTGAACAGAGAGGCAAGAACCTTCAGACATGTGAGGAAAACATCCAATATAACAGATAGAGCAAACCAAACAGAAAAAGTGAGGGCTGACCCTAATTGAGCCCGTCTAGGAGCTGGCACTGTTCTAAGTACTTTATATGCATTTACTCATTTAACCCTGACACCAGCATTTGTATTAATGCTATTATTATCTCCACTGAAAAGATGAAGAAGCTGAAGCATGAAGACATTACGTTACTTGCCCAATCTAGTATGTGGGGACGCTGTTATTTTAACCAGGCAATCTAACTTGAATCTATGCTGTTAGCCACTAAAAAAAAGCAATAGTAAGTAAATAAAATAAAACACACTTGTTAGTAACAGAGACAATTCAGAGAAAATAGGACCTCAAAAAATAACATTAATATCCTCTGAAATATAAGAGAAAGAATTTCATGTCAGAAACAAGAAAAGGGGGTCTCCTGGGTAGCTCAGTTGGTTAAGCATCTGACTTCCACTCAGATCATGATCTCATGGTTCTGGTTGGTGAGTTCGAGTCCCACATCAGGCTCTGCACTGTCAGAGCCCGCCTCAGATCATCAGTCTCCCTCTCTTTCTGCCCCTTCCCCATTCGCATGTACTCTCTCTCTCTCAAAAATAAATATATGTTTTAAAAAAAAAGAAAAGAAAAGAGTTCTATAAAATGGAATATGAAGAGAACCAAAAATCTTCTTAGCAATTACAAATATGGGAACGTAAGTGAAAATGGAATCTGTGGAATGGAAGTCTTCCAGAAAGTAGAGCAAGTGAAAGCTTTGTAGCTTGTCTCCTGGCTTCCAAACTTGGCCCACTTCCCTAGACTTTTCTCAGTGCAGTGGGCAAAGTGGCTAATTTGAAATCCTAATTTAAAGCCACATGAATTCCTTGCTCAAAACTCTTCAGCAAACTCCCCTCACATTTAGGATAAAATTCACACTGTTACAAGGTGCTGTATGATCTGGTGTATGACCTCCTCACCAGTCAACCCTGGTCGTTTCCTCCTTACTCATTCCAGGCATGCTAGCCTCTTGCTGTTTCTCATCGCACCAAAATTGCTCCTACATCAGGGCCTTTGCACTTGCTGGATCCTAACTGGTAAAGCTCTTCTCCCAGTTCTTTGCCAAGCTGGCTTTTCATTTCAAGTCTCTAGGAAGCCAAGCAGTCTCTGATCCCCCAGCCTAACTACCTCCAATCCCTTTCTGCCTTATTCCATGAATTGCCACTTCCTGGACTTTATTCTGCTCTATATTTTCCATAATATTTACCACTGTCAGAACTTGCATGTTTATGCATATGCTCTTATTTGCTGGTTTGATGGATTTGTCTAGACCATAATAAGCCCCATGAGGGCTAGAATTTTGTCTCATTCACTGTGGAATCCCCAACACCTCCATGGTACTAATACATAGTAAACATTACATAGATATTTGGTAAATAAATAATGAATGAGTAATGGTACATGGTAAAAACAATGATACCAACTGCAGTGACTATTTTTATAGAATCCCTGGATTTTAAATCTGCAAAATAAAGTAGAAGTTTGTACAAAAAACAAAAGAAATTGGTTTAATTTTTGTAACACCCATAAGCCCTGGAGAGGGTAGCTGCAAACATAGTATCTGGGCTGAACAGCTCTTGACATTTCTTCTGTGAGCCCCAGAGATATCGCCCTTCTGGCAGAAGCTTAAGCATGGAAGGGGAGCAACACAGCACTTGTATTAGCTAAGCACGGAAACAAGCCAGCGGCTGCCTCTGCTCATTATCGGCATGAATAAAATGCTTCCAGAGGGACACACCAGGCAGAAGTGTTCTCAGTCCAAATGAGCTAAGTTCTCCAGGAAAGTGATTCTTGATGATGGCTCAGAGAGAATTTGGAAGAAGGGGTCAGCAGTGCTGATCTCCCTTTCCCCAGCTGGTTTCTTCCTGTTCCAAGCCATAAAGGATGCGGAAGAGATGGGTTTTCTTTAAACCATGAAGGAGACTTTTCTGAGAAGAGGACTTAGGCTGTCAATTCCTGTGGAATATCTCCATTGTAGTAAGCGGTATGGAGAGGACAATGTAAAGAAATCCAGTGGTAATCCAAATATCTCATTTTACCACAAATAATAATGATCTCATTCCCCAAAAATGCCACGTCCCCCAAGGAAAACTTGGCAGGCATCTTTAGCGTGACAGTACAGGGTTGGCAACTGGAGCCAGGATTCCAACAGGAGAGGGAGTCCAGAGTCGAAAGCCTGGGATTGAGAGGCAGCAAGACCTACACTGGAGTTCTCCTAAGCTGATTCTAGAAGCATATGCAGGTTGGAGTAGAATGTAATGTCTCCAGGGTGGACTCAAAGCAGCAACCCTAAGGAGAGTTTGGTGGCATCTTATAGTTCTGGAGGTCAGAAATCCAAAAATCAGTTTCACTGGGCTAAAGTCAAGGTGTTGGCAGGGCTGGTTCTCTCTGGGGCTCTGAGGGGAGAATTAATCTCCTTGACTTTTTCAGCTTCTAGAGGCCTTGGCTTGTTACCCCCCTCTCCATCTTTAAAGCATATCACTCCAATCTTGGCTTCCATGGTCACATCATCTTTTTTCCTTCTGCTTCCCACTTATAAGGACACTTTTGATTACATTTAGGGCCCACCTGGATAATCCAAGGGCATCTCCTATCTCAAGAGCCTTGACTTAATCACATCAGCAAGGTCCCTTTTCTTATATAACATAGAATTCACAGGTTCCTGGGATTTGGACCTCGATATCTTTGGGGCCATTATTCAACCTATCACAGTATATAAAATAAATTATATATGATGTATATAAAGTACATATATGATTTATTTCAGTATATATATCATATATATTTATATAAAATATATATAATACCCACTCTTGTCCATTGCTCATGGAGAAGACACTACCCTACTGCTAATGCTCTGGACTGAGATTAATTTGGTTTTCATAATGTAATTTGACATATCTTTGTGTCCTTCCAGTCCGTGTCCTCTCCTCCCACAACAGACATACCCTAAATGTGGATTATGAACAATCCCTAAAAAAACAGCTGTTTATTTTTGGTAGATGTGTGTGTGTGTATACTTCTGCCCATGTATTTCCTTACTGAAGAGCACATAATCAACAGCACACATTAGGACCAGCTGCTTTTTACCTCATGTTGGATAAAAGGAGAAATTGGGTTTCCTGAGCATAAGGTGGACTACTGGTGTCCCACTCATTAAAGACTGAAAAAACTCAGGTTTTCAGAAATATTAGTGAAGCAGTATAAGTGGGTCAAAGGAGGGAATTCTGCCAAAGAAAATGCATGCAGCCTGGTCTCAGACTGAGGAGGGAGGGCTTTCTCTCTCTCCCCTGATGAGGGACTCTGAAAGGCCGACAAGCCAACAAGTCCGTACAACATGCTGGCCATTTGGAGCCCCCTTGTGGGGAGGCACAGCCCACAGACTCTAGCAACAGCTGATAAAGACTATGGAAGTGAGACACCCGGCTGACGAGATGGGCAAAAACCAAGAAGAGATTCATGAAACCTAGACCTTCCTCAGGGACCCGCAGTAATACTTGGAAAGAAGATCATGTGTTGGGGCTTTCTGCTAAGTTATAAACAGGTGACAATGCAATGAATGCCAATTACATTAAGCAAATGTAATGTCACTGCACTCTAACTATTGGGTGGGGGATGGTGTTCTTACCTGGTTTGGTGATATGTTGCAATGGATACACTGACTGACTCCTGAGGACATTCATCTGAAGGCCTGGCCTCCCCCTAGGGCTCAAAAAGTCCTTTTAAATGTTTGGAGGTACACCTAGGATGAGGTATGATTTGTTTTACAAACTGCTATTTTAAGAGTCTTTAGACATTATACCTTGATGGATTCCAAAAATAATGAAACAAAAATTCAAATGCCTGTTCTAATTCAAGGATTCTGTAAATTTCTGGGTATCTCCAGAAGAAGATGACCTATCTTTGTCCCATATGTTTTCAATGTTGTTAAAAAGCAAAATGTACTCATTTGGTTATTTACTCCTTACTGATGCTCCAAATATTATTCCTTGAAATTCAGGGAAGACTTTGGTTGGCCCACCTCCTAAGTAAAAAGGCCAAAGAGCGTAGAAATACATATTAATGCCATATACTGAGAACTGTTCTAACCCTGTGTTTCTGCAAGCCTACTCCAAACAAACCATCTATTAATTTTAGATCTCTGATATAAACATTTCAGAGACCCTAAGTTTGAAAGAGTTATCAGTGCTCACTTCTCTACTATCCATAGCCTCAGAACTCCCATCATGGTGGCCTGTTTGGGGTTTTTCTAATTAGCAGTGTATGGAAGCTAACAGATCCATTGGATCCACTATCCTACCTGTTGCCTTTTAGCACTGGGGACAAGGGCAAAAACACAGACACTTTGTGAGCCTAGATAGAATTCTCATTATGATGGAGCTGAAAGGTGGAGTCCTTGTCCTCAAATACTCCTCTGTACATTAGTACACATAGAGGGGATAAAGAAAAGACCAGATAGGGTAGTTACATCTTGCTATCACTCAGAGGTATCCCTTCAATCCATGACTTTGTCACTTTAAATACAAAGGTGGAAGAGATCACGTAAGTGTAGCGTACTGACCCCATGCTTTGAAATCAAACCAGCCTGGTTTTGAGTAGCATGCTGACTACTCACTAGACAAGTATCCCTCAGGAACAATACTACCACAATCCTCATAGGGTTATGAGGATTAAATAAAATCACACTTCTAAACTACTTATTACAATATACAGAAATACTTGATTACCTAGAACTAATAGCGTAGTATATTATTATTATATTCCATGTCACAGTAGCCAGAAAAAACATTTAAGCAAGTTTTATCCATAAAAAGAAAAACTTGCCTATGATACAGAGGATGCACTTTGAAAGTCAAGTAAAAAAAAATCCTCAGAAGTGTGGTAGAGACTAAATTAGAATTGTTCAGATGAGATGTTTACTAAGGTACTAATATACCAAAGAATATTGATATCTCGTTCATGCAGTTTGACAATGTAACTTGTCTTGAAAAGATGGGCATAAGGTAGAAGACAAAATGTACTTAGAGCTAGCTGATATTGAGCCATTCTCGGTACCCAGTTACGTAGGAGCAGAACTCCTTAAACAGTGACTTAAATCAGATGGAAGTTTATGTTTATCTCATTTAGGAGAAGTGTAGAGATAGTCAATCCAATGCTGGTATGTATGCCCAGAGCTACCATGGGCCCATTATTCTTCCAGCTCTCAGGCCGACCATCCCTACGGTGCAAGCCTTATTTTCATTGTCCAAGATGGCTGCTGGAGCCATTACATCTGCATTCTAAACTACAGGATTTTGAAAGGCGAAGAGAAAGGTATTTCTCTTTTTTTTTAGCAAAGTAAGTTCCATACTTTCATTAGTTTCCTCCTAGGGTTTTATTGGCAGGTACTTGGTCACATGATCATCTTTAGCAGCAAGGGAGCCTGTGAAATATAGTCTTTACTCTGAAATAATAATTTGATTCTCTTACTGAGGAAAAAGAGGGTACTGGAGAGTGAGAGGAAACTAAACTCCCCAGCCACACCCAACTCATTCTTCTCTGAATATTCTTTATCTCTCTCTCTTTTCATTCCTGGCTCCTCTCTCTCTCCTTTTTCTCAATGACTATTTTACTTTTCTCTATAGATTCCATCCTTTCAATTTTTCATCCATTCCAAACCTCAATTACTGAGTTTATGTGAGAAGAAGAAGGTGTCAAAAGGGCTGGTCTATGGTCCATTTCTCTCACTATAACCAGGGGGAGATTCCCAAGGTGAGAAGGTAGATGGCCCTGTCTAATGTCCATGTAAACCTGTTGATTACTGGATTTCCTGGAACTGACTAGAGATTTTATATGAAAAGAGTCCTTATCTGTAAAATTCCTTTAGCAGGATATTCTTATTTCAGGATCATTTACAGTAAATAAAACTAGAATCTGTGCCAGAGAGGAGGTAGGTGGGGAATGAATGAAATGAATAAAGGAGATTAAGAGTACACTTAACTTGATTAACACTGAGAAATCTATAGAATTGTTTTTTTGGGGGTTTTTTTTGTGTGTTTTTTTTTAATTTTTTTTAATGTTTATTTATTTTTGAGACAGAGAGAGACAGAGCATGAACGGGGGAGGGGCAGAGAGAGAGGGAGACATAGAATCAGAAGCAGGCTCCAGGCTCTGAGCCATCAGTCCAGAGCCGACGCGGGGCTCGAACTTACGGACTCCGCGATCGTGACCTGAGCTGAAGTCGGACGCCCAACCGACTGAGCCACCCAGGCGCCCCTCTATAGAATTGTTAAATCATTATACTGTACACCTGAAACTAATATAATACTGTATGTTAATTATAATTCAGGAAAAAAACCCCTAGGATCTGTGGATTTAAGTCATGATCTCTAACAAAAAATGTCATAAAATCCCTGTGATGATTTGTGCTTAAAAAAAAAAAAAATTGAGATGTTTCATAGCTTAAGTGTTCTCTACCCAGTGTAGGGTCTGCAAACCTCATTTAGAGACCTCATCTTTTATTTGGGGGCAAAGACTATGTCTCACACAGAAAGGAAGGACCTGCATAGTCACTAAATTGTATTAGGCAACCCCTGTTCTTGATTTCTTGAAATTTGAGATTATTAGCAAAGCTTGACACTGAATAAGAGCTCTAACTTGTAAGGCTAATCTGACATCTGACCCTTTATGATAGTTTGATGTGGATGGTAGCCACATCTATCTAACTTCCAATTTTCTGCTAAATTCCTCTTCAGTATTTCTAACTACTTGCTGGCCATTCCTAAATATTTTATCAGCACCTCAAAATCAACATGTCTAATAATAAACTTCTTTTCTGCTCTAAATAAGTTCCTGCTCCTGAATTTTCAGTCAGCATCCTCCCTTCTTATTCCTCCTTCCTTATCTCTAGTAACACTAAAAAACCTTCACTCCATCCATCTTTTCCTTTGTATTTTTATTCCCTCCTTATTAGTCTTTCTGATTCCAGTTCTTCTGGCCACTAATCCGTCCATTATGTTAATCTCCCCATAACACTCCTCTACACAAACACAACAGACTTCTGGGGAAATACAGTGAAGAAGACACATACATGATCATGAAACCTAATGAAATAAACAACAGTAACATACACAGTTGACCCTTGAATAACCCACAGTTAGGGAAGCCGACCCTAACCTCCTTACTATCCACACATTCAAGAATCCAAGTATAAATTTGACTCCCCAGAAACTTAACTACTAATAGCCTACTGTTGACTAGAAGCCTTACCAATAACGTAGATAGTCGATTAACACATACTTGGTATGCTGTATGTATTATATACTGTATTCTTATAATAAAGTAAGCTAGAGAAAAAATGTTATTACAAAATAAGGAAGAAAGAGTACATTTATACTACTGTACTGTATTTATCAAAAAAAAAATCTGCATATAAGTAGACCCACATAGTCCAAACTCATGTTGTTCAAGGGTCAACTGTGTATAGATATAGATAGATAGATAGATAGATAGATAGATAGATACTCACCTTGGAAAGAACCAGATGTAATATCAAGTGTATTATCCAAGGTGAGTAAAATGGAAAGGAGCAATAGGAAAACTGTATAGGGTTATGCAAAAAGGAAAGGGGGTGGAGAGAAAGAGAGGAAGGAAGGAAGGAAGGAAGGAAGGAAGGAAGGAAGGAAAGAAGGAAAAAGAAATATGAAAAGACTAGAACCTCCAAAGTTCTACTCTGGAAGAAATAAATATGGGAAAGAAAAGAAAAGAATACAACAAACGCTGGAAATTTTAAATGCATAAAGAGAATATGAACCAAGGGATACATATATCAAATATAATGAAATAAAAAGATGTATTTCAGGGCTAAAGATGTTCTGTATATCCACCCAAGAGTAAAGCTCTGTTCAAAGGAAACTCACTCCCTTAATCAGTGACACAAAAAATAATAAAAACAAGTTTATGTTCAACTCAAGAAGATATGAAAGACCAACAAAATTAAAGTGAGGAAAACAGCAACAAAATAATTAATATAACAACATAAAGTAACAAACGAAAAGAGAGCAAAGCAGTTGACTTGATAAGTGAATCTGCAATGCTCCTTTTATAGGATTTTTTTCTTGTGCTTCCCAACAACCAAAATGTCCCATCTCCTTAAGCCGGATCATTAACAGACAAGAGCAAGAATTGTGCCATTCATCTTTGTGACATCACAGCCTAGGACCATAAATGTTTGTTAAATAATGATGTGAAATAGTCTTGAATCTCCAGGTTATAAAAAGATCCTATCTGGCTTCTCAGATGAATCTTTGCCACACAGATAAGGATTGGGGCCACCAAGAAGGTACAGGGCAGAGAGTCAGTGAACCACAATGCCTTTGGAGGTGTCCTCACAAGAATGCCCCATGAGGATCTACTGATTTAATTCCATTTGAATGTGTGTGCCTCTTCCTGTGATCTCCATCTCCACCAGTGTCCACTCGGGGGTATGTTTGCCTAGGCAACACCTTCCCTCAAGGAAGGTCTTCTTCACCAGTTCAAGGCTATGAACATGGATGAAGAAAAATTCACTGTTATTCTCACTAACCAGTAACTAAACTTGAGCATTTCCCGCCATTATCACATAGACAACAAGTCTATGTATTACTACGTAACAACCCCTGAAACTGTTCCCAAGAGACATCACAGATATTTTATGTCACCTTGCAGTCTGGGGAAAGACCTAAAAACTCATTCACATTCATCACTGCTTCCAAATGATGGTAGTTGTTGGCCCTGATGCTAAACCCTGTTATTTAAGACATTAAATAAAGATTTCATATAAAGAAATGTAATATAAAGATTTATACAGCTAGGGGCGCCTGGATGGCGCAGTCGGTTAAGCGTCCGACTTCAGCCAGGTCACGATCTCGCGGTCCGTGAGTTCGAGCCCCGCGTCAGGCTCTGGGCTGATGGCTCGGAGCCTGGAGCCTGTTTCCGATTCTGTGTCTCCCTCTCTCTCTGCCCCTCCCCCGTTCATGCTCTGTCTCTCTCTGTCCCAAAAATAAATAAAAAAACGTTGAAAAAAAAAAAAAACTTTAAAAAAAAAAAAAGATTTATACAGCTATATCATAAACTTTAAAAATATTTTAATCACATTTTAAATTATATTCTTTCTTTGGCATTCCTATGGATTTTACTTAATACATTTGAAAACATTATTTGAAATTATTTGAATTGAATTGAACATTGTTCAATTGAATTGAACTGAACATTATTTGAAAACATTATTCTGAAAAGAGGCTTACAAACCACTTGATACTAGAAGCACCCAACACCCCCAAATGGGAAGGACCTCCTTCACATTTAGGAGGTCAGCTGCTGAGGTCAGCTGCTGAGGAAGAATAAAACTTTTCATAGAAGGAAAAATAAAGGTGGGAGTGTGCTATTTTCATTTTTTGAGAAAAATCTAGTCAGCATAGGAGGTGATTTATCACTTCATGATTTGGTTTTCTAGAAAGAATAAGGAAGGCTGAGGAAAAAACATTGAGGCTGCAGCACAGTGGGATCAAAAGCATGAGTCTGGGTTCAAATCACAGAGAACCATTCAATCCTCGTGTGTCCCTGGGCAACTCCTCTGAGTTGAGACTCAGTTTCCTCATCTGTAAAGTGAGGCCGCCCCCACTGGGGATGGAGCAAGACATTCCTGTGCAGTGCTCGGCTCAGCCCCAACACAGGATATGTGCTCCTTGTGTCAGTATTCCAGTGAGCCAAGTTTGTTTTCAACAGCGTCCTCTTCCGCAGCCTTTCACTGATTTTCTTCCTAGTTTTGAGCTGCATCCCTCACCTCCATTGTACAGACCTGCTTCGTAAGGTTAGTTTCTGTCTCTCCTTACATCTCTGTGCTTTTCAGTTTTTCGGTCACCTGTTCCAGGGATGACCATCCCTTTGCTGTGGGAGAAGTCTTTCCCCCCAGAAATAAAATCAATTTCTGTTTCCGGGCCCAGGTAAAACAGCCATTTCTCTTATGTGAAGTATTCTCCCTCTCGCTTCTCTACACCTCATTTGTTCAGTTCAAGCCTCACCTCACCCAAAAAGCCACCACACCTCTCTCTTCACTGGTGGTAGGAGGCAGGCTTCTGACGCCACCAAACTCTGAACACATAGGCCTTCACTCTAGTGTGGACGTTCAACCAAGCATCGCTTCTTTCTCTCTCTCTCCTTCTTTGCTAGGGCAGGATAGCCTTCTCATGAACAGCCTTGTGTCTTCCCTTTTATATTCCTAGGCACCCCCAACTAGGCGAGGTGAAGAAAAAGCAGTGATGAACCTTTTTTTAGCAGTCTTCCCTTAAACCCCCTGGTCTCCATGTCTGTGCTGTGAGTTCCCAGGGATAAGATGAGCTAAACTTGGCTTGGAAAGGAACCAGAAATACTTCTGCTTAACTCCTTAAAGGTCTCCAGAGAAGGCCTGGCTGGAGCTGAATAGTCACCTGAAGGATTCTTGGGAAAGATCCTTCTCCTTCCAAAATTGATGCTCCCTACACGCATGAATTCTGCGGTAGAAGAATCCTGGACCATGCTTTAGGGACTTTGGGGTTTAACCCTGGCTGTCACGGTGACCAGTTATGAGACTTTGAACATCTCTTTCCCATTCTGGCTTTCAATTTCATCCACCATGAAATGAATTATGTGAATTTAATATTCTCACACTCTATGAAGGAGAACTGGACTCATTTTTGTGGGTATATTCCAAAATGTATCCGATTTTTCAAGAAACAGGACTCATGTTTAGGATTTTCTGGCCTTCTCACAAATTCTTTAGCATTCCTTTCCATAAGCATGGAACTTGTTTCACGCTTGAGGGCTTGCTGTGGTGACTGCCACATTGCTGTGTTCTAATGCCTTTGATTTAAGAAATTACTTTTTAAATGTGTAATCATTAGGCAAAATTTCCAAAAGCTCTGTTGTAAATCTGCCTTTCTCCTTTGCTTTAGTTAAGGAAATGGTTTGATTTTACAAAATCATGTCTTTATCCTTCTGTATATGACAATGTGCCCATCTCTTCACATATCGAAAGTGTGTAAAGAACAACAAAAAAACACATAAGCACCAGCGTCACCTTGTTGGGCTCACCACCAGGTTTTGGAGACACCACCAGCTGAACAGGCTACCACTCAGCCACTGATGTGAACATGGTGTGGAGTCTCACTTTCATCTCCTGGTTCATTTTGCATGTGCAGACATTAAGGCTACCCAAAGGGTTAGCCTTAGCTTATGTAACAGGCATAAACAGTTCCTCAGATTTCAAGTCTTGGCATTCAGATGCTAGAAAGCATTAATGGTTTTACCAGAGCAGACTTATAGGAAGAAGATATAAATCAGTGAAATTTCTTTAGGACAGAGAAGTTCAAAGGCAAAAAGAGTATGAGTTAGCACTGTTCTCACAATTCCTGTGATCACAGAATCAGCATCTATTCAGTGCTCAAAGAAACATCACACTATGATTCAGAAAAGGAGGAGGAAGAGGGATGAAAATTACAGGCACACTATGGTCAATGACTATATATGTACGGGTTTTTTTTATTTCACTTGATCACAGCACAACGCTTCCATTCACCATAAAGTCACAAGCAGACACAACATCTAGAAATACTACAGATAGTTAAACAAATGAAAAATTGACACATTTTAGGCTGAAAAGCAAAAAAAGGTTTAGTTTTCACATATAAAAAGCTCCTATTTTTAAAAAAATTTTTTAATGCTGATTTATTTTTGAAAGAGAGATAGAGCTTGAGTGGGGGAGGGGCAGAGAGAGAGGGAGACACAGAATCCAAAGCAGGCTCCAGGCTCTGAGCTATCAACACAGAGCTCGATGTGGGGCTTAAACTCACAAACTGCGAGATCATGACCTGAGCCAAAGTTGGACACTTAACTGACTGAGCCACCCAGGTGCCCCAAAAAATTCTTATTTTATTGTCAACTCTTCTTTAGCAATCCTAATGGAAAAGGTGAACATAACCACAACTAATTATGTCATTTTATTATTTTTTGGTTCAAAGCTAACTTTCCTGATTTTAGAGTGTAATATGTAATTTAATAAGAAATAAAAATTGCCTTCCAAGGTATGTTGGATTTAGGCTAATATTTTAGTTTTTATTCTCTGAGAGTACTCTGATTCAGCTGTAGAGTGAGTCTGCTGGATGACGAATAGGAAAAAAATAAAGAGGTTTTTGAAATATGTCTTCCAGGGAAATAAGGTAACTATTAAAAAAAATGAACTTTGCTGGCAAAAATGAAGAGTTGACTATATTTGGAAGGAAATGCCATACAAGTGTCAGTTAAATAGCCTCATAGATGTGCTGCTCTAGAATTATTTGAGAGGGAAAAGACAAGTCTACTCTTTAGCTATATACACTCATGAGACTAACAAAAGGTTGAGAAACAAATATCACGTTGCCCAGATTCATGCTGGCTGGGAACAGGCATAGGAACATGGTCACAATACTTCCACAATTACAAAGATGTTCTGATTCTGAAGTTTCTAAAACCCTGAGCTCATCTGACTGCAGACACTCTGCCATTTCCTGTTACACTTTCACCATCAAGTTTCACTGCCTTGTTGTACCAGGGTGTTGTTAGGAACCTAACTCATATAGCACGGCTAAGAGAGGTAAAGGAATAATTCACACAAAGAGTAATGAAAAGGGGAGATGGTAAGGTTTCCAGATACATAAGCCAAAGTGACAAGTTTTTCTTTGTCAGGCACACTATACACAGTTGTTGGTCCATTCTTCTGATTACTGGTGTGGCTGAAAAGACTTTACCCACATGTTAGTTCATTGGTTCTTCACAACCACCTCATCAGTAGTTATCACAAGTATTATCTTTGTCCCCTCTGAGAAGCTTTAGCCAGGGTCACACAGGTGACAGAGCCAAGGCTGGATCAAATCTTCTGGTTCCAAAAGTCCAAATTCCAAAATTCAGAATACCAAACAATGAGGGTATGTTGGAAAGTAGGATGAGCCCTCAATAGCCTGTGGAGCCACTGAATCTCCTTGTTGGGCTCCCACCAACCATTTGTACATCCCTTTCTTTCCTGGGTGCCCAGGGCTGTACCACCAACCTTCACCATCTGCCACTGGATCACATGGCTTCGTTTATACTGAGGGGTAGAAATGCGCAGGTCATCTGTCCCAAGAGTACATCCATTTTAAAAGAGAAACAAGTCTTAATCCGAAGAATTAATAACTATGATGGGCTTCAAGCACCAGTGACAAATACATCTTGCCCTCAAACCATAATAATGAGGGTGACAGCTGGTGGAAATGGAAAAATGGCTGACAGCCACATCCATGAGGTGTGTCTACTTTCAAAGTTTCTATGCTTCACAAGCATGGATACAAGAGAAGGAAGAGAAGGACTTAAGGAGAAGCCTAATTGGTCCAAGCCAGTAAAACTAAGAGGTAGAAGCAGTATCATCTTTAGACCCAGAAAACCGGAGCTCCTGCCCTGAACCCAACAGGCTTTCAGTGGTCCTTCAGCTGCACTCCTCCCCATGGAGTGAGAAGTCCATGGAGCCAAGGGAACACACTCATCCTGAGCCCAGGCCTTCCCTGGAGCAAGTCAAAATACTCAGAACCCTTTAATAGCCTGACCAAAAGGCTTTCAGGGTGTGTGGCTTCTCCTGATGATGAGCCTCACCATGTGTGGGCACAGTTGAGGGGTAGCCATGGAGCAGTGTTGGGGAGGAGGGCTTGGACAGAACTTGGTCATGCATATTGAGGTGTCCATGTACATGCACATAAAGTTCCTCACAGTGAGAGTAGGGACCAGGGATGAGAAAAGAAGGGTTGAAGAAAGAACTAGGAGCCTGTGTTTGTATTCAAATATTAGGAGTGAACTCAAGACCAAGAACAGTCCTAGAGATGGACTACATCAGTATCTGATGAGTACTCAAGATGGTCAGAGTACTGGAAACACGTGTACCACAGTCCTAGATGCCTAATTGGGTTCCCTTCTGGAAAGCCTCTCATTTCAGGCTATGCCCCAACATTTGTCTTGGCTGAATCCTTATTTCTTTTTGCCAATTAAATGTTGTCAACATATATGCATTTCACCAGTGCCTACTCTTTGCATACATTAGACATTCAGTTACTGTTGGTCACTGGGGATGGTATCTAGCCACATCAGTTTTATAAATTCTAAGCTCCTTGAACACAGTGTTCACTAAGCTGTCCGTTACCTCTGCCTTCTGCCAAAAACCAAGAGTTCTTGGTTGATAGTCTGTTTCTAGCACTGGTCAGTGTCCCAAAGGTCTGTCTTTGTTTAAACTGTGAAAGGTCCATCCAGTTATTTTAGTCTGATGCAGTCCACCTCTTCAGTTGCTGGCACCCCTGTGGTTTTAAGATCAAGATCCGCGCTGGACTTACTCCCATTGTAAGAAGACTTCCAATGGAGCAGCATGATCTTCTTGAAGTACTTGATGGTGTTGTTCTTGACGGTCACGAAGCACAGGGTGTTGATCATGCTGTTGCTCATGGCGATGCACTCCACGACGTAGAAGGCCGTGAGGTAGTGCTTCTCCTTGACGAACACGGTGGGGAAAAAGTCGCGCACGATGGTGAAGCCATAGAAGGGAGCCCAGCACAGCACGTAGGCAGTGAGGATGCACATGAGCACCAGCACCGTCTTCCTGCGGCAGCGCAGCCGCTTCCGGATCTGCTCCGTCTGGAAGCCTGGGACCTCCTTGAACCAGAGCTCCCGGGAGATCCTGGCATAGCACAGGGTCATCGTGACCACGGGGCCCACGAACTCGATGCCAAAGATGAAGAGGAAGTAGGACTTGTAGTAGATCTGTTGGTCCACCGGCCAGATCTGGCCACAGAAGATCTTCTCTTGGCTCTTGACAATGATGAGGACCGTTTCGGTTGTGAAGTAGGCTGAAGGGATGGCGATGAGGATGGACACCATCCACACCAGGGCAATCAAGCCAGTGGCTGTTTGATACTTCATCCTGGGTCTCAGCGGGTGGACGATGGCCAGATATCTAGTACAAGAACACAAATGGGTTCAACCACTGTAATGAGGTAGTGCTGGATGGTGATATTGTTTTTGCAACATGAGAAGGTGCCACCGAATGGCACATGTGGAGGAAAAACAACCATGTGAGCTTTTCCAGAAAGGCAGACTTGAGCGCAAACCCCAGTTCTACCCCCTTACTAGCTATCGCAACCTTGGGCAAATTTTGTTCAATCATTCTGAGTCTTGGTTTCATTACCTGCAAAAGCTTTTGTTTGTTTGTGCTAATAGATACACAATTTTTGGCGCAGGTTTAGACATGATATACACTCAATAAATACTAACTATTATTCAAAGTAGTAATAATGCCTCCCGTTGGTTTCTGGCCTGGCACTATTCCCAGGTCTTTCTTGTTTCCAAGATTACTCCTCCTAATTAGCCCATAGTTTTTAGAGCTAAGAGGGCCTGATAATTCCAAAGAGTTGTCGGGAGATCTTGCCCTTTCCAGTGGAAGCAGTGGGCAAAGTCTTCCATCTACATTTCTAAAAATTTTGCTTCAAAGGTAAAAGAAAAGCATGTGACCATTTACCTTATTTTCCAGGTGTAAAAATGGAGCCTGGAGACAGATGACTGACTCTCTCAAGGTCATATACCACAGGACCCTTGATAGAAAACATTTAACCCTATCTCATGGTAGATGTGAAAAATCAATCAAGAATATACATGAATGTTTTTTTTTTTTTTTCAACCACAAAGCACCAGACAGTGAAAGATATTGCTTTTGTTCTTTCCCAAAAAACCACACTGCTGTTGCCACAGTGGTCCAGGAACGAAGAAAGAGCACTTTCTGGGGGATGTGAGTCATTTGTGTGGTATGAAAGCCTCCTTCCCAGAGAGAGAGCACATACTTATGCAGAGAGCTCTGGTTTCCTGGAAGGCTTTCCCTGTCTGGCAGGGGGTAGAAGTTGGAGAAGGAGAAAGACGAGGAGTGAAGTGGGAGGGAGTGATAAATAATGCTGGAAATAAACACATTCTCACGTGTCCATAGCTTATCCCAGGTAGAGCCAAGAGCAAATGTGAGAGAAGCCTGAAGGAAAGCCAGACCAACTTTATTTCCTTTGAAACTAATCCCTTTTAGGTCATCGTTCTTAGGATTTTGATTGGAAGAGGAGGTTCATTCCTATTTTTTTCCTGATTATATTCCTGATGTGCCTGTCCCTCCTCCCCCCAACATAGGCAGCCAACTCCATTGAGTGTCATTTGGAGAGTTTACAGGAGTGAGATTCCTGCTCTCTTCTAGAGATGTCAGATGAAGTTGGATGGGTTGTGTCCACCCTCTGGACACCTAGCAGGCTGCCTGACATGCTGTGCCACCAACAGAAATCTCTGGCCTCTTGCCAATCTCCCAGGTGCTGAAGGGTGGAATGCGAATGTCTGCAGGGTGTTGGCAATGCTTCTGTCAATGCACATGTATGGACCCTTCATAAAGACCACAGTGCTCCTGCTATATTAAGTGCACCAAACTTGCTCAGACTCATAACAAAAACTAAGAGTTTAGCACCTTTTCTCTCACTCACTCTCTCCCTCTTTATCTGCCCTGCCATGTTCTATTGATTACTTTGTCAAAGAATATTTCCATATTTATACTTGTTAACCATATGAATTTTCACTATATTAATTCTATTCCTTCCTTTCCCAATAACAACTTCCTAAGTCTTTGTGATGTTTCAAGGTCAGAGTGTTTTTTCAATGAACAAATAGGAAAGAATGCCAATCTAGCAGAAGACCATGAATCCAGTCCCAGCTTTGCCACAAACTTGTTATGTGATTTGAGTCCTTTTTCTTAGCTCTGTGGGCTCAATTTCCTCATCTGTAATATGGAAATATCACCGGCCTTGCCAACCTCACAGATATACTACGAGGCTCTAATTAGACACTATGAGGTAGGGAAATTGAAAGACTCCATAAAAATCTGTCTTTTGCTCCTTTTCTTGCTTCTATTCTTGCTAGACACTGCACCCCCACTTTACATGTGCCTCAGAATGCAAATAGTGTATGTCCTCCTTGTAAGGGACAAGGAGTTAATGATTTCTTCAGACTAGATAGCACCTAAGGAAGGACCAGGTGAGAATGACCTGGCGAAGCCATCATATACATATTCCAGACCACCGGCTCTAAACATTCCGATCCATCATTCGAATAACACCTGGGCCCTGGTCTTTGTTCTAACCAGTTCCTGGATGCCTGACAGGGCACGTCCAGCAGACCACCATCCCCAGTAAAAACCCCAGACCCTAAACAAAGGAAAGACTCTCTTTCCTTTCCTTTCTGAGTCTCCCACTCTGTACCTGCATTCTCTCTAAACCTTTAGTAAACTCTTTCACCTCCTTCTGGCTCACATTTGCTTTCTGTCCCATGTGCAGCCAGGGACCCCCTTGGCTGGTACTGCAGGACCCCTTCTGGGTCCTCAGACCTGGTCTGCTGGCATTAACTGCACATAAACAACCACAGACTACTAACATACAAGAAATGGTTAGCAGCCTAAAATGTATTTTTTCAGGGGCACCTGGTGGCTCAGTCAATTAAGCGTCCGACTCTTGATTTTGGCTCAGATCATGATCTCATAGTTTGTAGGTTCAAGCCCATGCTGTCAGCACAGAGCCTGCCTGGGAATTCTCTCTCTCCTCTCTCCGCCTCTCCTCCACATGCTGGCGTGTGCGCATGAGCACGCTGGCTCGCTCGCTCTCGCTCTCAAAATAAATAAATAAACTTAAAAAAATAAAATAACATGTATTTTTTCAAAGCTATTCTGTATACACAGCAACTTTTTTTACCTGTTATTGGCAAATACTTCATTTTCAAGTTCTCTGCTACTTTTTATTTCATTGAATCTATTTATTTTTACATAAAAATTAATCTTCAGGGTAATCTGTGACTCCCCATCAGATGTTTATTTCATCTTGGCTCTCCCTGCCTTCACCCCAACTCCATTCCCAGGGTTAGAACCAGGAGCTGTGCAAGAGTCCTTCCAAATACATTTACCAAAAGGAAAATTGCAAAAAAAACTGTTTCAAGGATTGCCACCAGTCTTGGCTTGTGCTAGGATCAGAACTCCAGAACTCTAGCATTAGTAATACTTGCTTATGTTTGTAAAACAGCTTGTAATTTACAGAGCATTTTCAAATCAACTTTCTCATTACATATCCCCAAGTCTATTGAACAGGTAATACAGCAAAGATGGCCATTTCACAGATGAGCAAACTGAAGTTTGCAGAAGTTAAATAACCTGCCAAAGGCCACACAGCTAGAAATGGACAGAACCATGGTCCAGGATCATCCATATCTTGCTCCAAATCCAGTAGGGTCTCTAATATGACATTTGTCCCCTCCCTTTCCAATCAGAGCAAGCAATACCCCTTTTTCCTGGCATCCTAGCAGAATCGTCGCATCCTTTTCCTCTTTTCTCTCCATCACAGTTGGTTTCTGCTTATTGATGTTCCAAGAAGGAGTCGGGCAACTGGCAGCTACTTTCTCTGCTTATGCATATGCCCTTGGCTTGCCCTGTGTCTACCATTATAATGGCTCAGGTCCAGATCTACTTAGAGCCAACATTTCCCAGAGAACAAAGAATAAAGGCTGCTGGACAAAGAAATATCCAGGCAGTGATTGTGTGACGATGGGGAGCTTGGTGATTAAGCAAAGAATATTTGGGCTCCCTCTGTGCCCAGGACCCAACCCCAGATCAAACACGGAAATGGTGTTTATAGCAGCTTCTAAGCCAGTCATGAAATGGTCAGGGAATTCAGGACCCACTCCTCGGGCTGGTCAGCCCCATCAGTGAACTCACTGGGGAGGATTTGTGATTTCCTAAAGCTGAGCACAAGTACTCAAGCCTTAGCTGGCCCCAAGCAGCAGAACAGAAGAGTGGTCAGTGGGCAGGCTGACCAGCCATTTCCCCTGGATTTTGGATAAAGAAGGGAGTGTCACCCAGTATCCCACATGCTCTGAGATCTATGGGTTCACATCAAGGCCAGTGCATGTGTCTCCACATCTAAGGGGAAACCCAGACCTTGGGGGACACAGTCCTCTGATAATCTTTTTCAGCTCCCTGCTTTATCAGGTTTGACTTCCTATATGTAGATTTTGAGATCTTCTGAAATTTGACCCTATCTTTTGTGATCTCTACTCGGCTTATGTTCCTTGTCCCCAAGGGTCCCTTAGATCTCCCCAAGGGACCTCATACCTCAAGCATTCCCACCTTATCTTTTGCAAACACTGCCCCACTACCCTCCTGGAAAACTTTTCCTGTCCTTTGCTGATTACCACTTGTTTAAGGCCAGTTAAATGTTCACCTCCTCCTGGAAGCCTCCTCCACCTACTCCAGTATACAATGACCTCATGCTTCTGTAAATCCCATTTAAAAAAATTTTTTTTAACGTTTATTTTTTTTATTTATTTATTTTATTTTTTTTTAACGTTTATTTATTTTTGAGACAGAGACAGAGCATGAACGGGGGAGGGTCAGAGAGAGAGGGAGACACAGAATCGGAAGCAGGCTCCAGGCTCTGAGCCATCAGCCCAGAGCCCGACGCGGGGCTCGAACTCACGGACCGTGAGATTGTGACCTGAGCCGAAGTCGGACGCTCAACCGACTGAGCCACCCAGGCGCCCCTTAACGTTTATTTTTAAGAGAGAGAGAGAGAGCATGAGCAGAGGAGGGGCAGAGACAGAGGGAGACACAGAATCTGAGGCAGGCTCCAGGCTCTGAGCTGTCAGCACAGAGCCCAACACGGGGCTGGAACTCACAAATGATGAGGTCATGACCTGAACCAAAGTTGGATACTTACCCAACTGAGCCACCCAGGCACCCATGTAAATCTTATTTAAAATTTGTCCTTTACTTTATGTTGTTTCCTAAGTGTTATCCACCGTCCCCCACCCCCTCCAGATGGTAAGCTCCTCGAGAGCAGGGATCGCCTCTTACTTCTGTTATAACTTTTTGATGTCAGTGAATTCGGGCACCTAGGATTCCAGTAAAACTTCACTCTCAGCAAGTGCTTGGCACCGGATGAATAGGAATGGAATGAGTCATCGTGACAATTCTCAAAAAGATTGCAACCTCTTTTGGAAACAGGACACAAATGTGTTTACCTAGCCTGAGACTGGGAGGCAGTCTGAGGCTCAATAATAAAAGGTTGAAAGTGCAGGTGAAGAGGTTCGAGCCTCATTTTGCAGACAATGGAGTTAGTAGAGGTCTTTTGAGCAAGAGTGGGGAGACAAGCAGAAGATTAATTTAGCTGCAGTCTTGCTTTCTTCCCTCAGGCCACAGGAGCCTTTTCTCTGTTCTTAGAACACTTCATGTTTGTTCCTGTCTTGGGGCCTTTGCACTGATAATTTTCTTTGTCTGGAATGCATTTTCCCTATCTTCCTAAGGCTGGATTTTTTTTTTCTTTTTTTTCCAGAGTTCCCTTCAAATGTCTTCTCCTCAGAGACACATTTCCTACGTACCTGGAGTAACTCCCACCCTGCATCATTCTCAATGTTCTCATGTTTGTCTTTTTTGTTCAGAGTATTTGTCACGCTCTGAAATTACCTACTTTGTTTGTGTGCCTGACTGTTACCTCTCTCCAAGGCAAAGGGCTTATTTTTCTTATGCACTGTCATATCCCCAGTGCTTGGAATGCTATCTGTCACATCATAGCTGCTCTACAACAATGCTCCGTTTGAATGAATGAATGTTTAGCATGGATTGTGAGGGGTGGAGCTTTGGCAGAGGGGCAGAGCTGAGAGACACTGAGGCAAGGAGCCCAAGAGGAGGCTCTGACAGCCAGGCCTGAGTGAACAGGGAGGAGGTAGCCATGAGCATTAGCAGGTCCTATAAAGGAGCTGTGTTAGCGCAGAGGGAGAGCCATGGAGCTAGTCACAGACATAGAGAAGATAGAAGATAAATAGTTCTGTTGCGCCATATCTTCATAGCTGCATGTCTTAGAAACTTTTATCATGTTTTTTAATATCACATCATAAAACAACCACTTCAGTGAAAATGAAGGTCAGCCAATCGAAAACATTCATTAGTTTACCTGGGTTTGTTTTGTTGTTGTTGTTCCTTTAAGGATTAATTTAAGAATTATACTATCCACTTTTTATTTGGTGCTTACTCTGGCTTATGCCTTGTTCTAAACAATTATATATTATTTCACTTAATCCTCAAAGCAACCCAATATATTAGGTTTTCTTATTATTCCCTTTGTATACGTGAGAAAATTGAGGCAGAGAGATGTTAAAGAGCTAACATGAGGTTCTAGGGTTAACAGTGCTGCAGCAGGAGTTTAAACCCAGCAAAATAACCACTAACGCTACCCCTGCAATTTCATTAAATAAAAACAAAGGTATTTTTATAACTGTAGTGTATTTGGTATATCGAGATAAATATGAGTTGCTCAAGGGGGTGCCTGAGTGGCTCGGTCGATTAAATGTCCAACTTTGGCTCAGGTCATGATGTCATGATTTGTGAGTTCCAGCCCCACGTCGGGCCCTGTGCTGACAGCTCGGAGCCTGGAGCCTGCTTCGGATTCTACCTCTCTCTCTCTCTCTCTCTCTCAAAAATAACTAAACACTAAAAAATACTTTTAAAAAAACGAGTTACCCAAAACTAACCAAATAGAACATGAAAATCACTGATCAAATCCTGAACAACACATGAGGCCAGACAAAAATCAGTGAAGTCCTGCACTGCAAAACTGAAATTAAGTGGTAAAAACACATAAAAATAGTGGGAAGCAAAGATCAAAACATCAGTAAGGGAACTTCACACCTTGGAGCAGCTGGTTAGTTGGTCAAGACCACTGGATGGCCTGTGCAGGCAACACTGCTTTCCTCCAGTGTCTGGGTTCAAGTTTCTAATCACAACCCCACTGTAAACAATCGCAGTCCCAAGATACAAAGCATGTTCTCCAATTAATCTTTCTTATTGTATCTAAACTGCATTACATAAACTCACAGTGCATGAGAAGTACCTGTAGGATTTCAGACAGCTGAGTTTGATATAAAAGTAGTGTATTAATGTGAAAAAGTTCAATAGAACAAGGTTGATTCACACAGATATTACCTCTTACATGTTCAGAAGAACCTAGTACCCCTTAATTTATCCTGGCTCCTGTCCCCCTTGAAGCTACTCCCTTCTGCAGTGTTACCCCTTTTGACAAGTGGCCCCCTACATCGTAAAATGGATGGCACCCAGGAGTGGGAGCCTGCCCTGCCCAGGGAACAAACACTACCATACCCCATTTTTAGTGGCTGAGAGCACCCCCTCTGCAAATATGTCTTGCTGGAGTGAAACTTCAGGAAAGGGTCCTCTATGCTTTCAGCTTCTACTTTCAGAAAGGTCAGAGACAGGGTTCCTGGAGCTCTTCCTTGACAGCTCTAAAGGGCACTTAGAGCTGTTTGACTGGGCCCCTCCTGATTCACCTAAGGTCTGTCCCTGGGTGGATAAAATACCGTGGGGCTTCCAGACTGCTGTGGAGGACCCTGGCCAAAGTAGCCCTCTGCAGGGGTGACAACTCTGAGTACCTTCTACAGGTGACAGAGCCAGGGCTCTTTAAGCTGCTAACTCCTTGACATTCCTCCTGGGAGAAAAGAGGCTGAGGCCCCAGCTCACAATGCTTTTAAAGCCAGGTTCCTTCTCAATCTCCCCTGGAGAGTGGCCTGTTTCCAGGTTATCCAATCTCTGGTTATTCTGACTTTGGCTTCAGAAAACAGGTTCTATCTGCTGTGTTCCTCCCTGGAACACTGCCCGGGATGTCCTGATTGCGGGGGCAGGCTAGACTCCACCAGAGCCCTGAGGCCATGAAACAGGTTGAGCATCTGTGCTCCAGGCTCTCTGGGTTAAGGGAGAGAGACGTGCTGTTCAGATCCAAGTACACGGAGGCCCTGACCCTCCAGGTAACTGGCTCTGGACTGTACCAAGGTGCTCTGGAATGAGAGTCAACTTTGGGCAGAGGAGCTTGCAAAGTTTTTCCTGAGGGAACAAAAACTACCCTGGTTCATTGGCACAGATGATTGTCCTAAATGAAAAGACTGAACATAACAGAAGAAAGATTTTCATAGACTGCTCTTATTGCATTTATTTCCCATCACTAGAAACAGATCTTCTACATTGTCGCATGCAAACGTATATAAAGGAGCAAAGTGATTAATGCAACAACCAAAAAGAACAAGTAGACATTTGTTCTCTTTTTCTTTCCTTTTTTTTTTCAAATCAAATCTGTCAATCTTATTTTAAAATAAACCAGTTTGCAACAACATGGATGGAACTAGAGTGTATTATGCTAAGCGAAATAAGTCAGTCAGAGAAAGACAAGTACCGTATGATTTCACTCATGTGGAATTTAAGAAACAAAACAGATGAACCTATGAGAAGAAAAGCAAAAATAAGATAAAAACAGAGAAGGAGACAAACCGTAAGAGGCTCTAAAATACAGAGAACAAACCGTGTGTGGAGTTGCTGGTGGGGTGTTGGGTGGGGGATGGGCTAAATGGGTGATGGACATTAAGGAGGGCACTTGTTGGGATGAGCACTGGGTGTTATATGTACGTGATGAATCACTAAGTTCTATTCCTGAAATAATTATTACACTATATGTTAACTAACTTGGATTTAAATTTAAAAAAAAAAGAAAGAAAAATTGGTGTTTGGGGTTGTGGTTGAGGGTGCTCACGGTTTAATAGAGAAAATCTTCCTCAAAATTCCCAATGTGACTCAAGAAGTACTTGCCTGGAACTTAAACTTGAGCCTCCACATTTCTTCTTACCTATGTACCTCTAGACCTTGAATATCTAGGATACATCTAGGAGCACGTCCATAGCAGAGGGACCACAGGCCCTTCCCCCTGCCCAACTCTAGGGAGCTCTGCTACCTGTGCCTGCCCACAGCTGGAAAACTAGAACTCTCCTTACAGTCAATGGACCAACTTTTGAACCTCCACGCATCCACACCTATAGGAATACAGATACCTCTCATCAACCCACACCTACAGTAAAGGAAAGCACAATTCCAATGTTCCTTTCCTTGTTGTCTCCGGCACCCTCTTACTCACCTGTCAATGGCGATGGCCAGCAGGGCATTGGTGGAGACATAGAGAGAAACGGTGCGCAGGTAGTTGACAGAGGCACACATGACATGGCCATGTTCCCAGGACAGCTGGCGCACCACATAGTAATCCATCTCAAAGGGGCAGCAGACAATGGCCACCAGGAAATCAGAAATGGCCAGGTTGGCAATGAGCAGGTTGGTAAGGTTGCGCAGCTTCTTATAGCGGGCCAGGGCGGCAATGAAGATGAAGTTGCCAATGCCACAGACCAGCATGATGCCCACTAGGGCCATGCCAATGACGATCTTGGCAGCAAAGAAAGTCCTGGAATTGGTCACATCCTCATCTTCATCCAAAGGCATATCATAGTCACCATAGCTGAAGTTGAATGGGAAGGAAGCAGCTTGGGCTCCGTGGGGGGGAAACACAGAAAGGAAGTTGGTGGAGGTGTTGGTGGTATTCTCATCCATGACCCCTGTGGTGATCTCCATCTGGCCAAATAGTGCTCTGAACAACACTGCTTAGAATTCCTCTGGGATGATGTGTGGGAGGCTGTCTCCCCTCTCTGCTCACACTCAGTTCTCCCTTAATGAGTCAGAGTGTCTTTGCCAGCATCCTTGGGGTACAGTATCCAAGCTCCATCCTAAGCCTTTGAAAGACATACAAACAGTTGGCTACATATATGAGTGAACTTGGCCAAATGTAAAGCCATCCTGTAACCCAAGCAGACCCATTAGCCACCTGCTCAGAATGAACATTGAGTGATGGAGTGGAAATAAAGGAACCAGGGAGAGAGAACAAATGAATAAAAACCACATACCCACTCATACAGGGAAGGCTGGATTGCTATAGAGACAACCAGGCACTGGCTCAGTTTATTTCATTTCCACTGAAGATCTGAAATGTTGCAATTTTGCTCAAGGACCTAAGTTGAGGGTGGGGAAGCTATGGAGAATGCAAGCGACCTGCTCCAAATGTCACTCCCTGTCCTAAGAGCTTGAACTTTGTCTTTGTGAAATTGTCCCATTCTGTGACTTAAAAGAAATTATTCTGAGGATCAGCAACCCTGTCTGAGACAACCCTGTCTGCTCCCCACGAGCTGGTCTCCCTCCTCTGGCAGAACACTTCCTCTGGCAAAATCCCAGAACCTATCTAGTAGCCCCCTTTCCCTCTCCTCACTAGGTTTCCTGTCCCCACATCCAAGTCAGCTATGACCCTGGCAGACAGGCACAGCATTTACCAAGGCCTGTCCCCAGGCAGAGGCTGCAGGGTTGAAGTCACAGCCTAGTCACTGAGTGGCTTAGAAAGGGGGCTTTGGAGCAAAATCCTTCCTTGGCTGGTTGTGTGTCCTGAGGTAAAGAGCTTAAACACTCAGAGTTTCAACATCCTCCAGGCAGCAGATCAATAACATCTGTAAAGTGCAGAGCTCCCTAGAGAGGGAGGCTGTTACACCCTAAGACTGCAAAGAATTACTCTGGAGTGCTCAGGCCTCCTCAGTCAGCTTCAAGGAAGGGGAGGGAAATCCTGACCCAGATGACCCCACCACATCTCATAAAGGGGGTGGGAGTGTGGTTAGCTGCACTGCTGGAGACCAAAGCCCAAGAGAGACCCTTGCCCTCTCCCTGCAGTCCTACTCCCTCCCAGAGCCTGAAAACATCAGACCAAGTTGCTGGGATGTAAGAGGGCTGGAGTCTGGAGAGGGCAGGAAAGTATGGAAAACCTGAGGTTCCTGGAACAAAAGACACATAGCAGCACCCCCCCTCCCCCCCCCCCCCCCCGCACTCCTCAGCGGCAACGTAGCCAGAGCTTGTCTTTGGGGAACCCGCACTAAAATCCCTCTGCACCCCGATGAGGCCCAGCCACTACCTGCCTCTCTCCCCCAACTCCTCACCCCCATTTTTCTCCCCCTTGTATCCCTTCCTCTGAGCCATCAGTTCTGTCCTTCTCAGTCCCTGCCCTTTGTCCCTGTCAGGTGTGAGAAGCACAACCGTGGTCTGAAAGGTCAGAGGGGGCCAAGTCTTGGGGTCTGGACAGGTACAGCTGCAATCCTGGTGAGACAGTCCTCACTCCTTGCAGGCCCTGTGTATCTCGGAGGCACGCCCCCCCCCCCACGTCTGCTCCCGGAGGGGTACCCTCCGAGCATGTACCTGGAAGGCTCCAAGTCAGGTTTTAAAAACAAAAGGTAATAAAAACTTCTTGGGGCACCGGGGGTGTTGGGAAATTTAGCACTAGGGGAGAAATTGTCCAGCGCTCTTTTTTCCAGTGTTCTCACCTCTCAAAGACGAACTCCTTTCCGTTCCCACCCAGCGTCCTCTGGGGCTCCTGTGGTTTAGCGCTCGCCCCGCGGCCAGACCCTGCCCAAGGCTGGAAGCCTCTCTGCAGCCCCTGCCGAGAAGCCCGCTGGGGCTCCCAGCTTTCTCCTCGGAGTCGCGGAGGCTACTCCAAGGGCAGAGGGACGGGTAACCCGCCCGGATCCCCTGAGGAAATGAGCGCGAAAGCGAGTCTCTGGAAAAGCCTCCTACCCACTCAAAAAGCCCCCCCGCACCCGGTGGCCGCGCGAACCGCGTAGGGTCCTCAGAGCATCTCTCCGGGAGGGCGCGCTCCCTACCTGCGGCATCCCGGCGGGCGGACCAGGTGCGGTTTTTTATCCGGGGACGGAGACAAGAGCCCCTGCGCCCAGAGGCCCGCAGGCACCGGAGCGGTCCCCGCTCTTCCTTCTCTTCTCCGGGTTCGCTCCCTGCCCGGGCGGGAGTTACGCTCGCGCGCCGCCGCAGACCCCAGGAACGCAAGCCCCGCGGCAGGGCCACCCCCGGCCCGGGCCCGCCCCGCACTGGCGCTCCCCGCCCCCGGTGGCCGCGGGGCGCCCTGGGCACCGGCGGCTGATTAGATGAGGCGTGCTCGGGCCGGGGAGCCGGACACGTCGGGGTCGCTGCGCGGGCGCGCGGCTGGCGACCCCGGAGTCGCCGCCGGGCCGGAGTGTCGGGGAAGCAGAGGCGGCAGCTGGCAGCGAGGACACGCGGGAGGGAGCCGGGCGCCGGGCGGCGCGCGCTCCCCAGGCTCAGGCTCCAGAACGGCCGCCACGGGCAGGAACCGGGGCGCTGGCGCTCAAAGCTGGGCTCAGCGCGGGTCCGAGCGAAGTACCACCCGCCCGCTGTGCCCGCCCCCGGGGCACGGGACTTGTCCGCCGGCTCACCTGGTCAGTCCCGGCCGCCGCCGGAGGGCGGACACGGCCGGCTTAGCTGGTGGGATTTCAAAGAACCCAGAGGAGGCTCCCCTCCCGCCCACAGCACCGCCCTCGCTCCACACGCTGGGACCGACCCAAACCCCGCTCCCTCGGGCAAGCCCAGCTGGACGCCAGGGTCAGCTTCATTTCAGCAGCTTGGACCTTTGTGTAAAAGAAGCTCAGAGAACGAACTTCCAGAAAGCAATGAAGTGAGGGGATGCGGACAGTGTGGATGCTAGAGAGAAGGAGAAGTCCCCCGCCCACCAGGGATATCTGTTCAGAGGAAGGCTAAGATGACCAGAGCCAACTTAACAGAGCACAGATCTCCTTCAAGTCTAGATTTCTCAAGAAGTTAAATATAGAATTACCCTATGATCCAGCAATTCCACTTAAAAAAAAAAAAAAAATTGAAAGCAGGAACCCAGATACTTGCACACCGATGTTCATAGCAGTATTATTCACAATACCCAAAAGATGGAAACAACCCAAAGGTTCATCAACTGATGAACAGGTCTTTTTAAACGTGATATATACATAACTTAGAATAGTTCTCATCCTTCAAAAAAGGACAGAAGTACAAGTGTTGGTGAGGCTGTGGAAAAATTGGACCCCTGGTGCACTGTTGGTGGGAATGTAAAATGATAGAGCCACTGTGGAAAACGTTATGGCAGTTCCTCAAAAGTTAAAAAATAGAATTATGTCATCAGCAATTTCACTTCTGGATATATACCCAAAGTCATTGAAAGCCGTCTCTCAAAGAACTATTTGTACACCTATGTTTATGGCAGCATTATTCAAATAGCCAAAAGGTAGGAGCCACCCAAGTGTGCATCAACAGATGAATGCATAAACAAAATGTGATATATACATACAGTGGGATATAAGTCAGCCTTCAAAAGGAAGGAAGTCCTGGCACATACTACAACATGGATGAATCTTGATGACATTGTGCTAAGTGAAATAAGCCAGGCACAAAAAGACAAATACTGTATCATTCCACTTATATTAGGTACCTAGAGTAGTCAAAATCAAAGAGACAGAAAGAAGAATGGCAGTTGGTCGCCAGGGGTGGGAGGGATAAGGGAAGGGGAAATTATCACTAAATGGACACAGAGTTTCCGTTTTGCAAGACGAAAAGAGTTCTGTAGATGGATGGTGGTGATGGTTGCACAATAATGTGAATGTGCTTAATTCACTGAACTGTACACTTCAAAATGGTTAAGATAGTAAGTACTATGTGTATTTTACCACAATAAAAAATGAGGAAAAAGGAATAAAGTATGAATTCATGCTACAGTATGGGGGAATCTTGAAAACATGTTACATGAAATAAGCCAGACACAAAAAAACACAAATATTATATGATTCCATGTATATGAGGTAGCTCAAACAGGCAAATCCATAGAGTCAGAAAGTAGAATGTTATGTACCAGGGGAGGAGGAATGGGCAGCTATTGTTTTGTGGATACAGAGTTTTTGTTTGAGATGATGAAAAAGTTTTGAGTATGGATGTGCTTAATGTCATTGAACTATCCACTTAAAATGGTTAAAATGATCTACAGAATAGCTCAGACCTCCCTTAGCAAGGCATCTAAGGTCAATCCCAGTTTGGCCTCCAATTATCCACAATGGAAAGGGGGAGTTCAGGTTCTGGATCTCTACTCCTCTTTGCTACTTTCAAACCTCAGGCAAGTCACAAAACCTTTCTGAGGGTACCTTTCTCCATTTACAAAATGAGCTGAGCTTACACCAGGAAGTCACTAGCAGGTTCCAGCACTTCATGTGGTATCTTCCCCTGGCCTATATCCCTCTCTGAACACCTTCTCCTATCATTTGCACAAAACTCCTATCATTTGCACAAAACTCCTATCATTCACAAAGATGTCACAGCCCTTTCACAACTCCAAGTCTCCTGTCCCCTGGGACACGGAACATGATAGCTGTTAAGAGCATCGCATATGGAATCAGCTGCCTTTTTTCCACCTGTGTGACCCTGGGCAGTGTGGTAACCAAAGCTTAGTTCTCCCATTTGTAAATTACAGATGACAATAGCTCCTATTGCATAAGGTTGTTGTGAAGATTAAATAAGATAAAACAGGTAAAGTATTTGGCACAATGCCTGATGCTTAGCAGGCTCCTGATAAATGTCAGCTGTTACTATCACTCTGTGATTCTTTCTGTACCTTGCTCCATGAGATCTTAACCAACCAATTTGCTTTCCACCTTACACTGTTACCTGAAGAAGGGCTATGTCTTGTTCATGTTTGAATCCTTTCTTGCAATACTTCTCAGACTTGCCTGATGTAGAATTATGTGGGGTCCTAAACATACTGATTCTTTGGTCACACCCCAAACCCAGATAATTCTACAAATTAGGTGATTCTTACTATCAAATAAATTTGGGGATCTAGGGACCTAGAACAGAGCCTGGTACAAGATAGACAAATACTGATTTGTCATTCCACACAGCATATGCGGTCATTCCATATAAGCAAATGTCTTCTTGATGTTATTTATTTCTACTCAAAAATAAAAAGCAAAGCCCACAGTTATCTATTGCTGCAAAGCAAATTACCCGGAAACTCAGCACCACAAAATAACAAACATGTATTATCTCACAGAGTTTCTGAGGGTCAGGAGTCTCCAAATGGCTTAAGCTAGGTGGATCCAGGCTCAGGGTCTCTCATGAGATCGGAGTCAAGCTGTCAGCCACGCTGCAGTCTCATCCGAAGCCTCAGCTGCAGGGAGGATTCACTCCCAAGCACACTCATGAGGTTGTTGTCAGGCCTCAGTTTTTCCCTGGCTATTGCTGGAGACTTTGGTTCCTCATCATGTGAACCTAGCGTAGGCTGCCTGAGTGACCTCACAACGTGGTCGCTGACTCTCCCCGATGCTTCTGTTATATATAATTCACCACCAACAACAATAACCCTGGTACAATATGGGAAGGGACCACTCAAGTGTGTGAATATCAAGAGGGATCACCGGGGACTGATTTGGAGGCCGTTTAGGGACCGGCTGCCATATAGAACTTAGAATTTTTCCTTTCAAAGACCTGACAAAAGATGGTACCTGAGGCAACCAAGGAGGCTAGCCACAATGAAGAAATTTTTGAACTTCAGAGTAGGGAGGTCCTGCAAGACCTGTGAAGTTGGAGGACATAAGTAGGATGATTTACTGGCCCAAGACCCCCACGAAAGAAATGGAATAACAGAAGTAGATACAGTCTGGCATGTCATGTTTCGCACTCTTTTGGAGAACCGGATCCTTACATGCCAGTTTCTGCCAAAGACTTCAACAGATCTCCCTTCCATCTGAGAAGCAGACATCCACCAGATGCCCTATGTTAACAGTTTATCTCTGTGACAGAGTTAAACCAGGGTTACTTTAGCCCCAAGAATGCCAATAGCCTGGAAAATTTTTCCTTTGATGTCTACCGCCAGGAGGAGCAAAAGTACCTGGCCTCATCCTACCTACAAAGGAAGCCATAATATCTGAGAGAATTTGCCATCCCAGGGACCCTCACCAAACAAGATCAAAAAACTCATTTATAAAGCACTTTCTTTGGAGATAACCCTCAGCCCTAAATAATGTCCTTAGGCTACTTTAGATTTCTTTTCTTTCCTATTCCACTGGCAGGAATCATCCCAAGCACACTCCAAATTCTCAATTTTTCATCATTTTCTATACTTATGTCCTTCGGTTTAGACATGGACGTTTGTAACATCTTGGGGCATTTTTCAGTCATGCAACTCCTGTGATGCTCTAGTAAATACCACATAGAAACTCAGCTCAAGAAGGCCTCAGTGGGGGCACCTGGGTGGCTCAGTCGGTTAAGTGGCCGACTTTGGCTCAGGTCATGATCTCACGGTCCGTGAGTTCGAGCCCCGCGTAGGGCTCTGTGCTGACAGCTCAGAGCCTGGAGCCTGTTTCAGATTCTGTGTCTCCCTCTCTCTGACCCTCCCCCGTTCATGCTCTGTCTCTCTCTGTCTCAAAAATAAATAAACGTTAAAAAAAAAAAAAAATTTAAAAAAAAAAAAAAAAAAAGAAGGCCTCAGTGAGCTCAGTGAGCAGTCTTAGGTCGAGCAATGCTCAGGAGGGAGCCCACTCACTGAAGAGAACAGAGAGGGCTGATTTCAGAGTCCAGACTGGAATCCAAGTCTGACTTTTAGTCCCGCCTTCCATCTCTGGCAGCCACACTCACAACACCTATTGCTACCTGTCTTCATTTGCCCCTTTCTCCATGATCCTTGGCACCATGGGTCCTTGGCTCCAGTCACAATTCCCCCTGGCTGGCAAATTTACCAAATCAGCTTATTTTCTGCTTTCATCAGATTTGTTCTCTCTGCACACACTCTCATCCATCGCTACACAAAAAAAATCAAGGATTCCTGGAAGATAGCCAGAGCTGGCTCAGAACCCATCTGCTTCCTTTTCCAATTACCTCTGTAGCACTCAGGCCAAGCAGTGTTTGATGGGCTTACCAAAGCCCACTCAGCAGGTCATTTGGACTGCTCTTTGCCATTCCTCTCCACCTCCCCAAATCCCTGTGGAGGAGATGTGAAGGAAGATTCAGATAGATACAGAGACATGACCTCATGCTTGATGGAAACCCAAACACTTCAAAGATGTCAATTCTTTCATTAATTTCATTGGTTTAACACCTTTGCTAACAATTTCTTAATGATTGACAAAACTATCCCTATATTTATCTGAAAGAATAAACAGGTAATAGCATACATGGATTTTTTTTAAAAAAAAGAAGAGTAATAAGGGGAAATTTGACTTATTAATATTAAAATACTATGGAAAAAAAAAATAATAATAAAATAAAATAAAATAAAATACTATGGAGTTTCAAGAAGACAGCACACAATGGGTTTGAGCAGAAGTCATCCCCACTCTTGAGATCTGGATATGTCTTGACATGAAGTCTGATAACTCAGTGGACTCACCAATCTGGCATATTTCACATGGGGATGGAGAGGGGAGAGCTGAGGGCAGGGATGGAGCTGATGCATGGTATCTGACTCAGATTCTGGTCTTCCTGACTAAGCCCCAGGGTGACAGGGCTAAAGGCAACGGGACTCTGGAAAACAGGGGACTTTGGTAGTGCTGGCTTGGGACCCCTGATATGGAGTGGGGAGAAGAGCCTTCTCTCCTTGTTGGAGAAATGTGGCCTGGTTCTAAAGCAATGAGTGCCACATAGAATGTCATAATGGCCTGGCACCATGCAGGTTCTGAGACCCTGAAATGGGTCTTTTCCATTAACATGGTGCTCTCTCAAGAGAAGTAGCACAGCCAGGCCCCCAAAGTCTTTATGGATGGATGTGTTGAGGGGTTGGGCAAGAGGGGAGGCATGGGAGAGGATTATTCAAGAATCTCCCAACCCCAGAGACTTCTAGAAATAAGAGTCTGGGATTTTCTGCTTTACGCAGATGGAGTCAGTTATATTGTTAGGTGAGCCAGTTGTACCCACAAGTTAGGGAATCCTGGTGAAACCGGAGTTACATGAGAACACGTTACAAAGGAAGCAGTCCGTATCAACCATATCACCAAGTACAACACTTAAAGAGAGTGCTTTGATGGTTCATAGCCACTGTCTTACTAATATTCCCTATTAGGGGTGCCTGTGTGACTCAGTCAGTTGAGCATCTGATTCTTGATTTTGGCTCAGGTCATGATTCCAGGATCATGGGATCGAGCCCCAAGTCAGGCTCTATGCTGAGCATGGAGCCTGTTTGAGATTCTCTCTCTCTCTCTCTCTCTCTCTCTCTCTCTCTCTCTCTCTCCCCCCCCCTCTGCCCCTCTCCCCTGCTTGTGCATGCACTCACTCTCTCTCTCTGTCTCTAAAAAAATATTTTTTTAAATCCCTATTAATATTCTTTGATACAGAGTTCACTTTTGTAGTTTCTTCTAAGAAAAAAATTAAAGGAATATTCATAATAGTATAAAAATAATAAAATATTAAAAGACTCCAACTGCATCAAAATTAAGTTAAGTGTCTATGAGTTTCCTAGGGCTACCAAAAATCTAGGTGTCTTAAAACAACAGAAATGTATTCTCTCACTGTGCCAGAAGCTAAAGTCTGATATCAAGGTGTCAACAGGGCCAGCTTCTTCTGAGACTATGGGTGGGATCATTCCTACCCTGTCCCCAGCTTGGTGTCTTTGGCTTAAGCCATGTTGCTCCTGTCTCTACCTCTGTCCTCACATGCTGTTCTCCCTGTGTGTCTCTGTCTTCATACGGCATGTCCGTCTCATAAGGACACTAGTCATACTGGTTTAGGACCCATCTACTGACTTCATCTTTACTTGATTACATCAGCAAATGCCCTACTTCCAAATTACATCACATACTTGGGGTTAGCATTTCAACCTATCTTTTGGGGGGTCACAATTTAACTCAAAACAAGCATGTTATGATACATTTATGCGTGACAGAATACTAGGTAGCTATCAAAAATGGGGCTGTGAAATGAATCTATGCTGTTAGAAGTCAGGATAGAAGGATAATGGTTACTCTCAGGGAAGGGATATCACTGGAAGGAGCCATTTGGAGGGCTTTTGGGGGGCCAGTGATATTCTTTTTCTTGTTCTGGTAAATGGATACATGGATGTGTTCAGTTGGTAAAAATTCATCCAGCTGTACACTTATGAAATATGCACTTTTCTGAATGTATAGCACATTTCAATGAAAAGTTAATTAGGACACAGTGCTGTAAAAGTATATTGATTGACATGGAGAGATAGTCATGATATATTACTGAATGGAAAAACATCAAGTTACAAAACCATATTGCAATATGATTCCATTTGGAGGGGAAATATATAGAAAATATCTGGAGGATCAAAGTAAATTGCTAACATTCAAGTCAGAGTAAAAAGAAAATATAAGTTTTTTCCCTTTATTTCAATTATTTTTATTTTCTGATTTTTTAGAATGAAACTATATTATTTACATGACACTTTAAATTTTATAAGTGAGAAAAGAGTGAATTAATCAATGATAATGAATAGATTCAACTCTTAGGGGAAATGATTAATTTAGATCTTTATCTCATACTACATTCTAAAATGCAATATGGAAGAATTAAAGAGTTGAATTAAAAAAATTTTAAACTAAAAAAAATTGATAAAAATGTATCTGATTTCAGAGTAGCAAAGGCTTTATTAAGCAAAAACAAAACAAAACAAAAAACACAATAGATGATATCCCAAAGGAAAAGATGAATAGATATTTATTTCTACATTAAAACTCAAAACATTTGAAAGTCAGAAAAATCATAAACAAAGCTAAAATATAAATGTCAAACCAGGGGAAATATTTATGGTAAATATTGCAAACAAAAGGTCAACATTCTTAATATATGAAGTACTATTATGGTGTAATAAGAAAAACACTAGTACTTCAGAGGAATAATGGACAGATACACAAATAGGTAATTCAAAAAAAGAAATGTTATCTTAAAACAATGAGGTACCATTTTGCCTATCAAATAAGCCAAGATCGAAAACTGTAAAAATTGAAATGGAATCAGTAGCTGAATTTAAAAATTGAAATAAACTCTCTAACTTTGGAAGAATCTTGAGCTTTCTGAGATTCTTCAGCCTCTACTGCATTGTGTCAAGTTGCTTTGTAATGAATATGGGTTATTCAGTTGATCTCACACAACCATTTTCTCTTCTTCTGATTTTAGTTCTGCCTGACATTTACTTGAGCTGCAGCCAGGAACAGACCCAGGCACAGGGCCAAGAAGATGATGTCATTCGAAGCAAGGTCAAGTGTCAGAGTTCTGTGCCCCCTATACCTATAGAGAAACCCACAGGAGAAGGTTGAACTCAAATTACACCTAAAAATGTGTGATCAATCTTTTGCATGGTTTATTGAAAGAGTTACAACACTGTCTTATATTCAGACCATATCCAAGTTGTGTGTGTGTGTGTGTGTGTGTGTGTGTGTGTGTGTTAGACAGTGGGAGACAAGTGATATGCATGGCAAAGCCCCAGAAGCACTTTATCCCCAGCCAAAGGCCAGACTGTGGTGACCCAATGGACCTAATGAAACCACTTTTAATGTTGATTAACCTAAAGCACACTGGGGGAGGGGGCAATGAGAGGAGGACAAATATGGAGACAAGGGACTAGGACTTTCTGTAGAGCAGCTGAAGTAAAATGGAAGCTACCACTTAGTAAAGCAGGGTTTTAGAAGAGTTGAAGGTGCTCAGACAGAAATGCCACCTTGTATGGCAGCACCTTCTCTTTGACTCCCTGGCCTCCACATCAGCCTTTCCCCATTGATGACATCACCTCACCTATGCTCAGGCATGTGTCTTGGGCTTGTGCTCACTTGTACCTGCTCTCTGTCTCAATCTCTCTCTCCCTCCCTCAAATCAAATACTATTCTCAATAACAAGAGGATATATATATATATATATATATGTATATATATAAATATATTTATATAAATTCAGCTACTGATTATATATAATATATATATTATATATATACTACTATATAATATATAATATATAATGTTTAATTATATATTAATTATATTATTATATATTATATATAATATAATATATAATAATTATATTAATATAATTAATTATATTAATTATATATAAATTATATTAATTTAATGTATAATATATATTATATATATAATATATAATGTTTAATTAGGAATAGTACATGAAGTATATATTTTTAACGTCTTTAAGTTCTGTCTGATCACAAATGTAACATGTGTTGCCATTAAAAGTTTTTTAAACTGGGGCACCTGGGTGGCTCAGTAGGTTAAGCGTTTGACTTCAGCTCTGGTCATGATCTCGTGGTTTGTGGGTTGGAACCCCACGCCGGGCTCTGTGCTGACAGCTCAGAGCCTGGAGCCTGCTTCAGATTCTGTGTTTCCCTCTCTCTCTGCCCCTCCTCCGCTCACTCTCTGTCTCTATCTCAAAAATAAATAAACATTAAAGAAAATTTTTTAAGCTTTTAAGCCATATTAAGTATAGATAGCAAAACCTCTCACATTTACCTTCATCCCTAATCCCATTATTAACAATTTGATATAGATATTTTCCTAAATATAGAGTGTTTTAAAATAACCATATACAAAATCATTAATGTGATATTACTGTATGTTAATGTATATTTTAACAAATAGGATAGACTATAAAGTCACAAATGTTTAAAGTACCTGCCTCAGTGTCATAACATTATTTTTTTTCAAGGGTTTATTTATTTTGACAGAGAGAGAGAGAGCGCACACACAAGCAGGGGAGGAGCAGAGAGAGGGAGAGAGAGAATCCCAAGGCGGCTCCACACTGCCAATGTAGAGCTGACCCAGGGCTCAAACCCACAAACCATGAGATCATGACCTGAGCCGAAATCAAGAGTCAGACACTCAACCAACTGAGCCACCCAGGCACCCCGCCAGGACATTAATTTAACATTCTAATGGTATATGTGGTTTGTTAGAATACTCTCTATGTATACATATCAAAGAAACTAGATGGAAAACTGAACAATCCGTGCTTTGGTAGAATTTCCAACTCAGATTATTTCCCTCCAGGGAGACTGTCTCTCGGAACCCAAGAGAACAAGACAATAATTCAGTTATTCTGCAATTCAGTCATACCCAGGCAGGAAATGAATGGGCATTCGGCTTGCGGGAGGGAAGGACTTCTTGGAATGGGTGGTGGGGAGGCACAGAAAGGCTGTATGGAAGATTCAGTAGTAGTAGTGAACTGCCCTGGTTTTATTTATTTAAAATTTTTTTGAGGCTTGTAAGAGCAAACTTTTTTTTCCTCCATTTAGTTGTTGTTGTTGTTGTTGTTGTTTAATACAATTTATTGTCAAATTGGCTAACATAAGGTGTGTGAAGTGTGCTCTTGGTTTTGGGAGTAGATTCCCGTGGTTCATCGCTTATATACAGCACCCAGTGCTCATCCCAACAAGTGTCCGCCTCAATCAATGTCCATCACCTATTTTCCCCTCTTCCCCACCCCACCCCCATCCACCCTCAGTTTGTTCTCTGTATTTAAGAGTCTTTTATGGTTTGCCTCCCTCCCTCTCTGTTTGTAACTATTTTTTTCACCCTTCCCTTCACCCATGGTCTTCTGTTAAGTTTCTCAAGATCCACATATGAGTGAAAACATATGATATCTGTCTTTCTCTGACCGACTTATTTCACTCAGCATAATACCTTCCAGTTCCATCCATGTTGCTGAAAATGGCATGGATTTCATCTTTCTCATTGCCAAGTAGTATTCCATTATATATATAAGCCACATCTTTATCCATTCTGCCCTGGTTTTAAAGAGGCAAGATGATCATGTGGCTAGACTCTTACTCCACTGTCCTAACGGATGATGGGAATGCCCATGAGAAAAGCCCTGACAGTGTGCTGGAAACCCCTTCAGTCTTGGTCCCAAAATGAGAAGACAGAGCAGACCTGGATCTTTCCCACATGCTGGAGCCAAGTCCAACACATCTCAGCAGCATTTAACAGAGCCACAGCCACAGACCCATGAGTGAAACATAAATGTTTGTGGTTTAAGCTGCTGAGTTTTGGAGTTATTGCACCATTATTGCAGCAAAGGCTGATTAATATAGCCTGTAACGGTTCACAAAGACCAGACTCATGGAATGCTGGAGTATCCAGAGATACTCCTAGAGATACCATTGAGCTCAGTGCTTGTGTCAGTTTGCTAGGGCTGCTGTAACAAACACCACCTGAGTACTTCAAAAAACAGAAATTTTTGTCTTACGTATATTGTCTTCTATATCTTAGAGGCTAGAAATCCAAGATCAAGGTGTAGTTAGAGCTGGTTCCTGCTGAGAGCCGTGAGGAAGAACCGGTTCCATGTCTCTCCCCACTTCTGGTGGTTTGCTGGAAATCTTTGACATTCTTTGGCTTGTAGAAGCATCACCCCAAACTCTGCATTCATCTTCACATGGTGGTCTCCTTGTGTGCTTGTCTGTGCCCCAATTTTTTAATAAGCATGAAATCTTTTAATAAGGATATTAGTCTTATTGGATAGGGGCCCACTCTACTCCAGCATTACTTCATCTTAACTAATTACATTTGCAATGGCCCTGTTTCCAAACAAGGGCACATTCTGAGGGACTGGGAATTAGGATTTCAACATATGAATTTGGGGGGGACACAGCTCAATCCTTAACAGTGCTTTTTATACTTGTGCTCCTTGAATCAGGGGAAGAAAAGAGACCAGATAACATTATGGCTTACCTTCCCCACCTGGTGCCACACTGGCCCCTATTGTAATGATTCTCATTTTGAGAGCAGTGAACTATTCATGGCATGATATGTGTTTGAGGCTTATAAGTTCTGGAACCAGGATGATCTTGGTATCTTGATATTAGAACATTTCCCCCATTCCAACCCGCCATTTTAGTGGCCAGTGATTCAGGGTGGTAGCCAAAGCAAACAGAATAAAGCAAATAGGGGCACCTGGGTGGTTCAGTCGGTTAAGCGTCCCACTTCAGCTCAGGTCATGATCTCACAGTTCGTGAGTTCGAGCCCTGCATACAGCTCTGCACTGTCAGCACAGAGCCTGCTTCAGATCCTCTGTTTCCTTCTGTCTCTGCCCCTCCCTATGGCCCCCCTCTCTCTCAAAGATAAATAAACATTAAAAAGAAGAAGAAGAAGAAAGTAAGTAGCCAGGTACTGGCAGGAAAACAAAAACAACAATCATACTCGGATCACCACAAACTCCATCCACTATTACTACAGCAAAGTTTCAAAGGCATGAAACCTCTGAAGGAAATAAACAGATCAGTTGTAAAGAGTAGCTTTAGCAATCAAAAAAAGGATGTCAATATGGTTGCATAGGAGATTTTTATGATATGAAAGTAAATTTTTCTAAATTTGAAATGTCTGATTTTATGGAAATTATAAAAATTGACTCAAGAAGAGGTGTAAATCACAGTAATTATAGATAAATGAGAAAGTAGTTAAAGGTCTCCTCTTGTAAAGGTGCCAAACCCAGATTTATGCAAAAAGCCCATTGAACTGTTGAGGAACAGATGAGGGAATTCTCCCCAAATATTTGCCCATCACCATTATGAACAAAGATCAAAAACTTCTCATAAATATTACCAAAATAGAATGCAGCAGGAGAATCATCAGCAGGGATTTATTCCAGGAATACGAGCATAGTGCAGTATTAGAAATATATTATGCAGTTCATTACATTAATACATGAATGGCAAAGAAATATATGTTGTAGATGCTAAAAAATTTGATATATTCAAAACCATTCTTTTTTAAAAAAAATTCTTTATAAGGTATGAATAAAAGTAAACTTATTTAACTAGAAACCTATTTGCAGAAGAAAGCAGACCCAGTAATCAATAAAATATCATGTCACATATTCTAAATGTTAACATCTCAAAGGATTACTTAATGTTTTACTCCTATGGACCAACTCTGGGATCTCTTCATAGATCTTCCATGTTTGACTCCCTTAGAAAAGATGTTGTGGTGCCTCTCAAATACTTCCCTGGATAAATATCATGTATGTTATCAATGACCTTTTTTTTTTTTTTTAAATGTTTATTTATTTTTGAGAGAGAGACAGAGAGTAAGCTGGGGATGGGCAAAGGGAGAGGGAGACACAGAATCCCAAGCAGGCTCCAGGCTCTGAGCTGTCAGCACAGAGCCCCATGAGGGGCTCAAACTCACAAACCATGAGATTACGACCTGAGCCAAAGTCCCACGCTTAACCAACTGAGCCACCCAAGCACCCCCCCCTTTGAGTGTCATGTGTCATCTCTTTCCCACTTGATGTCATAAGACCCCTCTCCTCCTTGCTTACCTTGAGACAATTCTTTTTTTTTAATTAAAAATGTTTAAACAAAAATTTATTGCACTCTAGAGAGCTTCTATTTATGTCATTTTATCTTTTTTTAATGAAATTTATTGTTAAATTGGTTTCCATAGAACACCCAGTGCTCATCCCAAAAAATGCCTTCTTCAATACCCATTACCCACCCTCCCCTCCCTCCCACCCCCCATCAACTCTCAGTTTGTTCTCAGTTTTTATTTATTTTTCCAATATATGAAATTTATTGTCAAATTGGTTTCCATACAACACCCAGTGCTCATCCCAAAAGGTGCCCTCCTCAATACCCATCACCCACCCTCCCCTCTCTCCCACCCCCCATCAACCCTCAGTTTGTTCTCAGTTTTTAAGTCTCTTATGCTTTGGCTCTCTCCCACTCTAACCTCTTTTTTTTTTCCTTCCCCTCCCCCATGGGTTTCTGTTAAGTTTCTCAGGATCCACATAAGAGTGAAAACATATGGTATCTGTCTTTCTCTGTATGGCTTATTTCACTTAGCGTAACACTCTCCAGCTCCATCCATGTTGCTACAAAGGGCCATATCTCGTTCTTTCTCATTGCCATGTAGTACTCCATTGTGTATATAAACCACAATTTCTTTATCCATTCATCAGTTGATGGACATTCAGGCTCTTTCCATAATTTGGCTATTGTTAAAAGTGCTGCTATAAACATTGGAGTACAAGTGCCCCTATGCATCAGTACTCCTGTATCCCTTGGGTAAATTCCTAGCAGTGCTATTGCTGGGTCATAGGGTAGATCTATTTTTAATTTTTTGAGGAACCTCCACACTGTTTTCCAGAGCAGCTGCACCAGTGTGCATTCCCACCAACAGTGCAGGAGGGTTCCCGTTTCTCCACATCCTCTCCAGCATCTATAGTCTCCTGATTTGTTCATTTTGGCCACTCTGACTGGCGTGAGGTGATATCTGAGTGTGGTTTTGATTTGTATTTCCCTGATGAGGAGCGACGTTGAGCATCTTTTCATGTGACTGTTGGCCATCCAGATGTCTTCTTTAGAGAAGTGTCTATTCATGTTTTCTGCCCATTTCTTCACTGGATTATTTGTTTTTCAGGTGTGGAGTTTGGTGAGCTCTTTATAGATTTTGGATACTAGCCCTTTGTTCGATATGTCATTTGCAAATATCTTTTCCCATTCCGTTGGTTGCCTTTTAGTTTTGTTGATTGCTTCCTTTGCTGTGCAGAAGCTTTTTATCTTCATGAGGTCCCAATAGTTCATTTTTGCTTTTAATTCCCTTGCCTTTGGGGATGTGTCAAGTAAGAAATTGCTACAGCTGAGGTCAGAGAGGTCTTTTCCTGCTTTCTCCTCTAGGGTTTTGATGGTTTCCTGTCCCTTGAGGCAATTCTTGATGAGCTCTTAGATTATGCTTACATTATAAAAAAAGACCCTGTGGTTTTAATGCATAAAGGACCAAGCTATTGTTTTTATTTGCTTCATTTCTTCCTCTGTACAATTCTTTAGATAAGAGACAAAAGCTCCATTTGTAAAATTCTAATGCTGTGATTTTTTTTCTATAATGGCAGCAGGTTCCATACCTCATGGTGAAACATTAGAAGCACTCCCATTAAAATCAGGAACAAGAGGGGTGCCTGGGTGGCTCAGTCAGTTGAGCATCCAACTTTGGCTCAAGTCATGACCTCACAGCTCATGAGTTCGAGCCCCACGTCAGGCTCTGTGCTGACAGCTCAGAGCCTGGAGCCTGTTTCGGATTCTGTGTCTCCCTCTCTCTCTGCCCCTAACCCACTCTCATTCTGTCTCTGTCTCTCTCAAAAATAAATAAACATAAAAAAAAATCAGGAACAAGATAAGGATTCTGGCTGTCGCTCCTACTACCAGTTCTATCCTGGAAGTTCTAGCTAATTCAATACAGCAAGAAAAATTAATGAAGTACAAATATATATAGCTGGCAGATTACATCATTGTTTGACTAGAAAATCTCTAGAATATGTTGAAAGAAATATTAAAACTAATAAGACAGTCCATTAGATTGGTCTGATAAAAGAGCAGCACAGGAAATGGAGTTGTTTTCATATTTATGGCGATAGCAATAACCAATGAAGAAAAGGCAAAGAAAAAAAATATTCCACTCACAGAGGCAACAATAATTATGAAGTACTTAGAAATAGGGGCACCTGAGTGGCTCAGTCGGTTAAGTGTCCCACTTTGGCTCAGGTCATGAGTTTGAGCCCCGCGTTGGGCTCTGTGCTGACAGCTCAAAGCCTGGAGCCTACTTCAGATTCTGTGTCTGTCTCCCTCTCTCTCTGCCCCTCCCATGCTCATGCTCTGTCTCTCTCAAAAATAAATAAACATAGAAAGAAAGAAAGAAAGAAAGAAAGAAAGAAAGAAAGAAAGAAAGAAAGAAAAGTGACAGGAAATATGCAAGGCCTATTAAGAAAAACAGTAATACTAAAGGTCATAAAAGAAGAACAAAATAGGTAGAGGGCTGTTATGTTTCTGGATGAGACTGAATTTTGTAAATATGTTAGCAGTCCCCAAGTTGAATTATAATGTGGTGTACTCCAATTAACAGTCTTTCAGATTTTTACAGAATCTTTTAGATTCTGTATTGAATTTGGAAATTTGATTCTAAAGTTTATCTGCAAGAATAGCTGTGGCAATTTCAAAAAAGAAGACGGAGGGCTGTGGTAAGCAGCTTCTATGATGACCCCCAACCACTCCTGGAACTGATGTCTCTGGCCAATCGCCTGTGGGGACCTAAGGCCTGCAACCAGTCACACGAATGAGTTTGGAAATGGATCCTCCCCATCTTAGCATCGAGACAAACCCAGCCCTATATGACAGCTTTTCTTGTGAGAGATCCTAACCTAGAGGCTCCCAGCTAAGCCACACCCAGATTTCTGAGCCACAGAAATGTAGAGAAATAAATGTTTGTTGTTTTGTGTAACATTTGGGCAGTAATCAATAATAATATACCTATAAATATTTGATTCCTTTCTTTAACCACCACCACTTCTATCTCATTCAGCTTCTACTGAAACTTAAAACAGAGAACAGAGGAGTCATGGGCTCTGTGAATTCAAGGTTCCCCCCAACCCCATGAAAGTTAGGCTCCTCAAGACTCCTACTTACTCCCAGGTTGCCACATTGAAGAGTTTTATGTCAAAAAGCAGGCGCATTCACTGAAGGAATGTTCTGAAGGCTGTCCCACCCTCCCAGGGCAATCATTAACTTCCCATGTTCACAACCACTCAGGGTATGGCCAGCAGCCTCATGGGCTCACCAACCTGATTTCGCAGCCAAAACGAGGGCAGGTCCGTCTCTTAAAAGTGGACTCCTATCATTTCCAGCAGGTGAGACTGAAGAATAAAGTCAACACTTTCAGTGACAAACATTAAAGAAAAGAAAAGAAAAGAAAAGAAAAGAAAAGAAAAGAAAAGAAAAGAAAAGAAAAGAAAAGAAAAGAAAAGAATTCTAACTCCCATGGGATCTCAGACAAGCAGATCCCCAGGAATCATCTCTCTTTGGGTTAGTTTCTTGGATGGCAGTGGAAGCTAAATTAAGTTTGGTTAGTTGGTTAAAGGAATCGAATTAAACATTAATTACATTAATTATCGATCGCTACATAAAAATTACCCTGATTTAGCAGCTTAAAGCAACAACACTGAGACACTGAAGTGCTCCAGAACCTAAAATGCTTACCACAGACCCTGGCGGCTCTCAACAGCGACAATCGCACTCATCCATCATCTGTGTTCCCACCAGTGCGCAGGTGCAAGAGGGGCGGTGAGGAGTCTTGGACAGAGCACAAGCCTTGGAATCAGTTCCTGTGCTGCCATTTATTAGCTATACTTTCAACTTGCACTGCAGGCATGGGAGGGGCACTTGGCTTCTGTCAGAGGTATTTGAGAAAGTAAGAGGATGCCGAACAGAGGTATTTGAAATCCTCTACATGCAATGAGTACCGAACAAGCCCTAGAAATACAATGCACCATCCAGTAAACATAGACAACAATACCATGTTATAATCATCGAACTTGCTAAGAGACCGGAACTTAATTATTCCAACTGCTGAAAAGAAAGGATAATTACGTGATGTGTTAGAGGTGCTAATTATTGCCACAATGACAATCATATTACAATACATAAATATATCAAATTAACATGCTGTACACCTTAAATTTACACAATGTTATATGTCAAATATATTTTAAATATATGCCAAATAAAAAAAAGTAGATAAAATTTAAAAGCTAGACAAATCTAGTTATGTAATCATCTAGAGAACCCCAAGGATTATAGACAAAAATACACCTTAACAAGGCTGGAGGGCAAAACCATTTTAGAACTAGGGAATGCAAAGTCAAATGTCTGCCTGGAATGCAGTGTAAATAAGTGAAGCCTCAAAGGGCAGATAAAACCAGACCTGAAGGTCATCTAACTTCTTCAGCTTTTCTGGTGGGAGAGGAAGTCTTCAGTGCTTCTGTTCATGCTGGCTACTTGGTGAAGCAGCCAGCCAGTGGTGCCATGGCCCCAATGCCATGGCCTGTGAGATGCTCCAAGCTTCCCAGACAGCAGCTGACAGGGTTCCTGGGAAACATGGGAAATGATAGGATAGGAGCTGGGAGCAGAGGCTGAGCTGCCCTGCCAGAGTATACAGAGGAGACTGAATGCTTGTGCTACAGTGCTTTGATCATTTCCTGTGTAAATCTAGATTTGCCCATTTATTTTTAATGTTTGTGCATTATACGGAATAATTATGTTATTTAAAATGGTGTTTTGGGATAATCAGTCTGTTATGGATATGGAATGACAGAAGGACATATGAAAGTCAGAGAGATTTATTATACTCACAGGTCCTAAAAGAGAAAGGCACAGTGCTCCATGAAGGGGGCCACCGACAGGAGTGTCTAGGGAATGGGCTCAACCAAGCAAGTGGGGAGCCAAGAGAGAGTGAGGACATGTGGACAAGTGACTTTATTGGGGTCAAGGTGAAGTACACAAGCAAAAGGCATGAGGGGATTTCATCAATGCAACTGAATGCCACCAGGTCACAGGGAGGGCAAGAAGGGGAACCTGTGGCAGGGACCAGTGCTCTCATGCTGGTGCAACTGGTCACCTGGGCAGGCTGCCCTCAGCCAGTTTGTGTAATGTTAAGGCATCAGAAAAATATGAAGTTTTAAAAATTTCCAATAAAGGTTTAAAAAAAACATTGTGCAATCATCCTCTTGGTAGAAATGAACTTACAGAAAGGAAAGTACTAATTCTCATTTTTTTTAAGGGAAGTTGATGATACATGTCCACTCTGGGGTTCACGGTGATATCACTGACCACATGAAAACAAGAAGATACACATCTGCCAGAAAGTGTCAGCATCTACTATGAGAATTAGAAATTATTTTAAGAAGACTATGGAATTTTCTGTCTGAATGCAGAAGGTGCATTTAGTTACATTCTGTGAAGTAGGACTTTCCATTTAGCTCAAATGACCATTCTTTTAAGTTAATTAACTCTGCTTTAGTTCAGTTCTTTTGGTCTGTGCAAACAAATGAAGCAATAGCCATTAGTGTTCTGGCTCCATTTATAAAAGAAAAATTCTATATAAACATTTCATATTGGTGTCTTCAAATGATTCTAATTAAAAGTCAGTTGAGCTGATTCCAATAATGGTTTGATCAGTTTTTTTCAATACTTACAAACTCATAGTAAAACTTGAGGAAGTTCATTCTGGTAGACATTGACATTATAGTAAATGCTATTATAAATCCAAGTAGTAAGTTCAACATTGATGATAAAATTATTTGGGGTGTGTGTGTATGTGTGTGTGTATTGATAATCAGAACTTCAATGCAGCACAGTATTGTGATAAAAACTATGTTCTTATTAAATAAAGAAACTTATGGAGCAGAATTCTATCTCTAGAATTAGTTTTGTTGCATGTATAATTCATAGTTCTCAAACTTCAATATTTTATAAAACCACATAGACACTATAGTTGTCAATATTTATAAACATTATATACACAGAATAACAAAATTTTAAAATTAATTTACTGTTAAATACAAAAATAATCCCTTTAGTTTGGTAGAATTTCTCTGTTTACTTCCTGTTATCAATCAGATTTTAGAAATGTCTGTGCCTTTGAAAAACAATTTTGTCAATTGAAGTGTCTTACAATTACATAAAACCTTTTTAATAGGCCCTCTAAACTTTGGCTGCATTTTGAGCATAAACATTTCAGAGCTTCAGTTAAAGTATTCAATATTGTAACACCAAAACAACTTAACTTTTAAAGCTTTTAGAAAATTGGATTTATCGAAAACAAAGCCTATAGGCAGAAATGTTGAAATTTATCCCTATAAAAGCTAGAGGATCTAAAAAACTTATATAGGAGCTTTAATTGATATTCTCTAATTGTGCTTTGGAACATCTCCACTTGTCAGAAGAATTTCTTTTCTTAAATTGTGATAAATTACATATAATATTTACCACCTTAGCCATTTTCAAGTGTACATTTCAGTAATGTCAAATACCTTCACGTTGTTTTGCAAACAATCTTCAGAACTTTTTCATCTCCCAAAACTGAAACTCTACACCCATAAAACAACAATTGTTTATTTCCCACCTCTTCCCAGCTCCTGGCAAGCACCATTCTGCTGTCTGTCTCTATGAATTGGACTAGTCTACTCCCTCATAGAAGTGGAATCTTACAGTATTTGTCTTTTTGTGACTAGCTTATTTCACTCAGCACAATGTCTTCAAGGCTCATCCATGTGGTAGCAGGTGTCAGAATTTCCTTCTGTTTTAAGTTGAATAATATTCCGTTGTCCATAATACAACATTTTGTTTATCCATTTATCTGTCAGTGGACATTTGGGTTGCTTCCACCTTTTGCCTATTGTGCATAATAATGCTGCCATGAAAATGTCTTTGAGACCCTGCTTTCAATCCTTGGGGCAGATACCCAGAAGCGAAACTGATGGATCATATGGTAATTCTATTTTTAATTTTTTGAGGAACCACCATGATGTTTTCAACCGCAGCTGTACCATTTTACATTCCCACCAAACAGTGCATTAGGTTCCAATTTCTCTGTGTCCTGACCAACACTTATTTTCTAGGTTTTGTTGTTGTTGGTTTTTGAAAGTAGCCACCCTAATTGGTGTGAGGCAATGTTTTCCTGTGGTTTTGACTTGCATTTTACTAGTGATCACAGATATTGAGCATCTTTTCATATCCTTGTTGGCCATTTGTAAATCTTCTTTGGAGAAACGTCTATCCACGTCCTTTGCACATATTTTAATCATGTTATTTGCTTTTTCTGTTAGAATTGTAGAGGTTCTTTATATATTCTGGGTATTCACTTCTTATTAGATATAGGATTAACAATTATTTTCTCTCATTTTACAGGGTGACTTTTCACTGTGTTGGCTATGTCCTTTGACATGCAGAAGCTTTACATTTTTGTGTAGCCCAATTTCTCCAGTTTTTACTTTTGTTTTCTGTGCAGCTCCCCACCTGCTTGGTTGAGCGCACCCCTTTGGCACTCCTCCCCAGGCAGCCCCCTGCATGGAAGGGAGCTGCTGCACCACCCAGTCTTCCCCAGTAGAGGGGGATAGAGAGCAACAAGGAAACAAAAGGGCCAGTGAAGAAAGGCAAGAAAATCAAGGCTACAACTTGACAGACTTATTTGTTCATGTGAACCAGCATCAACAAAGACCTTAACACAATATGAAAAATCGAGGGGGTTCAAAATAAATAGGTTTTGGAGGCTCTTGAGAACAGCGATCAGCTAGAGCCTTCATTCATTCCATCAGAAACAAACATGCCCCCTTCGGGGTGACACATGCACAGAGAGACAAAGCTGGGCACTAATTACAGTGGGGCTGTAACTACCAGGCATCCTGCAAAAGTCCGCTGTGAAGTGGAATGTAGAAATAACACAGGTAATCAGATCCACGGATTGCTAGGATGATGCAAACACATCATTCTCTTCAAATTAAAGCACTTTATTCATGTCCAGAGCTTGAAAATCCATTTCTCAGTAAAGGTCAAGGAACGCAAACACAGCTTGAATTTAATTAGTAAGCCAGCTGTCAGTCACTGGCAGTGACAGAGGCCGGAAGACATTTTGAAGCAGGAAATGAGCTAACATTAACATGACAAGGTCCTTGCATCTTTAATCATGAACTCCTCTTTCAGAAATACTTTATCACGGAAAGAATGACACCATTTGGCATGTATTTTCTCTCCTGATTTATTTCCTGAGTTCTCATTCTTCTAAATAGCAAATCTAGCAAATAAGAATTTAGTTCACTGGAAGGGGGGATTCAATACAGCTGGTCCTTGTATTAATATGCTGTCATTGATTATCCATTCTAAAGTAGTGCCCTGAAGCAAGATCGAAGCAGGAGATAAAAATCAGACCACTTGGCACTTTGTTTTGTTTATAAATTTAGGGTTGAGAGAGTTAGTCCAGGCATCAGGTGAACTGGTTCTATCCTTGAACCCACCACTACTAACTAGGGGCAGCTTCAGAAGGTAGAAGGGACTCGGTAGGTTGGAAGGGAGTTCTTGAACTATTGACGTAGAGTAAATGTGGAGAAGGCCTCAGTCACCTGCCATCCCCCTTAGAACCACTGCTGCTACTAATTTTTACTCTGCAACTTTGGAGAACTCACTTAAACTCTCTAATCTTTAATTTACCAATTGCAAAGCAGGAGTAGGATACTCAAAAAGGGAATTACTAGTGATGGTCTGAAGGTGGTGACTGCTATGGGTGACTTTTCTGTTGTTCTTTCTGCTTGTCTATTTTCTGTGATTTTTTTTTTAAGTTTTATTTATTTATTTTGAAAGAGAGTGAGCAGGGGGGATGGTGGGCAGAGAGAAAGAGAGGAAGAGAGAGAATCCCAAGCAGGCTAAACTCTGTCGGCATGGTTTGTCAACTCACAAACCATGAGATCATGACCTGAGCTGAAATCAAGACTCAGATGCTTAACTGGCTAGCCACCCAGGCACCCCTGATTTTTTTGGAGAAAAAAACACTAAGGGCTGTAATTCATTATGAAACATTAAATAAATACAAATCTGAGTACCTAGAGATACTACTGCTACTACTACTAAATAGGTATTTTTAAAAAGCAAAAGAAAGAAAGGAAAAGCTCATTTCCACTAACTTCTTACTCTGGAAATTTAAAGAAACACTTATTCTGCCTTTGGAGAAGAACTATATTTCATCTCCAGTACATGAGAAAAATTTCTTCTTTATAGTAGGATACCAGCTAATACATGGGAAAGGAATGAGAGAATTAGGAAATAACCATTATCTAACCCTCCAGTGTAATAATTGATTCAGGTAAGGATCATCAATAGATCCTGAAAAGCCTCCTCCCACAGATAATTTACATATGAGAAAACATAACTTTATAAAGGAGATTCCAGGTGCCACCCACCAATAGTGGGATAGCCTGACATGTGCTTCAATGTTCTTGCCAAAAATGTTTTACTGAATTTAATCAAGCTTTGAATTTAACTCCCAGGATACAAAAAATAGTGGATAGAGGAACATGGTAAATGACACCACAATAAGATAACCAGATAAATTCAAAATGTGGGGCATTCTACCTTGTCTCTTCTAAAAAGACAGTATTCTAAAAAGATAGGTGGGGACCACTCTGGAACTAGCATAAAGAATCTTAACTACCACATGCAATGCATGAATCTTGATTCGATCCTTGTGAAAAAAAAAAAAGAAAAGAAAAGAAAAACAGCTATAAAAGATATATTTAGGACTATTGGAGAAATTTGAATATGAACTAAATTTGAGTATTAGGTGATATTAGGAAATCATTGTTAATTTTCTCAGCTATGATAACAGTATTTGGACTGTGAGGGAGAATGTTCTCAGTTGTAGGAGATATACACTGAGGTATTTATAGTGGAAGTGGCATAATAAATTTAGCTTATTTTCTAATGGCTTTGTCTATACACACATACACACACACAGAATAATGCAAATATGGTAAAAATGTTAATTTTGAATTTAGTTGGTGAGTATCCAAATACTCATCATACTATTATTTCAACTTTCTGCATTTTTGAGATTTTCCTTTAAAAATATTAGAACAATTTAAAGGAAAAGGAACATGGGGATAATTTCTTAAAAGATTTCTTTAAAAAAAAGATTTCTTAAAAGGAAGTGTTGAATAGCTCTATCTTAATCTGAAAAGAATCCTATGTTAGCAAATATTATTTCGAGTTGACCTCATCCTTTTAAATTTTTTATTTTGTGTTTTATAGTGTATATAATATATTAATATAGTGGCACATATAAATTTGTTATATAAGGATTTACATAAATACTTCACATTTACGTAAATCCTTGATATAAAGAAATATGCATGCTCAAAATTTCTTGCTCATGTACTGTGCATCAGTAATATTTGGACACTACTGCCATGCCTATAATTTCTCATGTTTCCAGGTCAACTTTTAAACTGCTACCAAGGTAGGTAAAATGATCCCATTGCCGATTTACCGAGCAGAGAGGATGTAAGCAAAGTGATTAGGATTTGCTAGGGAGGCTTCCATCAGGATTGAGGGCATTTTGGCGGGGTGGGGGTGGGGGGCACTTAAACATCAGAAGTTATCATTGTGGCTGTGCCAAGATTAAGTAAAGATGGAGAGAGCTCTCTAGACTGCATTTCTCTGCCTTCCAAGACTTTCACTTTGTCTAGGAAAAATTTGGAATCTATGAAATGTAACCAAGATATCTCCCACAACACAGTTCCCCTGGCCTCAGCCTCTGGCTGCAGTGTTCCCTGGAATGAAGACTGCACAATGATCTTGGGGGGGGGGGGGGGAGTAACAAGTTGCAGTGGCAAGCAGATACATCCTCACTCCTAACAGTGTCCTCCAACCCTCACATCCTACAATGAGGAGGACAGCTTGGTGTTGGGAGGAAGCTGGAATGGGGCAAGATCGGATGATGCTGTCCTGGAGGTTTCTGTGATCTATGTGAGACAAATTTGGGTGTCACATAGCTGGTTACCATGTGGCTCTTGGGGTAAAAAACTCCCAACTGAGGATCACCTGGGTGTCTCAGTCAGTTAAGCATCTGACTCTTGGTTTCAGCTCAAGTCATGATCTCACAGTTTGTGGGTTCAAGCTCCACATCAGGCTCCAAGCTGACAGTACAGAGCCTGCTTGGGAGTCGCTCTCTCTTCCTCTCTCTCCCCCTCCCCCTGCTCTCTCTGTCTCAAAATAGATAAACACACACACACACACACACACACACACACACACACACACACACACACCTGAGTGGCCACCAGCAGACTTTTTTCTTTCATGGGAGTCCAGGTTGCAGATGCTCAGACTGTGGAGAGTGTTTTAGCAAATTGGAGGCAGGAGGAGAAAGAAAGGGAGCAGGGGATTGCCTGGAGGTCAGAAGATGTCATTCTCCTCCTAAAATATCCTCAAGAGATTTCCATAGCCAACAGCAGCCTTTCCCAAATGGAATTCTGATTTTATAAGATGTTTATTAGGTGAGGCTCAAAAAGGAGTAGAGTGGTGATAGAAGTTTGTGAAATGCTGGATTAAATGTGCTTCTCACTGGGAGACATGGCATAGCCTTGGATAAGCAAATTTGCACCGTGAATCTTCAAAATTGGGTTTATAGTATTTATGGCTTCTGAAGCTTATATAAACATGATTTTTTTTTTCCCTAGAGCATCCTGGAAATTCTAGAAAATTCATTCACTCTTTCATTCAACAAATATGTGTTGAGTAGCTGTACCCATGGCCGACATTGTTCTTGGCACTGAAGATGCAGAGATAAACAAGACAATGTTCTTTCCCAAATGGAACTTATATTCTAGTGGGATGACAGCAAATAAACAAACAACTGGGACAATGAAGGCAGTATAATAGGTGCTATGAAAATAAAGCAGGAAAAAGAGACAGTGGGGTGGGGGCTTGAGGTAGTGGCTATTTTAGATCGGTAGTCAGAGAAGGCTCCCTGTGGAGCGATATTTGAGTAGAGGCCAAGAGTGAATGGCAGTGGCCATGTGAAGATGTAGAGGAAGAGTATTCCCAACAGAGGTACCTGGTACAAAGGCCACAGGGCAGGAGGGGGAGCTTGGGGAATTCCAGAAACATGAGTCTTAAGGTAGAATGAGCAAGATGGGGAGGAAGGACAGGAGACCAGGAAGGGTAAGAGACCTCTCCCTTTAGTAGAGGTAGGCAGGAGCCCATCATGAAGGCGCATGTCATGAGAATGTTCAGGGAAGAGGTGATCATTTAGGAGACTTTACGCATCACAGACTGTGAGTTACAGAGGGCAAGTTCCTGACATCTCTCTTCTCTAATTCCTTCAATGAATCTTATCTTTCTACTCCTTAAATAGTGAACTCAAGCTCTTGTTCCCAAATCTCTTTTCCCTCATATCACCCACTCCTTTAGTGACTGTGGTGGCCAGGACTAGTCTTCACTCTATCTGGTTCTCATCTTTTCTGGGCACCCCTTTCAGTGGGCAGGGCCATGTGACTACTTCTGACCAATGGTCTACGAGCAGGAGTAATGAGTTCACTTTCAGCCTGCAGCATTTGATTAGCAGGGCACAAGCCTCAACTTCCTCTTTTCCCCTTGCAGTCGTGGTTAAGACAGTTTCAGGTTCCAGATGGTACAACTACAAGATGATGGAGGCTCTGAAAGCCTGGGCTACCAAGTTGCCACATGGAAGTCCATGCCCCGGAGAGTCACCCAACACAGGAAATCTGGGCATAAGAAAATGCACCTTTTGTTAAAGCACAGAGATTTTAGGATTATCCCACCATAACTGAATGGTACACTGATATAATTGAGTGGCTCTCAAAATTTTGAGCCTTAGGACTTCTTTTACTCATAAAGATTAGTAAGGACCCCAAAGAGCTTTTGTTTATGAGGGTCATACCTATAGTTATATATCATTTTGGAAATTATAATTGAGAAATTTAAAACATTTACTAATTCATTTGAAAATAACAAACCTATTTATTTTGTATTTTATGAAATGTATTTTATGAAAATGTATTTTATGAAATGTATTTTATGAAAAACAATTAGGTTTATTTTTTCATTTATTAAGATGAGTGGCAATGTTTTACACTTTTGTAAATCTCTCTAATGCCTTAAGAGCATTATATGATATTACATTACTAACAATACCATGATAACAGTTTTTAAAGCTTTGGGAAGCTACCAAGCTCATAGTGACAAATACAGATTTTCCAAATTTCTAATTTTTGCTTGAAAGCTCATATTTTACAATTATAACCAATACTGTTGGTTGTTTTCCTTGAAAAACAGGCCCACTTAGTACATTTTTGAGGAAATGTCTGTCAAATACTCAAGTTTGAATAATTGTAGTATATCTGCCTATAATTCTTTCAAGTAAAAATTGTTTTCCATGAAAAAATCTACCAACTCAGCTTGCAACTCCATCATGCAAAGGCTTTTCCTCAAGATTGAGACTATATTTCAATATGCAGCAAGACAGGATGCTTAAATTGTAATCCAGCATGCCCTTCTCTGACTAGTCGCATTCTGTTGTTTTTTGGGTAATTGTCTCACTGCCTCTGTAAGCTCTGTGACTGCAGACCCCATGGTCTTTTTCTCCCTTGTAACCTCCATATTATTCAGTAGTCATTACTGAATGAGTATATTCTATCTTTCCGAATAGACCAATGGTAAGCACATTGAAATAGGGATTCTATGCTATTCTTCTTTGAATCACCAACACCTAAGACAGGGTGTTGGGCCCAACAGAGCACAACTGCGGTTCTTTATGACACTAAAGTTTATTAGGTACATTATATTAGGAGAGCCAGTAATAATGCCAGCAGTAATGAATCTTTATTTTCTTTCAATATCTATTGTAGAGGAGCTGAGTATGGTTGCAGATTGGCAGAAGCACGCACACACACGCACACATGCACACACATGCGCGCACCCACACACCCATTAGAGATTCCTACTCAAGAAAGAGAACTTTATAGGAACAACGTGGTCCCACAGAGCAGGGTTGGATGCAGGATGTCAGTATGCATTTCCTCCCACCATGGGGTATGTTGGTGACACTGAACTCTGCACATATCAACTGGAAGAAAGTCATCACCCATTTATTCTCAGCTTTATGTCATCATTCTGGAAAATTATGCTCACACAATCTATTTGCTCTCACTACATGTAATGAATGCTTACAACCACTAGGATCTTCTAGTTCTAGAAACCAATAGTATCAACAAGGCCATCCTCTACCTGGGGCAAAAACAGAATCAGTGTCCAGGGGTCACTGAAAATCTTCATGTCTCAGCTTCCCAAGGTCCCAGAAATACCCCACCCTCACCAAGAAATCAACAGAAAACATTTGCTTTTAGAATTAAGCACGTTGGTGAGAAATGTATAATGTGAGACACAGATATAGTTTAAATTCTGTGAACCCACATGATAGAGAGGGTTAGCTCCTATACACTGTTTGGGACAGCAATTATTTATTTATTTATTTATTTATTTATTTATTTATTTATTTAAAATTTTTTAATGTTTATTTATTTTTGCAAGAGATAGAGACAGAGCACAAACAGGAGAGGGATGGTAAGAAAGGGAGACACAGAATCCAAAGCAGGCTCCAGGCTCCAAGCTGTCAGCACAGAGCCTAACATGGGGCTCGAACTCACGAACCGCGAGATCATGACCTGAGCCAAAGTCCGACGTTTAACCGACTGAGCCACCCAGGAGCCCTGGGACAGCAATTACTTTTAAAGAACCAAGTTTTTGTTAACATTGCTCTTGCTCCTGAGCCCACTGACAAGCTAATGTCATCAGTTTTCCCTCTATTTTGTAAATCACAAATTTAAATATAATCCAATTGCGAGTGTCAAATTTACACTACACTCTAGTCAACTGAGTTATAGATAGAGAGAGAGACAGAGAGAGAGATATGTTATACTCAATAGTGTCTTCAGGATGAGTAGGTAAGCCACATCAAATTATCCTTAAAAAACAGCCATGAGCTACTACACTATTGCCAAGAACACATTCTGACATTAATGCTTTCTTCTTTCTGAAAGACTAGTGTCACCTCTTACATTCTCTTTTTATAGCAGCTTTATTGAAATACATAAACCCCACACCATAAAATCCACCTTTGAAAGTGTACAATTTGGTGGGTTTTAGTATATTTATAGAATCATGCAACCATCGACACTAACTTTAGAACATTTTTAACAACCATAAAGAGACCCTGTACCCATTAGCAGTCACCCTCTATCCCCACCTCCGCCAGCCCCTGGCAACCACTCATCTACTTTCCATGGATTTGCCTGTTTGGGGTATTTCATACAAACAAGTTCATATACTATGTGGCCTTTTTTGTCTGGCTTCTTTCAATTAGCACAACATTTTCAGGTATGTTATAGCATGTATCAATCCTTCAGTTCTTTTTCATAGCCAAAAAATATTCCACTATAGAGATATGCCACATTTTGTTCATCCATTCATTAGCTGATGAGCATTTACGTGTTTCCATTTTTTGACCATTATAAATAATGCCTCTGTGGACACTGCGTACAAGTTTTTATGTGAACACGTTCTCAATTCCTTTGGGATTTATCTATGAGTGGATTAAAAAACACTTTAAGGATTGAGTCAATGCAGGGATGAAAATAAGTCAAAAGGTTTTTTTTCACAGATCTGTCAAGCTCCCGAGACTAAAGGGACATTAGAAGGGAAAAATGAGTTATTAAATAACAAAGGCAAAGTCAGAATAATAGGTAATAATAGCCTAAAGAAACATTTATCTTGTCCTGGTCAGTTTAAATTAATTTTAATATTACATAATTAACTTGGAAAGACATTCAAAAACACTAAGAACAATTATAAATCTGTCTTGCTTTTTTAAGATATAAATTTCTAGGTTCTTTTAGAATAGAAAATATTAGTATTTAACAAGGATACTTTTGGTTTAGTGATTTATGATTTCAATACTAAGCCTACTGCTGTGTTCGGATACCCACCTGCTATTAAAGATTCTAAACTGTATTTCAAAAATTCTAAGTCACCTAAAATGAAGAGTACTACAGGGCTTAAAGTCGTTTGAGAACAGAGATATACTTCATAAAACTGGAGAATAAGGGGGTTATTCTTGAAATAAAAGGCCAGAATCTTGAACACTAGCAGACAACTTGCTGCTTTCATCTGAGGAAAAAGAACTAACGTCATCTGAGAAAATTATGGTTAAAAATCATTTCTATATCTTTTAATGTAATGAAAGAACATTGAGAGTTAAAATAATCAGGCAGGACTTCAGGTTTGAAAAAAAACCCAAAACTGTCAAATCCTTTGGGTTTTTCTACTTTCAAGTTCAGACATACAGTAAATTACAGATATGGGGGACAAAATAACATTCCCTGTATGGTGAACATTTCGATAGTCTAGTTGAATCTATTTTCAGTATCCATTTGGTACTAATTTCCCCAAGTTTCAAAGCATAAAAGTAGTAAATGAAATTGTAAAGCTCATATGCAGGGTACCAGAAAAAATAACAGCCATTATATGATGGCTGTCACTTTTTAAAGCCTGGTTCTGCCTGAAGAATTACTGCAATAGCAATGAAAGAGGCATGCTTTCCCACCCATGATGTAATTTGCCTAGTTATGCTTGCCTAGTATTCTATAAAGATAGAATCTTTGGAAAAAAGAAACAAGGCCAAACTTTGTGCAACCTATGGCTTTTACTTTTTATTACCAACACACAAAGTAAATGAAAAAAATATCAATTGTTTCTCTTTAACTCTCGGCTTCCTATTTCCAGATGCTTTAAATAGGATAGAAAAAGCAAGGCAACAAAACAAATTCCATCCACTACATGAAGGTTGACCTATCAATGTTTCATTTGCAAAGAGTCAATAATAAAGTCATAACTATAAAAAGAAGGAAAACAATTATCACTTAAGTGCCTCCTTAGTTCCTGAATTTTTTCCAGAAAGAAAAATATGAGCCATATATTAGCACAGCAAAAAAAGTTACTTTTTCCTTTTCATAAATTTTTTTGCTTCTTTCAAAAGCTCTTCCATATCTTCCTTCTCTTGGTCTTCCTGCCCTGGTTCCCAGTCAGAATCTTCATCTGTTGGCTCATATTCTTCTTCCTCATCATCTAGAAAACGGTCATTGAGGTCATACTCATTGGATTGCCCAACATTATCACTATCTTCATCTGATATGCTCCTCACTGGAAAAAAAAAAAATTTTTTTTCGGTACACAACAGATCAATCACCACTCAAACCTGAGAGTAGAGATATCTAACTATAAAATGTCTTTCTCTGACAAGAAGTATTGTTACTTAAGACATTGCTAACCACCACAAATTTCTAGAAAGAGGGCTAAAATTATTCTTTGTTAGAATTCTAACTTTTTAAAAAACATTTGTTTAATTCTAACTCTTCCTACCAAGAGGATCCTGAAACTAAAATGTCCTGTGAGGGCACCTGGGTGACTCAGTCAGTTGAGCGTCCGACTTTGGCTCAGGTCATGATCTCACAGTTCGTGGGTTCAAGCTCCACCTTGGGCTCTGTGATGACAGCTCAGAGCCTGGAGGCTGCTTCAGATTCTATGTCTCCCTCTTTCTCTGCCCCTTCCCCACTTGCACTCTCACTCTCTCAATAAACATTAAAAAATTAAAAAATAAATTAAAAAAATTTTAAATGTCCTGTGAGATTCCTAATAATGGTTCCTTAATAATATAATCAAGCGTGCCTGGGTGACTCAGTCGGTTACGTGTCTGAGTCTTGATTTCGGCTCAGGTCATGATCTTATGGTTCGTGAGTTCAAACCTTGCACTGGGCTCCATGCTGACAGCACAAGCCTACCTGGGATTCTCTCTCATTCTCTCTGCCTTTCCCCTACTCTCTCTCTCTCAAAATAAATAAGTAAATAAAATAATAATATGATAATCATATTTATGCTCTCCTACCCTCCGGGGCGGTAGAATGTATTTTTGTCCCAGTTATTTACTATCCGTCCCTGTCATATGATTATATTTAACCACCCCACTGACATCAGACTTGGCCAAAGAAAAGTAGGTGGAAATGGTGTGTGTCACTTCCAAGGAGAAGCTTTAAGAGCCTTTCTGTAGTTTCTGCTGCAGCCATTTTCCCTCTGCCACAGTGTCCCTCATCCTAGATACAGGCTGATCCTTTAGTTCGGCTTCCAGGATGAGAACACACATGGGACACACGAAGGAGAAATACACCTATTTATTGTTGTGAGGCGCTGAAATTTGGGGACTGTTATCACAGTAAAGCTGGCACAATCTGTGATCAAATAAGAAAATATGAGTCTACACATTTTGTAAAGTTTAGTTTTATAGATCTTCCAGTTCATGTTTCAGTGACTGGGATTATTGAAAATATCAGGATGACTATGGTAACACCATTAGAATTTATAGGTTTCTAAATAATACTAGAATTATAATAGAATTTTTCCATCTCGAAATCCATTTCTTCCCTCATCCCACTTTTTTATTTTCATTGCAAGCCAACAGGCTTATTTTAAGATAAGCTCCCTAGGATGATGTGGAGCATTTAAGAAACAAGTAGGAAGATTCTCTCTGGAAATCTATGAATGGCAGAGGACAATCCCTGCGTGAACACCAAATGTAGGAGTTAAAAATATTATTGTTTGTACTTCTGTATATGCTTTACTTCACCTCTTCCTAAAATGTTCACATGCAATAGACAGTTAAAAAACACAAAAAAAACCACAAAAAAGTAAGGTAATTTATCTGTCCTCTTAATTGCCATAGTCCGGACATTTACATTTTTCTTAATATCGCTATTCATTTCCAGAGAGGATTTGAGCCAGCTTATATTAATGAGGTCATAAAAAATACAAAGGAAAGTAGAAACTAAGAACATAAAAACCAGAATGTAAACATGTCAACCTTCATTTTTAACATAATTATTATAAATTGAGCATCAGGTTTCTCCCCAAGTTTCTTGGTAGCCAAGGCTAAAAAGGCTACATAATGATTTGCACAGTGCTCATTAGCATAAGAAGCACACTAGTCCCTTAAGGGAAATGTAGCACTGTATTTATTTGTATACATTTCTCATCTCCTGTAAGTATCCTGAGGGCATGTTTTACATCTAGCTAATCTCAACTCCCCATATAACTTTTATGACAGAAAACATTTAAAAAACATTTAGAGGGCAGTTTGCAGATGGCAAAAGGAGGGAGGGAGGAGGGAAGAACATCAATATTCTTCTTGGCCATTCTGCTTTGGAAGTATTTCATATACATAACTAGTGACATCTCAGCAAAGCATTTCCTTTCAGATTCAGAAATTACCCTGAAGATTTATAAGAGAAACATACATAAAGCTGAAACAACTTCAAGTTCTCCTCCTGCTTTATTGGCTGTTCCACTTCTCTAACATACTCCAGTCTTATATCCTAAATTCCCAAATGTATATCCTAAGCCCTGACCAACACCTGAATTCCAGACTCCTTTATCTCACTGCCTATATACTCTCTCTACTTGCATAACTAACAGGCATCCGAAACATATTCCCAGAACACAACTCTTGAGGTGCTTCACCCAAAACCCTTCTCTTATCAGTCTTAGTATATGACTTCTCCAACCTTGACCTTCTCCAAGAAATCTTGGAGTCATCCTTGAATATCCCCCACTGAAAACCCAATATCCAATATCCAATATGTCAAGAGATCCTGTTGACTCTGCCATCAAAATCTATCTGCCACTTCTCACTACATCTACTCCATACTCTGGTCCCCATACCATCATCTTCTTTTTTCAACCAGTTCCAATGTTCACCCAACTGGTTTCTGGCTTCCACTCTTGTCTATTCTCCACAGAGGAGCCAGAAAACCTTCCAATAGCTTTCTATCTCACTCTGAATTAAAACCGAAGTCCTTACTTATAGGTCCTGGCCTCTATTGCTTCTTGGCCTTTTGACTAAGATCAAGTGTATAGGTCCTGGCCTTAAGACCCTACCCAACTGGCCCACAGCTAGCTTTTCTGATCTCATCTGCCACTCTTCACTTACTCGCTTTGTTTGAGTTCTACCCTTTCTCTACTGCTCCTTGAATAGTACAAGCAGGATCATCTCCAGGGCTTTTGGAGTCACTCTTCCCCTTGACTAGCATGCTCTTCCCCGAGATAATCACCTCTCTTACTCTCTCCTCCAAGTCTCTGCTCTAATATCAAATTTTCAGAGTCTGTTTACCATCCTACCCAAAATGGCACCTGCCTCCCACCACACATACCCTTGTCGTTCTGTCTGTCCTCTTACATAACTTTTCTTCTTAGCAGTTTTCACTACGTGACATCATATAGTTATTTACATGTACATTGCCCACCTTTGTAAAATTCTACAAGAGCAAGACTTTGCCTCTATTGTATCCTCAGCTCTTGTAACAGTGCCTAACATATAGAAGACACTTAATATGTATATTTGTTGAATATATGAATGAACAAATCAACTGCTGAACACCTTTAGTTTTACAGAAATCCTTCATATTATAACCTACACTTTTATCACTAACCTGTCTATACAATGAATTACAATAAAGACTTTTATTTAAATCCTGCTAATTGAAGGGGCTTTAAGTTTCAATGAACCCTGGAAATCTTTAGCAACTTATTGGGCAGGCTCATTTCTTGAGCAATAGGCCATATTATTTGTTTCCTCAAAAAATTGTTTACATCTATCAAATTGTCATTTACATAAACATTACACTCATATTCTTTTAATAGGAGGTTCAGAATCTAAAAAAAAAAAAAAAAAAAAAAAAAAAATCTATAACAGAACTCCAAGTAGCTGGTAGTCAAATTTCATCCATTTTACTTCACATGAACAGGTATTTTGTGCTTTAAGTAAAAGCACCTGAAGAGTCAAACTCAGCTCTAGAATCCAGCTCTATGTCCTTTGTTAGTAGTGTCATGTCCATACTTCTTAACAGGGTTTTAAATGCTGACATGTGATTATCTTTCTGGAATCAATTATAATGGACCCTCCTTAGCCAATTAATGCATGACTTTAAATATTCCATAGTGTAGGGGCACCTGGGTGGCTCAGTTGGTTAAGTGTCTGACTCTTGATTTCAGCTCAGGTCATGATCTCATGGTTTGTGACACAGCCCTGCATCAGGCTCCATACTGACAGCTCAGAGCCCGCTTAGGGTTCTCTATCTCTCCCCTCTCTGCCTCACCACCCCCTCCACTTGCACACATGCTCTCTCTCCCTTTCTCTCAAAATAAATAGACATCTAAAAAACAAATAAAAATAAATATTCTACAGTGTAAATGCCATCTAGATGGGCACCTACTTTTTTTTTTTTTTAATTGCTGAAGGTGTTTTTAGAAAACGTACAGTTTCTGCCTTTTGATGTAACCATGCAGATAGTGAAACTTTACTTATTTGGAAAATGCTCTGAATCAGCACACCTATTGATGTGAATTATTATATGATTTCCTGAATCATGGAAACAATCTCAACAAGCCCGGTTCTTAACTAAACATGGCTACCACCTAACCTAGGAATAAAATGCCTATCTTTACCACACAATTAGTAAGTTTTTATACAAAAGGGATATGAAGAACACTGAAATCAAGGCGGGAAAAAAATCCCATGCATGTACTCTCTAACTGGGCAAGCTGAAACACAGTATAGTATCTGGATATCTGGATTTAAAGTGATGCAAGTAGTCACATTCACATAAACCTTGCTAGTAGCACTGTTTGCTATACAGAAATTTCAAAGAAAGCTTCTCATACAAGGAAGCTTGTTACTAGAGAACCAAGCAACATTCGATGAGGAATCCCATCACAGAAGATCCCAAGCCAAGACTCCAGTATTGTCCAGAGAATGCCGTGGTTGGTGAAAAGCTTATTAACATGCTAAACTAAACTAAACTAACAGGAGATACAGCAGTAGCTGTTTAACTGTTTACTCTACAACAAAACATAATTATTTGTAGTGTTATTTTTTGTAGTTAAATTTCCACAGAATTAAATAGCATAATGCCATTTTTGAAAAAATAAGTGCCTATATGTAGCATTTTCTTGTATTACAACTACCTGATTTGAAATATAATTCTTGAGTGTGTCTGAGAAATCAGAAGTGAGCTTGTTTAGGGGCTCCTGGGTGGCTCAGTCAGTTAAGCGTCCGACTTCAGCTCAGGTTATGATCTCATCTCATGGCTTGCGGGTTCGAGCTCCGCGTCGGGCTCTGTGCTGACAGCTCAGAGCCTGGAGCCTGCTTCGGATTCTGTGTCTCTGGCTCTCTCTGTCCCTCCCTACTCACGCTCTGTCTCTCTGTCTCTCCAAAACAAATAAATATTTAAAAAAAAAAAAAAAAAAAAAAAAAAGAAGTGAGGTTGTTTCTTCCAAATCAAGGCGAACTCAGAAGTCATTTTTTCCCCTACCTTCACTTAGAAGCTTCTTGCTGCTAGTTTTCTGTTTTTATGTGATAGGCCATCCCCTTCATTCAACAAAAAGTCTCTTTAAAAAGCAGCATGGTAAGAGAAAGAGGCTAGACAGATGGGAGGGTAGAAGTCCAAAGATCTGGGTCATCAACAAGCCCATAAAAAATGAACAAGTCATTTAACTTAATGGCTTAATGGAATTTATGTTTTTATCTGTGAGTCAATGGATGTTGATTAAATTACTTCAAAAATCCTTTCTGAATTCTGATTTTAAAACTGAAGTTCTAATTTTAAGGCCAAAGTAGAAATCTTCATTTTCTCTATAGATCAGTGAGTAATATGAAATGTAGGAATGGACTGACAGCTTGACTGCACGAAGCAGTACAAGAGAAATAGGCTGCCACTTATTTTTAAAAATTGATGGGTAACATCAGACTTCCATGATGGAAAATAACCACCGTTAGGGAAGAAACAAACTCTTAACACGTTTAAAACAACATGGTATTAACTGGTTGGAATTAGGCTACAGCAATTTCTGACTTTTCTACTTATGCAGAGGAATGTGTGATATGAAAATGACAATTCCTAAATTTGTATCTAATCTTTCTTTTACAGTTTAAAATTTCATTGTCAACTCTTACCCCAAGAACATAAGTCTGAAGAGCTAGTGAAGAGTACAGTGTCAAATACATGTTGGAAGAAATGCTGGTTTTACAGAAAGAAAAGATTGTTCCAAACTGCTGATTTTTGCACACAGATTTCGGGTGTTAGGATCTAAGATGCCAGATGCCTCATAGCAGATTTACAGCTTAACGTCAATAATTCTTCAGATTTTATTTTCCTTTACCATTCTGATCTACTTTATTACATATGAATTTCTTTTTTTAAATACCATTGCACTAGCCTTTTTCATATCCCCAAATCTCTCAGCTTTCCCCACACTAAGCAGCAGTTTATATAATCTCATTTAAGTTCCATTAATTTTCACAATAGCTTTTAGAGCTTTTGGGTTCTACTTCTGGGGAAAAAAGCATATATAAGCAAATGTGCGCATACAGTGGCAGAACTAGAGAAATATTAAAATAGCTATCAGTAGAAAATTCTAAATTTCCAGGCATGAATGGTACTGACAGCACGGAATAATGCATATCACATAACGATAAAAGCCAGAATGACTTCAATAATCAGATGACAAAATGCTAATGATAATTTCTTTTAAATATCTCAACAGGTAAGTTAACTAAGAAAGTATAAAATAAAATTTTCCTGGCACTGATTACTCTTGCATTCAGTATCTTGTGCCAAAACCCCAGCACTTTAAAAAAGTGTGGGAAGTTAGTGAAATTTTAAGCCAATTAGATATGTAAGAAGTTTAACACATGGTTGCATCAAACCTACAGAAAACAAAATGCACTACATAAATTGTTACGTGTGTGGAAGAACTCTGCAGACAGAAATGTTCTAGGAGTGCTACAAATCAGAAGTTAAATAGTAAGAGTTCAACGCAGTTATTTTAATAGTGGTACTATATTAAATTTTATTGTCTTATTGTATAGTTATGATACCCCCACCTCAAATTCAACATGCTTAAACTTTAAAAAAAGGAGACGGGGTGCCTGGGTGGCTCAGTGGGTTAAGTGTCCGACTCTTGATTTCAGCTCAGGTCATGACCTCACGATTGTTTGATGTTCTCTTTCTCTCTCACTCTGCCCTTCTTTTTTTCTCTCTCAAAAAAAAAAAAAAAAACACACAAACAAAAAACAAAACAAAACAAAACTACCTGGTTCTTCCTCCTGATCTCTACGATATGTAAATGTCATCCCCAGTCACCTGATAAACTGTATCATAATTCTGAGTCATCATTATTTCCTTTATGTCATCCCAGCCCCCACACCATAACCAATTAGTTGGCAGATCTGATTTTTCCTTCAAACTCTCACTTGTATCCAATTCTATTTTTCCATTCTCATGGTGGCCACTCTAGTTCTGGCCCTTTATTCAATTGCCTAATTAACACCCAGAAGACTTCTCCCACTCTAATTCAGACTGTTCATTCTCAGAAGCTTGATTTGGATAAAATACTGCCTCACCATTATTTGCCAATGCACCCACACCTTTGGTCTAACTTTCAAGAGCTTCTATAATCTGGCTTTGATATATCTTTTCATTATCATACACAGTAACTACAGAGACTCTCCACATTAGTTAAACTGATCCACTTACTAACTCCACACACAACTTACCATTTCTACCTAGATGTCCTTGATTGATCTATTATTAACTTTGACTGGGATGTCCTATACCTACCAACCACAAAGTTAAGAGATAAAGATGATTTAAATACAACCAAGACCAATTTCAAGAACAACTTAGCATAAATTCCCACATCATGGTCTGCCCTGATAAGTCCCACTAGAAAGTGCTCCTGCCCTTTCCTTGGAGATTTTAGACCATCTCATCACAAGCATATAGAGCCAGAACTGGTTCTCATGGATCTCTGTAACTCTGCTCACTTGGAAGACATAATAAATCAATAAGTAAGTGTACAACAAATTAGTATACAAACACGATTAAGAACTTGGGCGATGTTAAACTTTAAAGATTTGGGAGATGAGAAAAACAAGGATGTTAGAATTCAGTGTTAAATATCTCTAAGTTAAGAAATACAATGAGACCCCCCAACATTCAATTTGTATTTGAAATACTCCAGACAACCTAATTTGTAAGTTTTAGAACAGGAAGAATGTTCTGACTACATTGCCATGTAACAACCCTTGAAAGTAGATTAAAAATAAAACTATCTATACTTTTAAAAAAAACTGTCTTTCCAATGAAAAGTTTTTCTTATAGCTGTTGCAAAAATATGCCTTCCTCCAGAAGATTCTCTAATAATAATTCAAAGAGACTTTTCAAAGAAAATTCAGATATTTTTAACTATGCCATCTGATGCATATTGATAACTTTTAGGAAAATGGTTCCTATTTCTATAAAAATACAGATGTGTCAAAAGCCTTTTCATGGGACAGTGTTAAACTTTGTCAGTGAAATATAGCTCTAATTGCTATACATTACATGACTCCTGGAAGGAAAGTTCATTTAACCACCATACATGCTATATCACTAGATATAGCCCCAGTAAAAAAAAAGTGTAACATATAACCTCTATACCCTATTAGCTCAGATAAAATGAGTTATTTGTGTCTGGAGTACTAAAGCATGAAAGTGTGTTTCAATGAGAAATTTCAAGTGGAATTCTCTTATGGCGAAATTCATTATTTTCATCACTTGGTTACAAGGTGGTTATGTTTACACACACACAAGTGCATGGGGTCATAGCCTGTATAGTATGCATTTTATTCTCTCACTCTGTGGGCAGAAATACTGTATGCTGAATTGGCCTCTGCACTATATAAATGATATGAAGAAGCCAGAATCTGTTAAAGGTAAAAAATATTAGGGTTTGGAAGCAGGGGAAAGAGAAGGTAAAATAGAACTGCTGTACCTAGGACTGAAGGACACTTGATCATTGTTTCTCTGGTATCTGTCCTCCCTCCCTCTCCTTCTTCCAAAACTTTAGTTTCTGTTGGGGATCCCTGCAGTGACCCTACCTTGGTTCCAGGGATGGTACAAACTAATCAGTGGTCATAGTGATTGGTCCAAGAGTAAGAATGTGATCTAAACCAGTAAAAAAAGCGAATTTCCTGATTCTTCGTAGGAACAGTGAGAGCTAAAGTTATTCATCCTCTCTCTCTCCTTACATAAAAACATGGGTGCTGAATAAGGATGCACATAGTTCCTTCGTTGGGACAGGAGCCAGTCTTAGGATAATAAGGACGCCTCTCAAGACAGAATGATGAAAGGATATTGGGTCACTGGTGACAATATTGACATTACTAATGAGTCAAAGCAGTAAATCTTATCTAAATCCATCTCTACTTCTGGATTTTTCACTTAAAGAAGTCAGTAAGTTCTCATTACCATTTAGGCTAGTTTGAGATCATGTTTTCAGGTACTGGCAAACATAAGAATCAAAACAGATACAAGGATACCTATACATTGTTATGCAGTGATTGTAGAAAACCTCTGCTACATAAAAAATTTATCACTATTTTTCATCTAAGAAAAATCATTAAAATCAGCAAATTCATGGAGGCAGAGATAAAAAAAAATTCACATAAGTGGAAACTACATCTAGGTTCAACAAGAGAATCATTTGACAGTTTCATTTTGAGTTTACTCAAGTAAAATTACTTACCTGGATGTGTACTATGTCTATATTCTATCTTGTGCTGGGGATTCTTCCTAAAACAAAAAAAAAAAAAAAAGGCAAATATAAGATTTTTCCAATCACTAAATATTAGTAAAGACTATTTAAATTAAACTAGAACACTCACTAACCTACAAATAAAAATTAGGTCCCAATAAGTGTCTTATTGAAAAGCATTTGCTTTTTTGTTATTGTTGTTAACTATAGTCACTATGTTGTATGAAGCATCTGCTTTTTAATTACAACATTTAATAAGTGCCTACTACATGCTGGGCATATTTCTGGGGAAATATCTTCTGGGCAGATATCCTGGTGAACCAAAATTTTTACCTCAAGACTTGCTAGAGAAAAACAGTATAAGACAAATAAAATACAACATATCATATTCCCAAAATACAACACTGTATTTCTAAAATGTCAATGCCATATATCATATATAAAAATACAATGTGGGGGCGCCTGGGTGGCTCGGTCGGTTAAGCGTCCGACTTCGGCTCAGGTCATGATCTCGCGGTCCGTGAGTTCCAGCCCCGCGTCGGGCTCTGGGCTGACAGCTCAGAGCCTGGAGCCTGTTTCAGATTCTGTGTCTCCCTCTCTCTCTGACCCTCCCCCGTTCATGCTCTGTCTCTCCCTGTCTCAAAAATAAATAAACATTAAAAAATAAAAAAATAAAAAAAATAAAAAAAATATATATATATATAATGTAAAGTAGTGTATAAAACATAGAACACAAAGTATCAAATATGTGTGTCTATGTGTGTATGCATGTAATGTCTAAGAGGATACTTTTAAGGCTCTTCTTGAATCCAAAGACCAAAGCACTTAAGTCATATCTCTAAAGATTGCCAGTTGTTATGAGGATACAGAAAAGTTAATTTGCATTGAGAAATTCATATGACATATTCCAAAGTCAAACGGAAACTACTGTTCGGATATCTATTTTTTATTATACATACTCATGATCTCTTCTATTATTTTATTAGCTAAACGCGAATAAAATAGCATTTAGCTAATAAACTGCCCAGGCAGCACAAAATCCAAAGCAGTAACTGGTCCATCATTACCAGCTTGATGAGTACCTCTCTATGGTGGGCTAATGTGGGAGAGCTGGGGGACACTGACAATAGGTATGTGCTGAGGTGCACCGCTCATACGAAGCTGTTGTGAGAATTCATGAAGAATACGGAGCAAGTCCTTAGTCTAAGGACACAATAAGTTGTAAGTAATTAATGTTAGCCATTGACACATCCATCACTGG